>NC_090267.1:491313890-491619307 GCF_040414725.1 Anabrus simplex
AATGGCAAATATTCTCTCCATAGAGCTATAGGAGTACATCTATGCACAATGAAGTAAGAACATTTCGGGTGGTGCATTAAAATAAAAGAATAAAAAGAACAATTTTCACATCACATGTATAATTATTTATATAAAACATACTCATAAGGCTTTCTTTTATATACATATATAATAAAAACTGAAAACAAGACATATCAACTTCAGGTGATGATTTTACTGAGGAATGGAAAATACTGGTTCTCTTATATGATTCAGAGTACCTCCAGTTAAATGCTATAAAAATATGGAGAGATACATTGACCTTATGTGGTAACAGCATTTTTATATATACAATGAACAGCAAGTAACAAGAAACAGTAGATACCTTCAGAAGGAAGGGGTGAAACTCGTCATGAAGCTTCACGTGGTGTTGGTACTTGCTGCCCACTTACTGACTTCAAATTACTCTTAATTTTCTTCTTTTGACTGGAATTGCCGAGCTAAACCATGCCGTTAGTTAAGTTCAGTTCTGGAGCAACAAGTCTTTTGCCTTGACTACATAACTTCATCTAAACAGTCTTACAAAACAGAAATCAGTCGAACAAACTAAAAATATCAATATAAACAAATAAACTCCTCAAATAACCTCTCAGATTTAATTTGTAAGAAAAATAATTTCAAGATCAAGCTCTCCTTTAACTTTCAAAAAGACAATCTGAAAGTCTGCCAATAAAAGATGCACTGCATAAATTCTCTACACAATGACAGTCAGGTCTGAAATGGAATGATGTTAAAATGAAGTAAGAAGGAGTCCCCATAGCAATGCCTGAATAATCAAGATATCGGAACAGATTGAAAAGTAATGCACAACATTTTTTTTTACATACTAACCGAGTCTCTGCAGATATTTCATAACACATATTTCAGTATGTCTCTTCATATAATTTTGTGCCATGGGAGTACAGCCACTTACGCACAACTGATATTCCTTCACCTGAACCAAAGCATTAACCCTCCAAGGAATTTCTTTGGTGGTTTTACAAAGTGAAAATCTGACTGAAAGTTATGGACTGTATGGAGGACGACAGAGTAACTCCAAGCTATACTTCTCAATTTTTGCACGTAACAGAAGCCATAATGTGGGGGTTGAGCATTGTCATGAAGTAGTGGGGCTGAGATTCTCAGCATCTCTGTTGGGGCATCTCCAAGAGCAAGCCACAACTTTGCAAGTGTTGCAACATGCCAGTACGTGCCATCTGAGCTCACTAGTTATCGCTCGTCCCGGCAGGGGAGCACCCGATCGAGCCATTGTTGTCTGTAACAGAAGATTCAAACTTGCCATCTGCTAACTTTGGACTCGCACTTTTGAAGTGAGTCAGAAAGTAATCCACCTACATGAAGAACTCTGCCCCACTCTGAGGTCCGGAAAGCACACTTGTGTCGCTTTGTTGAAAATTCTACACAAGCTCTAGTTTGCAGTTCACAATATTAGGTGTCAATAGATTCACTTTCAATTTTATTTATTTCTTGGCTTTTGATACCGGGAGTATCCATGAACATGTTCAGCTTCCCCACTGCTGGTCTTTCTATTTGACGCCCACGGGCAATCAGTGTGTCGGGGTGAGAGACAAGTGAGGTAGGAAGAGGACGTGTTTGTATATATCCCCCTGTGGGTGGGGGCAGTAGAATAACACCCACGGTAAGCCCTGCCTGTCGTAAGAGGCGACTAAAAGGGGCCCCAGGGGCTCTGAACTTTGGAGCGTGGGCTGGCGACCATGGGGTCCTCAGCTGAGTCCTGGCATTGCTTCCACTTACTTGTGCCAGGCTCCTTACTTTCATCTATCCTGTCTGACCTCACTTGGTCAACTCTTGTTCTTTTCCGACCCCGACGCTATTAGGTTTGTGAGGGCTAGGGAGTCTTTCATTTTCATGCCCTTCGTGGCCCTTGTCTTTCTTTGGCCGATACGTTCATTTTTCGAAGTGTCGGACCCCTTCCATTTTTTCTCTCTGATTAGTGTTATATAGAGGATGGTTGCCTAGTTGTACTTCCTCTTAAAACAATAATCACCACCACCACCTGTTTGCATATAGCCTACTCCTATCAAATAACCCCCAAAGTGAGCCAGATGCCACTTCGTCATTGCTCAAGGTTTGCACTCCAACCTATCAGTGCTTAGAAATCCAGGCTATTATTATTAATATTAATTCAAACCAGAGGAGCTGCCTGGTCGATGCGGTAAACGCACGTTTAGTTTACCCGGAAGGACATGGGTTCGATTCCCCATCAGGAAGTCAAAAAATTTCATAAATGAGATTTACACTTCCAAAAGTGCATATGGTTCCAAGGTTCTCTCAGCCTACCAAAAATGAGTACCAGGTTAATTCCGGGGAGCAAAGGCACGCGGGCGTGGAGCTGACTGCTCTACCCCATCAAGTGCCGAGGTTACGGATAACGGAAGCCTTTACTTGCAACCCCTCCAAGGGCCTTTACGGCCTGTACAGAGATGATTTTGCTTTTTTAATTTATACCAGACAGAGGGAGCCAAATTTTTGAAGAGTAGAAAAAGTTATTGTGACATTCAATGGTGTACAATGTCAGCATGTAAAAGATTCTGGTGGCACATTTGGTGTCCACCCGACCAAATTCATTAAAACTCAAAATAGTTTTTAATATTTAAGAGAAAAAAGTTGTGCATTACATTTCCATCCAACATTGTATGAAGCAGTGCATCCACCATTCTAATTGTATGCTATTTAAAGAAATAATGTGTAATCCAGTAAGTTTTAGTTTTGACAAAATTTTCAGTACGCAGCACGAACAGTCTTTCCTTGTCTTTTACACACCGCAGCTATGACCTAGTCAGGTATATTCATCTCGCATACCTGAGTAACATCAGTCGTCAAATAATTTAAAAGGCATCGCATTTTGTCAGAACTTTCGTCACATGAAGACTCAGTATTTGTACACTTGCTTGACTGTTATATAAATGTCATTTAATTAATAATACAATTGTTTGAAACACTTCAAGAGTTCGTAGGACTCTCTTGTTCCGTCGTGTAATGGAAATCACAGATAGGCACTTGTAAATGTTCCACTATATCCAGTATCTCAGTGTGAACACTTCCACAAGTCAAAATCACAGACAACTTATGCTTTAAATACAACAACTTCTTCATTCACACGATACAGGTTGTCTAAAGTTGGGGTTGTTTGTTCGCCAGCCTCTGGCAGTAGGTCCAAACTTATACACTAACCTTCTTCCAAACACAGGTTGTAGAACTTTGCTCTTGTAGTAATACCTGGAAATTAAACAAAAAAAATCATTTAGAAACCTTCAGCCACTTTTACATATTGAACTGCCAGAACATTTAGATGTGATATGTTTATAGCAGGTAAGCATGCAGAAACCAGCAACAAAAAGACATGTTGTGGTTTTCACCAAGCAACTGCAGCAGTGTAGGAAATGGTAGGGGTGCACAGCAATTTATACTGACGATGTCAAGAAAAACTGTAACAAGTCGTAGATTTTATTTTTGAAATAAACTGCTTTAAAGATGGGGACTCTTCCAATTCATATACTGACTGCAAATATTTCTTTCTCGTATCTTCAGTTGTTACGGTTTTCTCATAAGAAGCATTTACATGTTTTCTCTTCTAACAGCAACAATTCAGTTGTTTCTCTCTGGCCTGACAATATAACATTTCTAAAACTTTCACACAGAAATAAGTCAACCGAGCTCGATACTGCAGTTGCTTAAGTGCAGCCAGTATCCAATATTCGGGAGATAGTGGGTTCGAACCCCACTGTCAGCAGTCCTGAAGATGGTTTTCTGTGGTTTCTCATTTTCCATTTTCACACCAGGCTGTACCTAAATCAAGGCCACGGCCGCTTCCTTTTCAACTCCTAGCCCTTTCCGATCCTATCATCACCATAAGACCTACCTGCGTCGATGCAACGTAAAGCAACTTTCTGTTGATAAACTTAACCATGATAGGTTAAAATGATTGTTTGATCCGTATTGACTAGGTTGAATGTAGTACAGAAATATTTAAAATAGTTATATTTGAATCAGCCTTGTCAATACACTTATTAATGGAAGAAAATTATTTATTCAACCAAACACGTTTCAGGAATTCAACCATTCCCTTCATCAGTGCTGATTCAAATATAACTATTTAAATATTTCTGTACTACATAGCAAAGCAAATTGTAAAAAAAAAAAAAAAAAAAGAGTCAAAAAGTATTTCAACCTTATGATATTTGGACTTGCTTAATGAAGTAGGCCTACTTTTTTTCTCTTACGGTAAAAACAGGACTTTAGAATTCTTCTGACTTGTTACTGTTTTTAATGACACTGCCGAGATTAGCAGCGATTGTCAAGTAAGCCACATCAAATAAAAGAATATTAGCATGATTATTATCTCTTCATTACAAACATGAAATTCACTAAGTCGGATGTATGTTTTTATTTGTCCTATCGTCCACTAATTATGCATTTGAACCTTCAACCCATTGTCACACT
The DNA here is from genome assembly GCF_040414725.1 of Anabrus simplex. NCBI lineage: Eukaryota > Metazoa > Arthropoda > Insecta > Orthoptera > Tettigoniidae > Anabrus > Anabrus simplex. The sequence continues at coordinate 491,318,394 of NC_090267.1, forward strand.
GAATCCTTGGTACAAGATGCAGAGACTCTTTGTGCCGTTATCAATGTTAACAGAGGACATTTTGAACATTAAGGTCTTTCAAGTGGTATTCTGATACGATCTGTTCCCGAGTGTTTCGCATGATTAATGTGCTATATAGAGTTGTAGAAAATGTGTTCTAACATGGAAATAAACCATTCCAGGCCCACATTCATATAACATTTTCTTCTTCTATGTGTGAGCAATGTGTCTTGAAAGTTTGGCCATAGAGGTATGACTTTAATATTAACTTTATGCATTTTTAAACTACATTAACAATATTTGTAATTGTATGCCTAACCCAGTGTTCTCTTTACTGGGCGCACCGCCGCTTTTACAGACTGCCCAGCTGACATAACCTAGATAAGTGCTAGTTACGTATTGTTAATACATATTTGAGTCATTCTTTGTTCCAAATCAAAATTTAAATACTGTAAAACTGTTTATTTAAATTATAAATCTTCCACTACCATCAGCATAATTGCAGGAATTGCATCAGAGTTTGAAAGTCTTGCTTGACTATCGCGTAGTGTGCGCGAGCGATCCCTGGATTAGTGTGGGGTCTCATGCGAGCACAGATTCCACATGTGACAAACCCGTACGGCGCTCGATAACAACAGAGTGGTAAGCTCCAGTGTTACATTATTATGAATGAGCAGTAGAACACTAGAACTCCAAAATATTCTGGTATGTCTTGTTTGTCATAGTAACACTAAAATAGTTCAATTTTGCAGATATTACTGTAAATCCCCTATTGAACGCTCTGACCTAATACACTGAAAGTCTATTTTGCGTACAGTGCAGTAGTGAGGATTCAATAGTTTTGAAAGGTGGTTTCCTAAATTCAGAGCAGAGGATCTCAATTCAGAAGCCATGATGGGCTAAGATGACCTTCAACACATGCATAAAGGCCAACCTGAAATTTATGTGTGATTATAGAAAAACTCTTGGGGCTAGGCTGCTGAACCGTTAAAACAAATATTGAAGCAACACATTCTAAATTCTACAGGAATCATTACATGGAAAACCATTTGCAAATTTACATGCCATTAAACAACAACTAGGGCATCACCAATTCAGCCCAGTTACATTGTTCAACTACTGACAGTTAAATTCTTCAAAATGTTGACTAGTGAAAAAGTTAAGAACACCTTTATGAATGAATGCTTTCCACAAGGATGAAATTTACTTTCGATGTCGCCAATGAAAATGCCCTGAAATTTCCAAACAACCTACCTCAAACTCCAGTCAAACCTCATCCCACTCCGACCTGTGAGGTGCACAAAATCCGTATTCCATTCAGTGTGCAGCTTCCTAGCACAAAAGTTTGTAGTCCAAAGCTACTCTCATAGGCTAACAATTTGAAAACAAAACCATCTGCTAAAATATGAACGACTTAAATGCATTAAAGAACATAATCTGCAATGTTTTGAAGAATAATTTTGTCCAATACTAACAATGAAGCACAACAGATGAGTTACCGTAATACAACCTATATACACAATTCAACAGAACATCCTGTTCCGCAGTTTTTCACTTGTGCAGCATTTTTTATATCAGTGACAAACAAACTTTCAGCTCTATGGTATAAGAAGGCTGGCTTAACACACTGAAGAGCGGCCCCGGAGATCTCTGCTTTTACGTACTGGATTAGTTTTCAGCTTATTGCGCTGTCTGTTCCCTAGAGCTTGAACTATTTGCCATAATGTCATGGAGTAATGGGGTCAATGATGTTAGTGACGATAGATTTTTCCACTTTTACGATCATTATAACCATGACAACAACCTATATACATGAGTGATCTTGCGTGTGTCTAGAGACAAAGTCTCTCATATTGCATTGGCACTGTCAGTGGCTTTAAGTAGCCCACGTCGTGGCCTCTTCGGTAAGCACTATCCATCCATCTTGGTACGTGTCCTAGTTACCAACTGATGAACCCAAATTGGCATACTGGGGCAAAACGCTGGCAACAGGAATGAGTTAGCTGGAAAATTTATAATGTCCAATAACGGACCAATTATTTTGGCGAGACAATTTGTCGTAGCAATGTACCTTGTGTGACGACAAAGTATTTCAACATTTATATGCCACATGGGTGACAAATCCTAAGAATTCTCGTAGTTTCTCAGCTGACAGGAAGTGACAGCAACAGTAGGTGAAGGGCTATGAGAATTCTCGCTTTTATGCACCTTGTACTTCTTTGATCACTGATACAACTGTGGGTGAAAATGAGAGTTCCAAATGCTGTAGTCATGGAATATAAACTATAACTGCAATTTTCTTTCTTTAAACTTTCGTATACAGTGAGTTTCTCTCATCGACTGGCCGGCGGCTTATCTGCCTCTGGTTGACTCATCACATCCCGTTACAAAGAGCAGCGACAGCACAGGAATGCCCACACTTCACAGTTCGGATCTGTTCTTAGAACAAGTATTAAGTGTTGATCTGTTGTTCTAACTGTTCTCGAGTTGTGAAGTGTTACTTCGGGATATAATTCTCATAATACACGGTAGAGGAAAGGGTATTTATGTACGATAATTATGCGAAAACCGAGTCTTTCAGGGAACTCTTTAGGCGATTTGTAACACAATTTCCAGGTGAACGCCCTCCACATAGAGAGACCGTGCGGAAACTCGTAAACAAATTGAGAGGAATTGGTCCTTTACTCAATAAAAAGTGAAGTGTTAAAAACCATGTACTTAACAAAGAAAAAAGTAAATGAGATCTCAGAAAGATTAGAACATATACCTACAAAATCCTTAAGGCGACTGACAAGAAGCTGGGGTTTCGAAGAACTCAGCATGGCTCTTCAGTGTGAAACCATAGAGAAATAGTCTCAATTACAGAAGATGAACTTATACACGTGAATTGGAGTTTTCTAAGACAATGCCAGAAATGTGTGGATGCAGGAGGAGAACATTTCCAAAATCTCCTGTCATACGGTACAAGCTTATTTTCTTAATTTTAATTATCTCATGTCGCACACAGATAAAGTGAACGAAGTGCCATCCTTGCTGCTATGCCGCAGAGCAGGATGATGAGTCAACGAGAGGCAGATAAGCTGGAAGTGCCTGCCAGCCAACCAATGAGAGAAACTCACTGTAGCTAACAAAATAATATCGAATTGTACAGCTATTCCCTGGAGCTCCAGTGCGCATGTCAACATGGCGTGACGCATTCAGTTACTATGGATACAGATATTTGTGATTAATTATGTGCAGACAAGTTATCATAGGTACCAAGTGACAGCGAATTGAATATTTCTAATGATTAACTGCTGATATTAAACGCGGAGTAACCGTAAAGAGAAATCCTTGCATACCTAAATATAATAAGGACACAAAAGGCACAAAAAGGGCATTCTTATAACACCGAACAGACTACCGGTACTAAGCAAACCAGTGAGGACATGTTCCATGTCTGATGTTGATATCTTGAATATTTTTCGAGTCACACTAGTTTGAGTGTAGCAGTGTAATTTCTTTCTTGGAGGCTTGAACTATTCAGTTCACATGGGGTAGCAGCCTCCGTTCCGGGCCCATCCTCGTTGAGTTAAGATGATCCAGACTTGCCATAGGCAGGTATTGTAGCAACAAGTAATAAAAGCAGTAAGCATGAGATTACAGAGTATGCAAGCATGGAGAGCGAAGTGCACGTTGGTTAGTAAATCACCTGTGCCCCTAGTTAACTTAGGTTTGTGTACGTTTACACCAACCCACTGCTGCAGGACCAAACTTATAAACCAGCTTCTTTGGATAACGTCCCGTTTTTGGAACAGGCACGAGGATACGAGAGTCATAATAATTCCTAGAAAGAAGAATTGGATGAGCCTCAAGATGGTGCTAAGAAGACCTTACTACAGCAACAATTTTAAAAACCACGTTAAAGCATAATTAACTTGAAATGTCCAATTTCTTATTATTCCAAAAGCTAGTAATAAGAATTTAGAAAACTCAGATTACTGTGCTGGATGGAACCAGAATAAAATACAAAGAACAAACTGTGTGATTACAACTAACATCTTAGAACAGCTAAAGATAATTTTCAGTCAATAAAAGAACAACCTACACTAAAATACTGGTAATTAGCATACCAAAGCAATTTATTATACTCTGCGGTGCCAATTCTACAACTACCTGTACTTCACATAAAATATGTGGAAGAATAATACCAAATTTGTGGAAAATTTGTCCTTAGATTCCATTTCAATTAACCTGGATCCGCCCAAGATTGAATTTTTTGAGAATAAAATTGTAACTTTTAGCGTTGGATACAGTGCGCGCGGTTACAATAATAAGAGTCCAAGAAGACTGTGTAGTTTGCCGTGCCATATATGGCACGCTGGGCGGATTCAGGTTAAGCTCTCACTTCACCGCACAAGTATTACCGCAATACCACATATACAGTAGAACCTTGATAATTCAAAATCGGTTAATTTAGAATCCCGCTAATTTGAAAAGGCTCTCGTTCCCGGAAATATAAGGTACGGTTTTGTATGTTATTTAAATTGTTTAATTTAAAATAAGGATAATTCAAGGAACTATGTCAGTCTCATTACCAAAATTCAGACTACCTTTATATTAAAAAAAAAAAAAAAACTACAGGGTAATTTAAATTCAAAATTTATCTGCGTCATGATAGAATGTGTCTTCTGGAATGTGCTGAGGTAGCTTTCTGTACTTTCACTCACTTTGGTGTGTGTGCAGTGTGCTTCAAATTTGCTAATTTTGAGTAAAATCGTAATTCTTTTGTATTCAGCGTTCTAACGAATGCCACAACATCATGTAGCAGGCAGTGTGCAGAGAAGCAAAATCCGCGATCACTGCTGATGCCGACAGTTGGCGAAAAAGCGTGTCTCATATAATCAATTCATACGCACCGAACAATATTGTCAACATTGCTACTGATGCTTTCATGGCCCGTACGGCCCTCTACGAACTTAGATTATGTGATTTAGATGTCTAAATTCAAATCTATTGTTTGAGAAGCCTTTCTCGTGAACACTCGAGATTTTCTTCTGAAGACGCAGAGCAAACTTCTCTGTGAAACGTAAAGAATTTCACCTTATTTTCTTGACAAGGCATAAGCCCAAAAGCCTAGATCATGTCTATAATATTGTCAATACCGATGAAACTGCATTTTTATGCCGAGCCCAAACAGACTCATGATTTTAAAGGAGAGAAGTGCGAACCAGAAAAATCATACAAGGGTGGGGATCACTGTACTGCGCTGCAATGCACACGGAAGCGAGAGACTTCTTCCCCTCATCATACGAAAGTTCAATAAGCCACTATGCTTTAAGGGTGTCAGGCACTTTCCGTGCAAGTACAAGGCATCTAAAAAATGCAAATGCAGTAAAATGCCATTATAAAACGAACGCCAGATTAATGAAATGTTCAGAATAGCGAAATTATTTTTAGGCCCCTCCTCTTTTCCCTATTTAATATTTCACTATAAAGAATTAAAATGTAGCCTTTTTTCTTATATTTAACATATTTTTCCTTGAAAATATCATTGAAATTCATCCTGTTTTAATTGCCGCGTATTTCGCACAACATGTCTCTATACAGTCAATACCAGGCGGCACACTCTATACAACACACAGGTGAAACTACCCGATTACAAATCAGGGGAAGGTAAGCAAACACATTACAATTCTGACGAGCGCCTCGTCTACCCAACAGCATGTGAAAAATTATCTTATTTAGTTTTGGTGTGCCAGTACTGAACATCATTATGTAGGATTAATTTCTTATACATTAAATGCTAATTAATTTTATTTTTTAAAAATCTTCAAATATTGGGGTGCACAGATTGGATTACAGTATTCGCGTTTACAGGATACGGTTCAGATAGCCATTTTCCATACATGTACGCGATTGGTCGAGCTGGATATCGATTTCAAAGTAACTAATACGTAAGAAGTGATGCTATTGACTGGGTAGGAACGCCACATTTACAATCGACCAATGAACATTATGGTTTAACATCTCTACACTCAGTACTGCATTTCAGTTATTCACATCTCATGACACGTTCATTGTTTATCTTACGGTCGTGAAGCAACATGTGTATTAATGTGCCAGTTAACTGTTTCGCCTGTGTGGATCTAGAGGAAGCAAAAGCAGTTTTCTCTAAAAGAAAAATGTAAAATTCTTCGGGAAGTGGAAAAAGGGAGGAAAGAAAGGAGAAATAGCAAAGAAGTATGAGATCAGCCCTTCCTTACTAATGAAGACAACATTAAAATCTGTCAGAAAGTGGACTGGGCATCCGCATCTTGAAGCACGCAAATGTTGAACTCGCACCTTTGACTTGATCACTTAAGTTGGTCGAAGTTTTGTTTGATTCAAACTGGCGGCCAAAGTCATTCCTGCCAGTCGCACATGGTCGAGTGTAACCCTCCTATTCATTGTCAAAGAGTGCACCCAGAGAATAATGTTTAATAAACCTCTGCTCCGAAATAAAAGGCTTCTACTAACATTTGTTTTAGAAAGAGTGTGATCTGCAATAATAATTTGATATTTTTATAGGCCCCCCATAGACATGTTTTCATATTTGGTGTTTTTCACGACTTTCAGTGCACTTGTTATGTTATGAGCCCCAGCAGAAAAGGTTTTCATGTTTATTCTCGTGTTTTTTACACCTTTTAATAATACTTTCCTCTCCTCTTTAGATATGCTAGATATAGTTTACACTGTACCCGCAGATACACGACTTAAAATGCCATCATTATTGTTTTTTATGTCAACTGTTCTGCATCTCCAAACTTTGAGAATCTGACATACGAAATTCTATAAACATTAATATACACTTCTAATGTCAAGTACTGTATATTAAACTGCACTCTACGATTTCGCGCCTAGCAGCGTGTGCAGGCTTGATCCTTGAACTACTTAATTTTTAATCGAGTTTTCATAAATATTTGGAAGCACAGTGCCGGTCAGTATGTACGTTTTGCTGCTCTCCAAGAACTTGCATTTTGCTTCATTTATGTGATTGATCCTCGACTTCTTCAGGATTTCGGGAACTTTCAACACACAGTACTAATCCCTAAAGAGTTACAGTGCTTCATGAACTGCAAATGGTGAAAGATTTATACATCACCTATTGTTTTCCTATGCATTATTCTTTATATTTTAAGTGATCGTCTGATGATGACCCGGAACAGTGATCGAAACCGGTACCGCTTGTAATCAAATAGGAATGTAACATTACATTTCTAATTCTACTTGTATTGAGAAGGTTGAACCATTATATATCTTATTTCGATTTAATTGTGAACTCAGTTCATTATGGAACATTATGAAATTCTTATCTTTAAATGCCCTCATGTCGGAAAAAGTCGTGCGCAACTCGCTGGTAAATGACCATTCTTTTTACCATGAGGGCATCAAGAAGCTGCCCATATGCTGGGACAAATGCATTTCCAAAGCAAGAAACTATGTGGAAAAATAAATTGTAATTGCCTTGTGTTTTTCAATAAATGAATTTAAATAAAAAATAAAATCCCATTTATATTTGATCCCCCCTCGTATTATACAATTATTTAATCCGTTTCTGCCAAGGGTTGGTCCCCCCCCCTCAACTCGGTGACGGATCCCACCTCTACCGCCTCAGGGGCAGTGTCCTGGAACGTGAGACATTTGGTTTGGGATACAACTGGGCAGGAGGACCTATATCTTGCCCATGTGGCCTTACCTGTTATGCCGAACAGGGGCCTTGTTGAGGGATGGGATAATTGGGAGGGAGACAAGGAAGAGGGAAGGAAGCGGCCGTCGTCATAGGTACCATCTTGGCATTTGCCTGGAGAAGTGGGAAACCACAGAAAAACACTGAAAACCACTTTGGAGGATGGCTTTGGCAGGAATTGAACTCTCCTCTATTCAGCTGACCTCCCGAGGCTGTGGACACCATTCCATTCCTCATACCACTTTCCAAATTTCGAGGCAGAGTTAGGAATCGAACCCAGGTCTCCAGGAGTGACAGCTAATCACACTAACACTACACCACAGAGGCAGACCCTCAGAATTATTAACCATCCTAAAATCCTAAGCATTTGAGCAGGAGAACCAGAATAATTTGTCCTCGTCTTTGAATCATGCGGGTTTTTTTTCTTTTGTTGCACGAGGTTATGCTTGCCAGTGATTTTAATTTTGTCTTCACTAGTAAGCAATTTCATGAATTTTCTATATCCATAACTAGGCTACCACAATATGCTGTGCTGTCAACTTTACATGATTATGCTCCTAATACATAGGTAGTCTATCACGTGACAAACTCGTCTTATCCACTTTAAAAACGTGTGTTAGTGGCAACAATGCCTTATTGGTTAGGTTTGTAACAACTGTATCATGAAAGTAGGCATCAAAACTTGCCTTTTCCCAAAGAAATTTGTCACCAAAGTTAGGCCGTTATTCCAAAACTTGCCTTATACAACCAATAGAAAAGGATAATTTCAGCACGCAACTTCACGCAACAATTTACCCGCGATTTATGCGAGTTGTTCCTGAAATGTGTTAGTCTTTCATGCAATTTAGAGCTCTGAATACAGTGTATTAGGATGACAGAATATTAGTCCTGTTGTGGAAGATAAAGGGAGAAGAACTATGAGTAAACTGGATTTCAGGAGAAAAGGAGAAAAGAGAGAGAGAAAGAGGTGGGCTATGAATGCTACATCCTAATATTTTAGTATAGAATTGCCACATTTAAAATACAGAAAAACTTCATTAATATGCTTCTGCTAGGGACAATTTTATTGTGAATATATTATACTAATAAGATGAATTTATACTAATATATTTTATTATACTCTTAACATTATATTCACAAAGTTTTCTTTTATTAAGTAAGTTCTGCAAGGTAAAATATTTTATTTTCATATTGAATGGTCCAAAACTCATCTTATCCAAAATACAAATTTAATTTATTGACGTTCCACTAATTATATTTATAATTCCTCAATAACACGATTCTCTGACCATGCACTCGAATTTGTGATTTTAAGAATGAACAGATTTTTATTCTTCTCAATTTATGAAACAATTCAACAAAAAATATTTTGGAAAATCTAGAAAAAAGACTTTTGACCTTCAAAGCAGAACATCAATAAAATTCCTCATAATTATTATTACGAAGGTCGATCAAATATAAACAGGATTTTTGTTCCTGAACATCAACAGTTGGTATGACTGGCCCCACACTTATGCCATGTTTAGGCGGGACCATTAGGAGTAAGGAGAGCGTGCTGTTAGATATTTCCTGCTGTTTCGTTAGTAACGCTCACAATGTCGGAATAGGTGCACCCTTCCACTGCGCAACACATAATTATAAGGAGATAAAGGAGATACAGCAGCAGAAATTTGCCAGAGATTGACTGCACAGTTCAGTAATCAAACATTGTCAAGGATGTGTGTGTTTGCCTGGCATAAAAAGTTCAAGGCCGTCCTCGGACCAGCATTACAGACAAAAACATTTGTGCGGTTAAAGACATTATTGCTGATTGATTTTTTCCATGAGTGACGCACAATCAATGCCGCTTACTACTGCGAGCTGCTGAACAAGGCGAGGGTTGCATATCGCCGCAAAAGACGAGACCAACCGATTCACCAAGTCATTTTCCTCCACAACAATGTGTGGCCCCATGCTGCATCTCTAACTGTTTCCAAGCTACAGTAAATGCACTGGACTACACTTGATCATCCTCCTTACAGCCCAGACTTATCACCCTGCAATTTCCATTTGTTCAGACCACTTAAAGAAGCTCTAGGAGGGCAACAATTTCAAGATGACGAATGTGGAAGACTCCGTGCGCAACTGGCTGGTAAACGACCATTCTTTTTACGATGAGGGCATCAAGAAGCTGCCCATACGCTGGGACAAATGCATTTCCAAAACAAGAAACTATGTGGAAAAATAAATTGTAATTGCCTTGTGTTTTTCAATAAATGAATTTAAATAAAAAATAAAATCCCATTTATATTTGATCCCCCCTCGTATTATACTATTATTTAATCCGTTTCTGCCAAGGGTTGGTTCCCCCCCTCCCCAAACTCGGTGACGGATCCCACCTCTACCGCCTCAAAGGCAGTGTCCTCGAACGTGAGACATTTGGTTTGGGATACAAATGGGCAGGAGGACCTATACCTTGCCCATGTGGCCTTACCTGTTATGCTGAACAGGGGCCTTGTTGAGCGATGGGATAATTGGAAGGGAGACAAGGAAGAGGGAAGGAAGCGGCCGTGGCCATAGGTACCATCTTGGCATTTGCTTGACGAAGTGGGAAACCACAGAAAAACACTGAAAACCACTTTGGAGGATGGCTTTGGCAGGAATCGAACCCTCCTCTATTCAGTTGACCTCCCGAGGCTGTGGACACCGTTCCATTCCTCATACCACTTTCCAAATTTCGAGGCAGAGTTAGGAATTGAACCCAGGTCTCCAGGAGTGACAGCTAATCACACTAACACTACACCACAGAGGCAGACCCTCAGAATTATTACCCATCCTAAAATCGCAGTATAATTGCTATCCAGAAAAAAATCAGCCAAACCCACCAGACCTCATGCACTTCTGCTCTCCATAAAACAAACAGAACTAAAACCTATAAAAATCTGAAAGACATCCTATGAAGAAAGAGCCAAATGCCATTACATTCTTGTACAATTCTCCCCACTGAAAATTTGCAAACAATTTCATACCATGTAGTTCATTTCTGCTTATTAAGAAGCATATTTCTCTTTCTCTTTAAATGGAGTTTCTGATTGAAAACTCTGAGAAAGAAATGCTATTATAAAGCTTCTAAAATCCCACACCAGACAATCCAGGGTATAATTCTAAAAAGAAGAGAAAGAAACCCAGCATGCGATAACATAATGTGTACCAACCTCATGGCACGACTCAGCTTCTCGTACGTCATTTTGGGGTTCTCCTTTATTGAACCCCACAATTCCGCTACTTTATCACTTCGAACAAATCTGAACACACCTTCCTCGTGGTTCTCCCAGCAGATCAAACTAGGACAGTACTCTGGTTTCAGAAGAAGATCCCTGATGAATTCCCATAAACGACCACATTTCTTTTCTGGAAAATTTACAATATGAAAATATGTTTAACAAGTGACCATTACCAACCGCAAAAGAACAAATTAAAAATCCAGAGAAAAGAAAGACTGGTATTAAGTAGAGGAGGAATAAAAAGAAAAAGGAAAGGTACTGTAAAAATTGGACGACAAGACCTTGAAATTACAAGTAACTAATCTCATTTTGTTCTGTATTGAAAATACAATAAGTAAAATTCTTTCCTGAATAAAATGACTGTGTCCACCTATTCAATACAATTATACTTTGTAGTGATTAAAATCTACATGTATTATAAACACTAGTTAGGGACATCTTTCGCCCTAGTATTGGGCATCTTCAGCCTAATACTAATCTTAAGGTCAAGTATAAAAACTATTAACATTGGAACTTAATACTAAACTTAAATTAATACCAAATACATACTAAATACAATGGTCTTATGCTTATTACAAAGTTGTGATATTTACATAGTTTACAATATGTACATTAACTAAAAGTCATAATTTGTGAAGACTAGAAAATGTCCAAAGTGTAGATTGGATTTATCCTACTGTATGGATGAAGGTATATGTAAAAGTGTACATATTGGCTACAGATTGATTCATGCTGTCATTGTAAAATAAAATATTTTATTTGATTCTTTCTTCACAAATTATGACTTTTAGTTAATGTACATATTGTAAAATATGTAAATATCACAACTTTGTAATAAGCATAAGACCATTGTATTTAGTATGTATTTGGTATTAATTTAAGTTTAGTATACTTGACCTTAAGATTAGTATTAGGCTGAAGATGCCCGAAACTAGGGCGAAAGATGTCCCTAACTAGTGTTTATAATACATGTAGATTTTAATCACTACAAAATATAATTTTATTGAATAGGTGGACACAGTAATTTTATTCAAGAAAGAATTTTACTTAAGACCTTGAAACTGTAGAAAGTTTCAAGTACTTAGAAAGCAAACCGAAGCAGGATTGGACACGGAGATCAGTAAATGGATACAACAGGGAAATGCAATTTTACAAGAGTGTGAGGGCCTTAATCTGAAAGAAGGAAGCGTAAAGCGGTGGCATTTTGGGTGACTATCCCAAAGAGTCTTTAGGAACAAATATTTAACAGTTCGCAGAGATGCCAACCTTCAAAAGGAGGTTTTCCGTAGTGTCATGGCCTGCTACCAATAAGGGAAGGTTGCATTAAACCAAAGAATGTACGACATAACATTCAGACCATGTAAAACTTGTAGTAAAGAAAAAAGACAAGAGCGTCTACAGTAACACTGTCCCAGTGATGCATCCATACTTTTCATGTTTTTGTTTTTTTTTCACATGGTGAAGGCAAACATTGCATCCTCTATGTTTAAATGGAAAATCACGCTTGCATGTGAAATTTCGATAGCCTTAGGCATGAAAACTTTTCTGTACTTTGCTTTCTGTAATACTGACTTTCTGCAAATTATTCTTATTCCCATGGACACTCTGTTCTACATCTTCTTGTTAATGTCCTTCTTCACTTCACCGAAATAGACTCTTGCACTAGATGGCATCACTTCACAACAAAAGCACGCAACGGGTATAAAAATCACTGGAAGCAGCTCATTATTAAATTCGAGTTAACAGAACAGAAATGTAGCACATATGCTGAAAATTTTTATCCATCATAGAATGGTATGTTCAAGGTCAAAGACAGTAGAAAAATGTTGTTAACCCATAAATTTTTCAAGAACTATTTTTTTAATTGAAACTGACTTTCAACCTATTAGGTCGTGTTAATACATACATAGCATGTGTTGAAGAGATGTTAAGTACAGAACAAAAATGACCAACTGGACACCAGTGGGATCCGAACCCACAACCTCCCAATTATGCATCGGTTGTTCTACCAATTGAGGAATGGTTGCCTAGGTCATATTCGGTTGGGAAGGATCTAAGCTACAGGTCTAGAATGACTGCTATCACACTGTAGAATGTGTGCTAGTTGCCCGTTGTGTGCCAAGTCAATGAATATTGAATTTTCACAACCGCATTGCAATCAAAATCGACTTTCAACCTATTAGATCGTGTTATACGTACATAGTACGTGTTGAAGAGGTGTTAAGAACAGAACAAAAATGGCAGAGGCTCAGCGGAACTGGCTGGCGGTTTCTGCCCCAGCCTTTTATTAGTTTGGGGATTTCTTCAAGAGAAAAGAGATATTGAGTGGAAAAATGAGTAGTAGCCAGGAACCCTTCATTACAAATGGCCTTAGAATCACTAAGACACTACAATATTTATGCAAAAAATTCTCAAATGTATGAAACACATTTAGTCTTAAAATTAGTTATAATGATGCTTATGAAAGAGAGGAATGATAATTACCAGCCTTCCTCTTGCTCCTATTTCCTACAGGTCGACCACGTTTCTTCTTTATCGAGGTTTGGTCTTGAACACCATCCTGCGAGCGTATGGAAATGAAGGTTTCACTTTGTTCTGATCCAGAATCTAGGAAGAAATATGATACAATAAATTTAAAACTCTAGCTCTGTAGCAGACAACCTTGATTCACGACACATTCGATGATTTGCTTACCAGGATGAAAATGGTCTCTTGCTACTTTCAATTCTGTGAAAGTACTTGAGACGCTGTCTACCATAGTGGGAGATAATCTGTCGCTCATCTTGAGGGTTGGGAAGGGTGGTACTGCAACAAGGAAAGTATGTAATTAAGCTCCAATGCACCCCATTTCAACATGTGCAAAATTAAAAGTAAGAAATCTGAATGAATGCAGTATGAGAAACATCCATAGAGGTCTTATTCAAATCACTATAAATCCAGTGAGAGTTTCTATACTATCTTGAGAAACATGATTTTTGCACTGATTTCTGTATGATTTTGCAAGAAGATTACCAATTTTCACATTATTTTACAAAAACACAAAGGTTGGAACTTAAATAGTGTCAACACTTCTGTAGACACGCCATGTAACGGAACCTAACAACGTTGCTGATAGCTCGCGTTAGTTACATACCTACTTACCTTAAATCAGAGCACATGTACCCTCCCTTCCCACATCACGCACATGTGAACTGGTGAGAGGAACAGAGCCTCGTGTTAGCTGGCAGTCTAAGGTAGTGTTTGTCACAATGTTTTCAAAATAGGAACAATGGAGGTGGATAAAAATTGAATGTGCCAGCGGTTGTACAACATGACAGTGTCATCAAGATCTTCAAGAGGCTTGTGGGGAATCTACATTGCCCTACAGACAGTGGCACGGTGGGTAAAAGGCTTCAACAAGGGACACCAAACTGTGGAAGACATGCATCGGCCAGGTCGTCCTAGCATTAGTGAAGTAGTGCATGCTCTTGCCACGTTACCGGACACTGATCGACGCCATACAATTCGTGAGCTGGCCTGAGACACCAGATTAGCGCATACAACTGTGCTTTACATTCTGAAGGAATGCATGGGCATGAGAAAAATTGCAACACGATGGTTTCCACCCGATTTCACAGAAATTTGGAAATGGTTACAACACGACGCTGCACATAATCATTTGGAGCATTATGAACGTGAAGAAGAGGCTTTCTTACACCGTAACATTACACTGGATAGGACATGGGCCAAATCGTATGAGCCACAACTGAAACGACAATCGAATGGAACACAACCTGCAACCAACTGTGAGAAAGAAACGGCGACACTTTCTTCAGAACTCGCCCATTTTGCATGCCAACGTTCAACCGCATACAGCGCAGGCTGTGGCTGATTTGTGCAGTCAATGGGGCTGGAAATTACTCTATCATCCACCATACTCTCCAGACTTAAGCCCTTGTGACTTCGACTTGATTGCTAAGATGAAGGAACTACTTCGTGGCTGTTCTAGAGATTCGTCAGGCAGTAGACCACTCCAATCGAACTATCAACACAACAGGCGCGACGAAAAGGTATCCTATGACTTCCACGTCGCTGGCAATGGGTTGTACACGATGCTGATGATTACTCTGAAGAACAGTAAAACTTCGTAACATGTATCACATTTGTATCAGTTGTAACTAATAGTTGCCACTATTGAAGTTGCAACCTTCATAGATTTCACCTTATTGCTTTAATGAAATTCTCAAATCAATCTTTAAAGGTTTCATTATTGTGGTTCTGAATGATTTATATGAATGATAGATGTATAAATTACTAATAATCATCATTTTCCAGATCCAGTTTCCCGGCTGTGGTGTACACATGCTCGCCACTTCCTCCTGTCAAAGTAATTCCTTACTGTTCTTGTTCCGTCCATCCTCATAACATGTCCAAATCATTGTAGCCTGAGTGTTCCTAAAAACTCGGTAGCAGGTATTTTGATGCCAGACTCCTTCCTGTTTGCCTCATTTCTAATCTTGTCTTTCCTGGTCTTTTGTTCACTGTTCTGATAAATGTAATTTCTGTTGACTGGATTTTACTATTTGCCCTGTTATGCAGGGTAAATGTGTTGAGCCCATATGTGAGAAATGGAATGAAGTAGGTATAAAATATGGTATGTTAAGTCAGGAACACCCTGCTACCGTATGTGACAGTAGACGGTACTACCTGCGACTGTCTGGTCGGGGGTTGGGCGGCCAGTACCAAACCCGACAAACTAAAGGAGAACCAATGGCTAAGGGCGGAGGGGTTCTCCCTTAGGAGGCCTGGTGAAGCCTTCGTGTAGGAAATGACACACAAATTCACCAAAACGCTGCTGCTTTGCAAAAGTGGCAGGGGACTGCCAAAGGCTTAGGGAGATTACCCCAACAGATAATCCTCTACAGTGTTAAGCCTAGCAAGTCAGCTCAACAGAGTTGATGAGTTCGCTGCTTTCAAAAACAAACAAGCCTCGAATGTAAAAGTACTAATAAACATCCAATATTATTTTATGATATTCCTGATTATGATTACATAACACATTATATTAACACTAGCATATGTACCCATTTTTTGCAGGGAAATTGGTAATCGATTTCACGATTCCTTAATGAATTCATGCAAAGTTACATGCCTGTATTCTTATGTTTAATACAGCATGTTAAACTGATATTCTGCTATGAAAGCACATGGCAGTAATGTGAAGTATGATAAAGCTGAACAAAGTGGAGAAAGACAGGGGTAGATCACAGAGTTTATTGAACGATACAGTTCCTGGTCTAAAGTTGTGCGTAATTCTCCCTATTTCTCGGTTACATATTGTTGTTCATCTGAAACCGGGAGTGATACTGTGCCTGAAGAATCATGAAACCAATCGTTGATGATAACTTCTCTACCGGGCGAGTTGGCCGTGCGCGTAGAGGCGCGCGGCTGTGAGCTTGCATCCAGGAGATAGTAGGTTCGAATCCCACTATCGGCAGCCCTGAAAATGGTTTTCCGTGGTTTCCCATTTTCACACCAGGCAAATGCTGGGGCTGTACCTTAATTAAGGCCACGGCCGCTTCCTTCCAACTCCCAAGCCTTTCCTATCCCATCGTCGCCATAAGACCTATCTGTGTCGGTGCGACGTAAAGCCCTAGCAAAAAAAAAATAACTTCTCTTATTATGTGTTCTATCGAAAAGAGTATAATGGCTCTTTAGTTAGACCATTTTACCCAACATGAAATGACATGACAGCCTGTAAAACAGTCCAGTAATGGTAACTCCCTTGTTATCCTCCTACTAAAAATGTGCATATGAGAAAAAACTTCAGAACAAAATTGCAACAATCTATATTTAGTTTAAAAATATGACTTCACTTACAATATCTAGTGTCAGCCTTGTCATCAAACAGCCTGTCGTAAGCAGATTTATTTTCATCATCCAGCTGACTTTTCAGGGCTTCGTATAACCTTGAACCAAAGACCGGGTCC
This sequence comes from Anabrus simplex, assembly GCF_040414725.1. NCBI lineage: Eukaryota > Metazoa > Arthropoda > Insecta > Orthoptera > Tettigoniidae > Anabrus > Anabrus simplex. The sequence goes on from NC_090267.1 coordinate 491,335,334, forward strand.
TTATCAATGAAGTCACCTTCAGACCAACTGCATAACGTAATGCCTTCCACGTTAAATCTTTCCAAATTCAGATCCTCATACTCGCTATTTACGAGGTCATCGATCACATTCAATGCCCAGTTCATGACATCTTTATTAGACCACTGCTTCACTGGCTTTCCAATCCATTCTTTCTGGCAAGGATCGCTGAAAGCTGGAAAAAACAAAACAAAAAACACATTTTGATAATGATTTGAACAGAATACGTAAATGGAAATAAAAGTGTAATGGAATGACTAGCGAAATTAAGTAGAACAGAAGAACGAAACGGAGACAGAAACAAAATGGTAAGCTCGCACAAAACTAGGTAATATCACATACCACCAGCAATGGCAAATCTAGAAGAAGAAATCAGAAAACCAGACTGACACAGAACTAAACTTTCATCTTGCATACACTGGTGTTTCAAGATGAACTACACTATAATACTTTTAAGATTCTCATTATTCTTAAAATGAAACTTTATGCTCACTTCCCACTTACTATTATTAATTATTTAAAGGTCTATCTTGTCAATATAATTCAAAATCTAGTATATTTTACTAATACATCAAATACATAAGTATATGTAGGTACATGTTTCGAGAATTAATATTCTCTTCTTCAGCTTACAGATTAAAATCCCATGCATTTAAAAGACCTTTTTTTTTTAAAAAAGTCCTAACATAAAAATGATAAAAAAGAACAATACAATAAAAGCATTAAAGGTTCAAACCATTCATGTTATGCCCAGAGTCCTGTAAAGAGTTCATATATGGTACTAAAATTGAGCTGGTAAACAATTATCTAATGTTGGCTTCCCAATCCATTCTTTCTGGCAAGAATCACTAAAAACTTTTTTAAAATAGAAAAAAGACATACCTTTCATATTGTATTAATAAAATCTGGGGCCTGTTCCACGAGCGAACTTTGCAACTTTTCAACTTCGCACTTTTCACTTTTCAATTCTTGCAAAGTGCAAAGTCTTCCTGTTCCACCATGATCTAGGTTGTACTTTACAATTTTTTCGCAAAGTGAAAAGTCTTTGCGAATGAGTGATTCAATCGAGTTTATTCCATGAGCAAACTGTTTAGGCCTAATACTCTATGATTTTTAATGCTTTACTTTTCGCGGCGAAGTTGACGGTATAATTGTGGTACCGTTAAAAGTATTTTATCATGGGAAAGAAAGGTTATTACAAGAAGCTGGCTGTGATGGAAGTTGTCAAGGAGAAACGTGACATCCTTTTTGGCAACTTTAAAAATAGCCTCTCAAATGATGACAAACATCAATGTTAACGAGAGTACCGTCAACACATCCACACACAGAAGGAAATTCACCCTTCATTAGAAATCCCGTCGCTATATTATGTGGATTATCAGGCCAACGTACTGTTAGGAAATATTACATTTACTATAATATCTACGACTTTGGTAAAAGTTCTGCAAATAATTGATTTTGATGTCCCATGCATTGCTGCTACACCGTGCAGCTGGGCACCATTTACTAACCAATGTAAGCATATAAGACTTTGTTCTTTTATGGAAAGGAATTTACTTCTTTTTGTTGCATATTTCTATAAATGACCGATCATTTCAAGAATATTGTGTTGGGGTAATACGATATCACTCGCGAAAGTCCGCCGAAGTGAGGTTATGAAAATGAATCCTGTCTTCGTACGTTCTCTTATTGGATTTTTTATCACTGTCCTCACTTAATGCTAACAAAAGCTCTCGTCATAATGTGTTTATGTCACTAAACCAAATTCTACACCGAGAAACTAGTGTACATACTTGTTAATTAACAGATGAAAAGGGAATCGTCTCTTTGCAAGATTTATGAAAACTTTTCACTTCATTTCTTTGCACTTTGCATTTCTGTACCAATGGAGGAACATACCAGGCTTGAAAAGTGAAAAGATTCCTAACTTTTTACTTTGCAAGCTAAATCTGAAAAGTGATGGAACAAAATCTGAACTGAAAAGTGCAAAGTGCAAAGTTGCAAAGTTCGTTCGTGGAATAGGCCCCTGTACTAAACCTTGAAAAGTTCAAACATTTCAGAATTTAATTGACTACCCAATATGTTTATATCAGTGTGAAAGATATTGTGAACTACAGCAAAATCCAAGGAATTAGGAAGCAGCTGGTGGTGTTTACCCACTGAGCGCACAGCTGGTGACAGGGGCAAGGTCATGCTGGCTGCTCACTGTTAGTGATGGATCTGTAAGCAACGGAGTTCAGTTCGGTTATTGAGCAGGGCATATTTTGTTCTGTATTTCATCACAAAGTGAAATATGGATCAGTCCCTGCACAATGTGTGTTAACTTAGACAGCCGGTCAATATCAGAGATGATATGCGTTCCCTGGTACAAAAGTTCCAGTCTGTACAATAATCTTTATAACAAATTTTATCTCTGGGGCATAATTTAAAAAATAAAAAAACACGTTCATACCCTTGGAAGAATTGAACAGACTATCCACCAGGAAACTGCCAACATTACTCGACGTGATGGATAGTCGTTTTAAAGAGATGCCAAAAATGTCTGGACAACGACGGTGATCAGTGTAGTTGTGTCAGTTCCACTCTATGATACCTGCAGATGGCAACGAGTGCCATTCGGTTCAAAGTTCATAGTATCTCTGTATAACAATACTAGTACTGTACTGTTCGACTCTTTGGCATAGTCACCTTTGGTTTAGAGCGCCCCAGGTTTGATTCCTGGTGGGGTTGGGGATTTTAACCGTAAATGGTTAATTTCCTTGGCTTGGAGACTGGGTGTTTGTACCATCGCCAACATCCCTGCAACCTGCACACAACACTATTCTCCACCACAAATACATGCAGTTCCTACACATGGCAGATGCCACCCCACCCTCGTCAGAGGGTCTACCTTACAAGGGCTGCACCAGGCTAGAATAGCCACACTAAATAATATTATTATCATCATCATCATCATCATCATTATAGTACTGTACTGATGAACAGTTATGTGAGTGGGTATCACAAACTTTGGGAACAGGTGTATGTAACAACCTTCTCAAATTGGTCATGTTACATATTTCTTACTCCTTACTTCAGCTCTTACTTAAAGGAATGAAACTTTTTAAATGAAGAGTATTACATGTTTACAATAGAATCACATAGTTCTGAACTGACATAGACCTGCTTGATATTCACCATGTCCTTCACAGCTGGGCTGTTTAGTAATATATTTGCACCTTGCATTTCTAATTGTGTTGTTTAAAGTCACAACTACAAAACGGATCACTTTGAGAAATGCATTTTCAAAATGAGTAATTATGTTGCTGCATTATTTTGGTCATTTTTTCCTTGCAGATAATTTCTGTCCAAAAATCTATCAACCTTAGGTACACGATTCTGGTCAGTTTTGTAGACGTTGTACCTAAGAAGATTTACCTCACAGTTTATAAGTTTTACAGGAAACGAGTCTTCGCTGTCTGCCCGAGTATGTACTCGGGTTTGTGCAGCTTTGCCTTAATTGCTGCAAATTTAGCCAAAAATGAATGCAATCGTCATCTGTTGCACATCGTTGGAATCACAAAGATATTCTCTTTGCAACAGCCCTACTCTAAGTATTTATCCTTCTTGCATGGCCGAACTAGAGGCAAAAGAATGATGCTAGCCACCGTTTGTTTAAACTAGGGCTTCCTCATCGCGTGGTGTTTCATGTTCTTTATTAAATGATATTGAACAAGAATTGTTTTGTGACAATAATTTATTTGGAGAAAATGAGAGTTCACGTGAACCTACTGATGATAAAATATCAATCGTATTGAAGACAATAGGGGTATTCTCGATATTGTTTAACTGGCAATAGGTAAACAGGACTTCACACTATCGTAAATTCCTCCCAAGTTTGCAGATTCTGTTCCTGTCCCCATGAACTACAATTTACTAGGCAGGCAGGTTTAAAAATAGATATTCCTGACAATTTTGCCAGACTGAACTACTTCAAATTTATTTTTTCGAATTACTTTTATGGTTTTTAATCATTCGACTAATTTGATGTGACGTTCACCCGAGCATTGGCCGGGCCTTAAACTCAAAATGAAGAAACATTCATGTGCCACGCCGAGAAGTATGTACTAGCTTATATTTCGGTCACCCCTGCAAGGGTTTCCCTTTTATGAACTTCTATGAACAGAACAGAAAAGTGGCTTGTTTACAGCTCTCCTTCTAAAAACTTGCACTGTTATTTATTGCCTAATTGTAGCCTCTGAAAGCACAAACATTTCATCAAGCTCAGTCATTCTCAGCTCCAGACACGTAATATAAGCAAGTGACAGCAATGCTACTGCTGAGTTAATTGGAAGTGTTTTAGATTCAGAAGACCATGGTGATTATGATAATATTGAAGAAGAGATATGAAGTGAAAGTGATATTTCATCTGATACGGGTGAACCAATTATCAATCGCAGTTTCTCCAGAGGTATCAGGAAAACAGAGAGAAATATATAGATAATTCTGTATCCAAGTTGTCTGTATTCTCGGAGATTATGGACCCGTTGTTTCCCACAATGCGCGGGAAACAAATATTTGCGCTATTGGCACAGGCCAGAGTAAAGTGTAGCTTCCACCTAAGTGCCAGTCAACATCCATGGCTGTGACAATATGGAAGTTGCTGGGGTATGGGTAGTGCTGAGTAATGACGTTCAGAGCATGACTAGTGCATCTGAGTGTTATGAAAGGTGCTGCTCAAAGGGTCAGTCATGCTGCAATAGTACTTTCTGACCCAGTGAGGAAAGCAATGGCAAACTACCTCACTCCTCATCTTGCCTAGTACGCCTCATTTTGGCGCTGCCATTGGTTTTTGGGGTTTCCTTATAACCGCATAACCTTTGGTGGTGCTATTTGAGGATCCAACCAGCCTCTGGACTGATGACCTAACAGACACACAGACATGGAACAATTATCAGACCTACATGAAAACAGGCGGTGAAAAGTGGTTTGACACTAATGAGGATGAAATTAAGGCCTACTTTACCCTTTGCATTCATTCTGATGTCCTGGGTTCATAAGCCTCGCATCCAATTACATTGCAGCAAAGACAAATGTAATGAGACCCCAATTTTTCAAGAGACAATGAGTAGTGTGAACTGCCTCGTTATATATGCAAATATTTTGAATTTACCACAAAAAAGATTCGTTTTAACATCACTATTCTTGAGTACAATTATTGTGAATGCTTCACTGAAAACTGTGCGTGAAAATTCTGGTTACTCTTCCATTTATGGCATTTATTTGAGACCAGTGCACATTAGTTCTGACTGCATGGTTTACTCGTGTTGTAGACGATTTAAATCTGATTTCTAAGCAAGCGCACGGGACCATTAAACCCGAAGTGATTGAGTTAAGAATTTTTTTCCTGTCTGTATTTCTTGTTTATGTGCATGAGTTTTTAGAACACTGTGGAGAAAGCAAGGCAGTCTGACTAAGGCAGTAAAAGAGTTAAAAGTACAGCCATAGTTGTGTAATAAATTTGAGAAATAGTTTGAAAAATCTTTTTTTTTTTTTTGATGGTTGTAAGAAATACCAATTCCGTAACAAGATAATTAATTGTCTACTATTTTACTGAATAAGGGAAATACCTGAATAAATTGTCTCATGTTTCAAGGCAGCAGTCGAAAACATAGGCCCATACGGATACGTATCCATACTGTCAGCAAATGAATTAAGTCTGTACGGATCACCAGAAGATGACAAATACGATGGAAAGATATCTTCACAATAATAAGTATCACCTGCAGGGTCAAAAGCATCCCATGCTGGAGGCTGCAAAAAAAAAAAGAAATGGGAAATGAATTATAAAAGTAAAGCCCATCTTCAAGAACACAATATTTGCACACCATGTTAATTATACTATCGTAATATACAACAAATTCCTTCATAACAACACCAAAGATCTTTCTGGCACTGTCGCATAAAGTTTATTAAATTTTATAAATACAGGGACATTGTTTTGTCTTTGCAGGGAATTGTCGCTCGCCAGTCATCTGCACTAGGAGCCTGTCCACCGCCAAGCACTTTGCCGTAATGTTGCCAGCGCTCGCCCGGCACTGAATCATAAAGTTTTTGCACAAGACTTCCTGTACTTTATGAAGGTATTATGTATATACACACGCTCACGCAGAGAAAATAGCATTGGAAAAACACACTGAGCACTAAACACTTGACCAAACTGAACCTTATGCTCATAAAGCTCTCAGTAGACTGCGAGACTGCAAAGGAGGGGAACTTGTGGCACCGAGAAGCGCATTACGGCAAAGTGCTTGGCAGAAGATAATCTTACAGCACTGGCGACCGGGCGAGTGACAATACCCGTGACAGATTAAACAATATCCCTGTATAAGACCTTATAAATATAGGTAATTCTCAAGAATTCTTACGAGGAGGACTGGAAGTAGGTCAAAAGTATTACTTATTCCAAATAAGAACGCACTTGGAGAAAGCAGTAAAAATGAAATGGAAATGGCATACGGCTTTTAGAGCCGGGAGTGTCCGAGGACAAGTTTAGCTCGCCAGATGCAGGTCTTTTGATATGACGCCCGTTAGCGACCTCCGCATCGTTATGAGGATGAAATTATGATGAAGACGACACATACACCCAGCCCCCGTGCCAGCGAAATTAACCAATTATGGTTGCAATTCCTGACCCTGCCGGGATTTGAACCCAGGACCCCTGTGACCAAAGGCCAGCATGCTAACCATTTAGCCATGGAGCCGGACGGAGAAAGTGGTGCTGGTGTTTGTCTCCCTAAAAAGACAACAGCAGGGTAGAGTAGCATGCACGTCAGTAGGCTGAATACAATGGCCACGAGTTTTGCATTACCGTCAGGAGAAGATAAACTTTAGAGAATAAATGGCAAGTACTACAAAAAAAAACAATAAAACAAATTCAGAATGGAATCTGTAATGACCGTCCAGGGCATTGTGACTTTTTGATCAAGATTGGACTGTAAAAAGAACAAAGAAAGAAACCACTGAATCACCAAGGATTGACCAACTGAGTGGTCATATATTAGGAGTGCTACTGAACCTGGAAACAGAGCTGAATGACAGGAGTATATAAATATAAAGAAGCAGTAATTCCCGGCATGACTGAGTGCAATCTTATTTTTTTAAACACACAATGAGAAAGAAATTGTATCCCACTCTGTATGTGGCACCTGTTATCAGGCTTAATATGCACATAAAATAACTTTAGTACTGGGGAATTCTTCTGCCGGTGAATAATAGCCTAGGAATTCAAGAATGTGGACAGTCTGTACCCATCCATTCCAACTAGTTATCAGGTTGTAAAGGAAACAGGGCCGGGCCGAGTGGCTCGGACAGTTGAGGTCAGAAGGCCAGCACCTCAACTCTTCACCTGAGGGTGCTCAAATAGGTCAGCCTTGCGTCAGTAGATTTACTGGCACGTAAAAGAACTCCTGCGGGACTAAATTCCGGCACCTCGGCGTCTCCGAAAACTGTAAACGTAGTTAGTGGGACATTAATTAAATATTATTATTATTATTATTATTATTATTAAGGAAACAGGAAAGACTTCTAGAACCAACATCAGCAAAATCATTCCAAACAGAGACTTGCTAGCTATGTGTAAAGGACAGTGTTCTAGCAGAAATGACTAAATTGAGTAACAAATTCTTGGATCAATTCCGAGTGTAATATACAGTAACAAATAATAACTTGTATCACTATAATCAGGCTGACTAGATGTCTGGCTTTTGCAAGACGTCCTCCATTTAGACCTTGCCCTCCAGGCATTTAAATATATGTTGAAATATCTGCCATTTTAGAATACACAATTTCTTGACCTTCATGGTAGTGGACAGAAGTCATTTTTGTTCTATTTATTTTATATACTCTTGCTCATTTCTATTCCAAATATTGGCGGTGCTGTTAAGTAACATTTCCAGTTTAGAAGCCATCATCAGTTTCGTTCTTTGTGTTGTACTGTCTTGTGCTTTTGTTGGACATACATACACCCAGAATAAATTGTGCTGCTTTCCTTTGTATCTTTTCCAGTTCTCGAATCGGGTAATCCTGGCGAGTGTCCCGTACACTAAAACTATACTCTAATTGGAGTCTCACCAGGGACTTTTATGCCTTCTCTTTTACATCCTTACAAGTCTGTAAAAATTATTATTTGTGATTCTAGTTCTTTACTCGTATCATCAGTAGCGGCTTGTGGCTCAAATGGCAGGTGGAGCTAATGTGGGTATTTATTATTATTATTATTTTTAATGTAGTTTTTGTTTCTCCTACAGTTGTATACACCTACACCCATATTAAACTTTGTAATTACATCAATACAGTTAAGCATGCTTGATTCTAATGCATGTTAATAATAAAATACTTTTAAAGTGAGGGCCTACCTTATTTATAAAGGAACTGCGCTTGATGATTCTTCTGCTGTGCAAACTATTCACTATTTTAGATGCTACATACTAATCACTGTTGAACAAAAACTATCCATAACTTACGCTCTCCACTTCCCAACTGCTAAAAGGGAACTGTAAACTAAAATTCGAAACGTGTCAAAAGCTTGTGATAGTACATATATCACACCCCAGAATTATATGTAGAAGTTAGAGATATTATTGTCAGTATTCGATTATTTATTATTATTATTCTTATTATTATTATTATTATTATTATTATTATTATTATTATTATTATTATTATTATTATTATCAGTATTTCATATGTATATTTTGCCATTTATACTGGTAAGCTGGAAGATATCCACATATGTAGGTATGAGTAATTTGTTTTGCACGAGTGGAAAAACATTGCTTTAATAACTCTGGTAATTTGACTGAGTCATATGGCTACCCCAGTGTTTGTTGTGATGTACTTGTGTCGGGAAATTCATGAGTCATGTATATATCCCAGCCTGATGAGATGAGCTTGTTGTTGTATTAGGAAAATTTGGTGACTCATGGAATATACCCCATCTGAGAGGAGGGGGATGTTGATGTATATAAAGGTGGATCATACGGCGGCAACCTGAAACATTGTAAGGGTGATTGTAGAGGTGATTGTAAAGGAACGAGAAGGAAGATAACTACAACTAGAACTGACGCAATGTACGGGAAGGAAGTGGTGCTGATACACGGTACTGGAGTGACACGGCTGCAATGGACTGGACTTCAAACGTTCGTGGAGCGTAGTCTTGTTATGTTCGTGGAAAGTGGCTGATTGTGGAGAGTGCTTGCGCATTAAGTATTGTAGCACTTGTGGCGGCCTAGCATTATATGTTGGTGAAAGCTATCTCAGACTTTCCATAAATTTATGTTGAGGATCGACAGACGTGTGTATATGTCTTTACAACAAGTGTTAAAATATGTGAACACAGTAGTACAAGGTACAGTATCTGTGTGATGTGATAACTGCCGATTATGAGAATCTGTAAGTCGAATTGATATAGAGACAGTGAAGGGTATTTATCTTCATACATGTACATTGTTCATCGGACTATCTACAAATGGTAGCTTAGTTCTCACTTTCGTTTTCCCACGATTTTCATTATTATTGTTGTTGTTGTAAATATGGAGTCTTCCAGCAATATTTTATGTGTATATTATATGTATAATGTTGTATGTTGATGAGGTGCTCATGCACGGAATTTGTTAAGAATATAGTTAGCTATTTTAGAATCAGTGTTATTGATGAACCTAGGTGCAGTTCCTACCTAATTAGTCGTTTTCAGGAGGTTAGGTAAGGCCTGCAGCAGATGTACCAGTATGCAGCATTATGTACACGCCCTGGGATATATAGTTTATCATGCTCTTATCTAAATTCGAGGGATCCATTCTGGTGAACTCTGGCGCCCATACTACGGACATTTCGGTTAATTATGCTTATTAATTTTATTAAGTTTTTGAGTAATTTTATTTATATATTTTTATTCATGATTTTATTTATTATTATCATCAAAAAAGTTACAAGCTTCACTCTGTGAATTATCACAAGAACATGTTACATGATGTTAAAAGAATATGAGAGAGTTTGCAATAACATCACCATAACTCCCACCGCTAAACAGTTACCAATACTCACTGTGCGGACTGAGAGCGAATTAGCCCCAATGTCAGGATAAACGTAGGAAATATATATTACAATCAAACTTTTTTCTCATATCATGAATTACTTCAGAACTCAGATGTTAATTTGGTCTCATTAAATTAATTATCTAAAATATAAATAATATAACAAACTCTTTGTGTCAAAACATCTGGTGGGGCTGTAACTTTACCCCTTAATGACGCACTGCCCCTGCATATCATATAAACATAATGATCCAGTAATACTGCCTTGCAGAACCCTTCCACTTAATCATTCTTATTCTCTTAATTATTTTCTAGAAATGTAACGATCCATTCAACCACTCTTGTTCAAGTCCAACAGCTCTTGATTTTGTCCGCAGTTTTCCATGCTCGACCCTTTCAAAAGCCTTGATCTCCTGAATCAAATATCTTGCAGGAATCCTCACTGAAATAACCTTTGTCAAATCTGAACTGCCTTGTATCAAAACAGTTGGTAATTTCACAAACAAGTCTAAATATTATCATAAAGTAGGCTATGCTTTCCCAGAGCTGAAATTCAACACGATATGTCGTCAAGCTGACCAGCTTGTAATTATCTGTTTTATGTTCATCACCCTTTAATTCGTAACTTTTAGCATACAGCCATGAGGACAAAAGAGCGTCTCTCCAAAGTGTCATGTACCTTAAAAGGTAAATTATAAGATACTAGCAGAAGTACCCGTTCTTCGTACGGGTTTCAGAAACTGGCTTTAGTTACTCATATTATCGGTGTGACTGACTTCATTAGATATTTATATCACTGGTGTATTTACTTAAGTACGTAGAAATTATTTGTCATATTTGGAATTATAGTGTATACCTGCTCCCTTCACAAAGCTGCAGGTTTATTGTAAGTATACTTCCGCTAGATAGTACCACAAATATAAATATTATTGAATATTTGATCCGACATTTTGTAAGGAAATACGTGATGCATAAAAGAAACTACTATAATTATCGAGAATTATAATTCTCAGGGCTTGTCACTCATGTCGCACATTATATAATGAATCTGAGTATAAATGTTGAGAAAATTTTTCAAGTCATGGGCGCACCATTTTGACAATATTGTGTACAGTACATAGGTTGTTTTCATGGTTACAATGATCGTAAAAGTGGATGAAAATATCGGCACTAATAACATCAGTGATCCTACTGCTCCATGATTTAATAGAAAATAGTTTAAACTATAGGTAACAGACTCCGCCTATATTAGCCTATTATTTTAATATTTTTATATATCCCCCCTGTAGTCCCCCACGAATTGTTTTGAAAATAAAATACAGCCCATGTTACTCACTGGCAATGTAGCTTTCTATAGATGAAGTAATTTTTAAAATTGGTTCAGTAGTTTTTGAGTCTATCCGTTACAAACAAATATACACACTTTTCCTCTTTATAATATTAGTATAGAAGTATAGATTACATCCCTACACATACGGTTGCCATCAGAAAGGGCATCCAGCCGTAAAACAAGGTCAAATCCACATGTGCGGCACAGTTCGCACCCGCGACCCCACAGGTGTGAGTAAAGCGATAGAAGAAGAAGATACTCATTTTAAGAATTCACCCGCTTTTTTATTCTTTTCACACCCATAAGTGGATTTTCCAAAAAAGAGTGCTTTCATTTTTAAAGGAGATTCCAAGTAACAATTTTAAAGTCTGTAACATCTTCATTTTTTGGGATATATGTATCCTCATATAAATAATTCAAATCCTTTCTCACTTCATTCCCCCCCCCCCCCCCCTGCCTTAAGTGGATTTTCTGGAAACAAATATTTGTGTTCTTTTCTTTTTAAAGGAGATTCCAAATATCAATTTTCATGTCTGTAACATGTTAGGTTTTTGTGATTTATTGTAGATAATTTCACTGCTGTAGAATCCTGGAGCCGACGTTACCATGCTTAAGGCAGTTCATTACTTTATCCGATTCCTAGAGCAGGGGTAGTGTGGTGCCAATATCTCCGTAACGGTTGGTTTTAGGGCCTGAAAACCATTTACCGAGTTTTGTTCTTTGCGTCAAGAGGATTAAACTAAGCCTTGTCTCGTCCTTATACGACAAATTCGATATTTTGCCTATATTAGCCTATTATTTTTATATCTTCCCCCCCGTGCCCCCCACCTCGAATTGTTTTGAAAATAATACAGCCCATGTTACTCACTGGCAATATAGCTTTTTATAGGTGAACTCATTTTTTAAATCGGTTCAGTAGTTTTTGAGTCTATTCGTTACAAGCAAACATACAAATTTTTCCTCTTTATAATATTAGTATAGATGAAACATTAAGGGCATGCAAAAGAAGAGAAGTTGGAAGTTTTGAAGCACATGTGTAACAAGAGCATCTTTTTGTGTTTTAACTAACGAAAGATTAACAACTCTTGTCAAAAGTTATGTATAAAGAATTAGGGAAGAACACTCACCTCAGACAAAAATGAGGTTCGTTGAGGCATACTGCCTGTAAAAGAAAAAAAAAACAATCATTGTAATTACAACTGTGGAAAATCTGAAGTACATAGTAAACAAATCTGTCAACAATTCAAACATTTTTAAAACTGAAGATGAAATTGATTGAGTAGGACAGTTTCAATTTTGTTTACATAAGTGTGAAGTTTTTAGGTGCTTATAATTGATCTACCCAATTATAGGCCTACTGCTGAAAAATTAGATTTTACCCTCACCCCATACTTCTTGGTAGGACCAAATTCAAGGGATCTAAAAACAAGACTGGGGAATCAAGACCTAACATAAGACTGCCAGTGTAAACATTCTGAAGTGTTAAACCACATGAGTAACTGAAGACAAGTAACTAACACAGAAGGCCAACATAGCAAAGGAAAAATAAATTCGTACCCCGGCGAAGCCGTGTTATTTTTCAGAACATCTAACTGTCGAACCGCATGCGGGTAAAATAGGCTACGTGAGAACCAATGAACATATCACACCACAACCGTCTCTTGATCCGCGACAGCTGGGTAGAGAAGATAACATGTTCCACTTAAAAGCCAAGCGAAGGCTCCGTCCACTTCGCCGCCCGTTGCGCGTGCCAGACTGAACAGGGACATTCATTGCTCAAGGCAACGCCAAGGGCGTTAAGTTCAGAATTGAAATCCCCTCCGAAAATGATAGTATATTACGACAGTCCGTAATAAAAACTAGGCAAGACCATAGAATACGGATAAACGGAGCAAAACTATAGTCTTACATTTAAATGGACGATGTAGAATCAGGGACGGGGGCAAACTCAACATAATTCCAAACACAAAGATTCGTATTTATTAGGTTAAACTATATAGTAGTCTGTAATATTACGAATGAATTATGATTTCAGTCTCCCTACAACTGTAGGTTGACAGTTAAAAAAAATAGTATAAAAACATTAATGAGGCCGTAAAGCGTTCCCCACAACCCTGCCGACGCCCATGTGCAGAATATATATAATCGGTTTCCTTTTTTTACGTCGCACCGACACAGACAGGTCTTATGACAACGACGGGCTGGTGTGAAAAAGGGAAACCACAGAAAACCACCTTCAGGACTGCCGACAGTGTGGCTCGAACCCACTATCTCCCGAATGCAAGCTCATACCTGCGCGACCCTAACCCCACGGTCAACTCGCTCGATCATAATCTGTCATTCAATACGAAAGCAACTGTGGAGTGGGGATACAAATCTTACCAAGGCAACACATCTGAAAGGACTTGTTTCACTAAACAACCTGAAACTGGCACGTTATGGTAAAATATCCAATACCTACCTGATAGAAAACTAACTGAAAATGCTCCAAACAAGCACGATATTTTAACTACTGTATAACAACACTGGCAAACCTAGCATAGGGACCTTTATTGTCATTCTAAAGCATGTGAATCAAATATCTTCAATTCCGGGAAGAAAGATTGTCTTCTGAGAAGACAACGAGGAAAACATGACTGCCCCCCAGGCCCCCACTACGACGAGCCATGGGCGTTTCCTAGTGACGGAAGAGCTGGCGGGGCAAGTGGAGAAAGAAACTTTGTCGCCCCCCCCCCCCCCCCCCTCTAAACTAAACGTAAACAACAATCCGTCGTAATTGAACAGTTATCTAAGAAAATATACGTAAAGTGTTTATACCGTATTTTAATTACAGCACTTCTAACTTAGTATCACAGTCCATACAAACGACTCTTAAGCACTTTCATTGAGCAAATGAACTGGCCATCTACGTAAGTTTTTTAAAATTGAATCACACGAAGAAAATGTCTTTCTCGATACTCTGGTCCTCTAGTTGTCCAAACGTGTTAATAATTGAAAATTCAACACAAACTTAGTGCCGAGAACGGAAAACACACAGCAAATACAACAAATGTAGTTACCTAAAGGCCTATACGGACTTTGTCACACTTACCGATATTCGCTCGACAAATTCTCCAAATTATTGGCAATCCTAAGAAAAACTCAAAATACAAACACACATGCATCACAAACGTAAGATTCTTAAGATTTTGAAATCAGCTTGTATTTGAACTGCACTGTCGACAGACCTAGAGGGGTTTCCGTGGTTTCCTATTTTCACACCAGGCAAATGCTGGGGCTGTACCTTAATTAAGGTCATAACCGCTTCCTTCCCGCTCCTAGGCCTTTCATATCCCATCGTCGCTGTAAGACCTACGTATCTGTGTCGAAGCGATAAAGTAAATCAACTGATAGTAAACATAGAAATGGGAACTACATCCCAATATCCACATTCTACAAACCAGCTTTCGTTATTATACAAACGCGATCGGCAACTCAAAACACAGATTTAAAATACTGAGGGGAAAACATAACCTACTGTTATTACACGTGATTAAACTGACAAACAGAAAATGCACAATTACTTCTGTAGACAATCTTAGACCGCTGCTCTCAAGGATTTCGTTAGAGGATACGGTGCGTGTCTACTGTATCACTAGCCCTTTCCTAAAATAAACCACATTCATTACATAGATTGAATACCAGTATGTGTTTATGGGGAAATAGATGAAAAATCCACGAACAAGTATTCCTCAAACGAATTATGTATCGGTACTGTATCAGTACAGTATCTGCACGCCTGCTTTACCTACATGAAAAACGTCATGGGTAGCTGATGCGTAATTATTACGAAAGGCCTTGCACTCGATGCAATGACACAAGATAATAGCTGTCCACATAGGAGTCTTCCACCAGTTTAAAACACGCCCACTGAACTAGTTATGGTACTATAAAGAAGGAAACGGACAATCGATACAAAAAGAAAGTACTGTACTGTATGTTAAAGTAATCGGCAAGACAAAATACTGTCAAAAATGTGAAGTCCGTTCCCTGTTCTGCAGGTTATTTAGCAAACTTCAAGTTACAAGCCTATCGATATTGCGACCTAGTCACCGGACCTACAGTTATTCATGGAATCCGAATCACAGAAAATTTCGCATGTATTGACGGATTTATTACCGCGGCTACTTGTGTGAGAAACTAGCTCTGCTGTCACGTCCTACAACCGCGAATAATTCGTTCTATCACTGAAGCAGAGCCAAGTCTAAACCTCTAGGTAGTTTTTCAGTCGTGAAAGTATAATTGCTGACACCTGATAAGATAGTTCAAACAGACTGCAAAGTATGAACTGTCACAACAACACTTGCATTCACATTCGAAGTGATGCTTCATAAAAGAAGTAAAACAAACTACTATCACAGTGATTATTAACAGACCCGTCCTTATCCATGGCAAACACACAATAATAACACTAAATATTAAATATCCACAAGTTGCACACCTTTTTTCAATGTTCACAAATTATTGTTTATTAAAACTTTATGCACGGGGATGGTGCTTGCTGAACAAAAGTTGTTCAGTACGGCTGAGCCGATGACAGACACACTAAATGAAAATCACCGACACAGCGCTTACTCTACGAAAGTCCCTGCACATTTGGCGCTTCCAACACTGTCACAACCAGTCAAAGCTACGCCTGACGAGTGACTCAATCTGTGTGGTCAATCCCCGTTCCGTGGTAGAAAACAGGCCTCTGGCGGGACTTCCCAGCTTTGGAAAGTGACCAATCGCGGGCTGGCATTCGCTATTGCCATAGCAACGCTGACGTCAACACGGTAAGTTTGTCTTGCCTATCACTCGTATTATTTTCGTGCGGGTGACCTTCAGTGCGTGGAAGACAGAGAACGAACGCTGGTGCGAGAGAGACAAAGGAGGAAAAGTGAGCACATCGTTCTGATTGGTCAGAATCGAAGTATCACGTGGTGACCGACGAGTTCCTGGAAGTTGGGCGCTGAAAGTGACATAAGGTATGATGAATTGCGCAATAAGAGCCAAACATCACGATTTGAAGCTAAAAGTTTGATTCATATTCGTGTTGAGGAAGGCTCTTTTACCTTCGTTACCTATGTACCCAGTAAACAGAGTTTAGCTGATGAGGATTTTAATACGCTTCTCCAGCGAAATAGGATGATACGCGATTGCTCCTTTTTTTTTCTTAGAACTCCAAGGGAAGATATATAAATATAGGCCGTTGTGCCTTTCGGCATTCAATCTGCAAGTATCTGTGAATTAGCCTCGCGCCTCTGTTGCCAATTAGCTCCATAGTCTCATTTAGACCGAGCGAGTTGGCCGTACGGATAGGGGCGCGCAGCCGTGCGCCTACATTCGGGAGATAGTGGGTTCGAACCTCACTGTAGCAGCCCTGAAGATGGTTTACAGTGGTTTCCCATTTTCACACCAAGCAAATTAACGCCGCGCCCACTTCCTTCCCACTCCTAGCCCTTTCCTGGCCCATCGTCGCCGTAAGATATATCTGTGTCGGTAAGACCTAAAGCCATTTGCAAAAAAAAAAGTCTCAGTTACTCCCACACTCCTTACCATTAAATCAGTAGAAACTGAGTCTAATCTTTGTCGCGTAGGTCTTATAGTACTGTATTATTATTATTATTATTATTATTATTATTATTATTATTATTATTATTATTATTATTATTATTGAGAAAGGCTAAGTTTGGAATGAACTCGATGGATGAAGCTGTACGCATAAACCAGCTTCGGTGATGGGGTCATGTGAGGTGAATGGAGGAGGATAGGTTACCTAGGAGAACAATGGACTCTGTTATGGAGGGTAAGAGAAATAGAGGGAGACTACTAAGACGACGATGGTTAGACTCAGTTTCTAAGAATTTAAAGATAAGAGGTACAGAACTAAATGAGGCCACAGCACTAGTTGCAAATAGAGGATTGTGGCGACGTTTAGTAAATTCACAGAAGCTTGCAGACTGAACGCTGAAAAGTAATCCGATTACTCTCCAGGGTTGGTTTTTCCCTCGGACTCAACGAGGGATCCCCCTGTGGCTGGGGGCGGCAGAATAACACCCACGGTATTCCCTGCCTGTCGTAAGAGGTGACTGAAAGGGGCCTCAAGGGCTCTGAACTTTGGAGCGTGGGTTGGCGACCTCGGGGCGTTTAGCTGAGTCCTGGCATTGCTTCCACTTACTGGTGTCAGGCTCCTCACTTTCATCTATCCTATCCGACCTCTCTTGGTCAACTCTTGTTCTTTTTCCGACCCCGACGGTGTTACATACGGAGGCCTAAGGAGTCTTTTATTTTCATGCCCTTCGTGGCCCTTGCCATTTTTTGGCCGATACCTTCATTTTTCTAAGTGTTCGGATCCCTTCCATTTTTCTCTCTGATTAGTGTTATATAGATGATGGTTGCCTAGTTGTACTTCCCCTTAAAACAGTAATCACCACCACCATCAGCGAGGGATCCCACCTCTACGCCTCAAGGGCAGTGTCCTGTAGCATGAGACTTGGGTTGTTGGGGGAGGGGGTATCGGAAGGGACTCAAGGAAGAGGGAAGGAAGCGGTAGTTCTTGCCCCTTTCGATCCGTCTATCTCTGTTTTGAGGAACTTCGGTCCATGATGATGATTTTTTCAAGTTGTTTTACGTCGCACCGACACAGATAGGTCTTATGGGGACGATGTGATAGGAAAGGGCTAGGAGTGAGAAGGAAGCAGCATGGCCTTAATTAAGGTACAGCCCCAGGCATTTGCGTGGTATGAAAATGGGAAACCGCCGGGTTGAGTGGCTCGGACAGTTAAGGCGCTGGCTTTCTCTCCTCAGCTTGACAGATTTGATTCTGGCTCAGTCCGATGGTATTTGAAGGTGCTCAAATACGTCAGTCTCGTGTCGGTTCTCTCTCTCTGTGGGTTCAAAGATCTACGGTGACAAATTTGGTGTTTTACCCTGTAAAATTAATTAAGCCTCTTCTATAGATTGCCCAACAGAGATCCGTGTGTGTGCCATCTGGCAGAGCAAAAAAGGAACATTGAAACTGACAGGTGTAGTGGTTAGTGTGATTAGCTGCCACCCCCGGAGGCCCGGATTCGATTACCGGCTCTGCCACGAAATTTGAAAAGTGGTACGAGAGCTGGAACGGGGTACACTCAGCCTCGGGAGGTTAACTGAGTAGAGGTGGGTTCGATTCCCCCCCCCCCCCCTCAGCCATCCTGGAAGTGGTTTTCCATGGTTTCCTACTTCTCCTCCAGGCAAATGCCGGGATGGTACCTAACTTAAGGCAACGGCCGCTTCCTTCCCTCTTCTTTGTCTGTCCCTTCCAATCTTCCCATCCCCCCGCAAGGCCCCTGTTCAGCATAGCAGGTGAGGCCGCCTGGGCGAGGTACTGGTCATTCTCCCTAGTTGTATCCCCCGACCCAGTGACTCACGCTCCAGGACACTGCCCTTGAGACGGTAGATGTGGGATCCCTCGCTGAGTCCGAGGAAAAATCCAACCCTGCAGGGTAAGCAGATTAAGAAAGAAATTGACAGGCAGGCAGCATAAATTGCATCAAGTGAAAATATCTGCAACACAGCAGCTGAAGCCATGTTATTATTATTATTATTATTATTATTATTATTATTATTATTATTATTATCATTGCTTTGGTCCGCCTCTGTGGTGTAGTGGTTAGCGTGATTAGCTGCCACCCCCGGAGGCCCGGGTTCGATTCCCGGCTCTGCCACGAAATTTGAAAAGTGGTACGAGGGCTGGAACGGGGTCCACTCAGCCTCGGGAGGTCAACTGAGTAGAGGTGGGTTCGATTCCCACCTCAGCCATCCTGGAAGTGGTTTTCCGTGGTTTCCCACTTCTCCTCCAGGCGAATGCCGGGATGGTACCTAACTTAAGGCCACGGCCGCTTCCTTCCCTATTCCTTGCCTATCCTTTCCAATCTTCCCATCCCTCCACAAGGCCCCTGTTCAGCATAGCAGGTGAGGCCGCCTGGGCGAGGTACTGGTCATACTCCCCAGTTGTATCCCCCGACCAAGAGTCTGAAGCTCCAGGACACTGCCCTTGAGGCGGTAGAGGTGGGATCCCTCGCTAAGTCCGAGGGAAAAACCGAACCTGGAGGGTAAACAGATGATGATGATGATGATGATCATTGCTTTGATGCAGCGTCCATGCCACCTCATTCTGTGCTAATCTTTTCATTTCTACGTTACATCTATAATTATACATCCTACATCTATAATTATAAAATAAGAGTTTTGTCAGTACATTGCTCAGAATTTAAAAAGAGAATGGTATTTCTGTATCGGCCGTGTCCACAGTAACAAGGAAATTCACTTTTTAAATTTCCGTCTTGTCTGTCTGTATGCATGTACGCGCATCACTAGAAAATAGCTGACGCAAATTGAATGAAGATCGGAATGTTAAGTCGGGGAAAGAGCCACTACAATCTAATTGTATTCATGCTGAGTGGAATGGTAGTTTAGGGGAAGGCCTAAAATGTAATTAACAAATATTGATGTTATTAGTGGTCCTATCGATAAATAGGCTACTACATAACTGAAGTTTCATAGAATTAAATTTTCGATCATTATTTATGTCATGCATTTTTACCGCACCGGCTGTGATAACAGAGAATTTCATGAATTTGGATTCTTGTTGCTAAGTCCGTATCAGCGCCGAGCCACGAGAAAATGGATAAGCAGCATTTAATTAAAATAGGTATATAAAGTCGGGGAATAAGGAACCACAGTCTAGGCTATAAATAATGTTATTTACCCTTGATGAAATTGTAGTTTAGGGGAAGGCTCCTAAAATGTCATTTTTAAATAACTTACCTATGTTATTGGTCCTATCGAAAGTACTACAAAACAAAAGTTATATATGTAAAAAAAGGCCATGAAGGACCTGGGAGTGGTGGAAGGCTTCCACTATTCGTAACCTCGGCACTTGATGGGGTGGAGTGGTTAGCTCTACGCCCGGCCGCCTTTGCCCCCAGGAACTAACCTGGCACTCATTTTTGGTGTAGGCTGAGTGAACCTCAGGGCCATATGCACCTCTGGAAGTGGAAATCTCATTTCTTAAATTTTACGACTTCCTGACGGGGATTCGAACCCACGTCCTTCCGGGTGAACCGAATACGCCTTTACCGCCTCGGCCAGGCAGCCCCTAACAATAGTTATAGAGAACCTTATTTCCGATCATTTATGTCTTATTCAGTTTTACCGTGCGGACTATGATAAGAATAGTGGTTGTGGTGATGATTTTTGTTTTAAGAGGAAGTACAAATAGAAAACCATCTTCTGTGTAACACTAACCATAGAGAAAAATGAAGATATCGGCCTAAGAAAGACAAGGGCTACGAGGGGAGTAAAAGTGAAAACTACCTAAGCCTCCATACGCAATAATGTTGGGATCAGAAAAGAACAAGAGTTGACCAAGGGAGGTCGGATATCATAGATGAAAGTGAGGAGCCTGCCACAAGTAAGTGAAAGCAATGCCAGGACACGACTAAGGGCCCCGTGTTCGCCAACCCACACTCCCATGTCAGAGCCCCTGGGGCCCTTTTTAGTCGCCTCTAACGACAGGCAGAGGATAACGTAGGTGTTATTTTACCCCCACCCACAGGGGGGCGATTATGATAAGAGAATTAATGGATTTAGATGAATTTATACTTTCGTTGCTTAGCCCGTATCAACGCCGAACATTGCTGACATGGAAGCAGGGGTGAATGCTGGTCATGAAAGTTAGGCTTGGTCTTCCATTCGTGAAAGTTGGTGGGGTGGGACATGCATAGTTCTGAATGAATAAAATTTATAAACCCAATAATCGCTAAACCACATGAACATTTTAATCATCGGTTACATGAACATGCATTCAAACTGGTTACGTCACACCTTCAAGAATGGCCATAAGAATAACAATCAGACACATTTTATAATTATTAACAAATCATGACAAGCCAGTGATTATATAATTTAAACAAGTAAACGTCAAACTATGTACACAGAAAAATTGCAACTATTTATTAGATCTTCCTACTTGAAAACAAACTCTACTCTGCGGCTTCTCTTTACAAAACCATCAATAACTTCATCATAGAAAGAGGACTGTAATCTAATTTTTGCAAGCAATCCTTTTTCAATCGAAAACATAGCTAATGATGATAGCCTCTCCTGACCTTGAGTCGATCTGCAATGCGTCTCAGTGTTGAAAAAGAACGTTCTGCAGAGGATGTAGTAGCAGGAATTGTTGCTACAAGTTTGATGAGCTTGAAAATTTCTGGCATAGGCCCTACCCATGTACACTTTATTCGTGTGCATAAACTGCATTAAGCCTGAAACACTTTTCTCTTTAAAATCAGAATATGAATAAATCACACTTAATTAGGTTTTTAAGCGAACAATGTCGAAAAATGACCCATAGGTCTTTTCTAGGGCAGTAACATCACTGTCTGGAAACCTATTTCTGTGCTTCTCAAACAAATCACTATCCAACAGCGAGAAGAACACAAATTTCTTTATGCATTTAAAACGCTCTCCTATTTGGACAAGTACATTGTCAATAATTTCATTGAATAGACGTTTGTATTTTGATTTTTCTGGTTTATCACTAATTCTTCGATTTTTAGAGCACGGCTGTCCTCCATAAACATCAATTTCAGTATCAACATGTCCATACAAACTATGAAAATCTTCATCTCTCATACACTGGATATTTAAAAAGAGCTCTTCAACCTTCTTGCCACAGTACTGAATATCCAGACTTTTTGTTTGTAAAATATTGAACACAGTATCGGAGAATGAAAAAATCTTGGAGAACAATGCCAGCAGACATCTAGTGTTGAACTTAAGTAAGAAGAATAAAAATCCTTGTGCTTTCAATGTAATGTCTTCATCCCAGTCGTCTGAAGTATCCTGTACATGTTGAAAGAATTTCACCAGCGTATCATAATATTCCTTCACAGTATTAACAAGACGTGGAACAAAATTCCATCTCCTTGGTGCTACTGTTGGCAACTTCTTTCTAACAAAATCTTGAAGACCAGCTGTTCTCTTTGTAGACTTTGAAAAAAAAAAGCAGCAAGTCCTGACATTGTTTGGAAGAATATTGTACATTTTTTGATTTTTGAAGCAGACTGATGTAGTGTTAAATTCAATCGGTGGCTATAACAATGCACAAATTTCGCATATGGATACTGGTCTTGAAGTAGTTTATTAAGCCCATTCACATGACCGGCTAAAACAGCAGCACCGTCATATGTTTGAGCCACAATCTTTTCCTCATAACTGAACTCTTTTAAAATAGCACGAACATGATTTAAGAGGGCTCTAGCAGTGCGATCTTTACTAATGTCAGCAAAACCAAGAAACCTCTCTTGAATTTCACCACTTTCATCTACAAAACGGAGTAAAGTAGAGAGTTGTGACTTATTAATAATATCGGACGTTTCGTCCAACATTATTGTCACAAAAGTTGCTTGTTTAAGCTCCTCCTTTATTCTTCTCACAATTACTGAACTTATTCTGCTATTAAATAATTTTGGATTGCAGACGACGTCCCTCTAAAAATGGTGGAGTCTTTCAGATGAGCTGCCAGAAGAGGATCATACTCACTTATAATTTGTAGAAGTTCGATGTAATTCCCTCTGTTTACGGAAGTTGCAGACTCGTCATGTCCGCGAAATGGTAGTTCCTGTTTTGCTAAAAGAAAAAGGCACTGCTTCGATCAGTCGTTTAAGTATGTCACGATTTTTCTTTACCTTTTCATTATGAAGTTGGTCACTGATGCGTTTCTGTTCATCCAGCTGGTGGTCGATCCTTGTACGCCCAAAGCTATTTAACTGCAAGAAACACTTCATATGGTTTGCAGATTTTCATGTCTTGTAATGGACAGTGTCAAGGTGTTCAAATTGTCAAAGCCACTTTTACACCATACACCGTTATCAGCAGAAAATAGTAAACACAGCCAACAAAGCAGTCTATTCAGTTTATTGGACCCTGTCAAGCAGTGCGTATTATTATATTGAGATACAGAGAACGAACGTACATATTCTCTATTTTTCTCCCTGTGCTGTGTCTTTAAATCTGGCAGCGCCGGACAGGGTCTGCCATTCTTAATAATGTCTGTTTTCTCATGGATAGTCCTCCGAGAAAATGGATTTGATAATAAGCTGTCAATAATGCACGGTTCGGAACCCATTGCAGGACGTCAAATCATTCAGAATAGATGATCAGGAACTTACAGTACACTACTCACTGACACAACACACCAGATCTGTAGCTCTCAGACCAGAGCTTCCAACAACACATTACAAACGTGACAGCTTGCAACCGGCCTTGGAGAGAAGAAACCTGCGCGCGCATACATTTCTTGCTGTGTCGACAGCTCCGCTGAAGCTCCTAATAGGCCTCGCTGGACTCGCCAAGATATATGCAACATGCGAGCTTATCTGTCGTAGTTGCCACTGTAATTGGGACACTAAGTCCTGTAGTGTGCAATAAATAAATAAATAAATAATGCAGATCTATTAACTCGCCTGCTTTAGAAAAATATTGCACTTGCGCAGCAAGCGTAGCATGTTCGGAGAAATCGCCCCTGCATGGAAGTATTCTTCAATCGAGTTAACTGGGGATGGTTGTTTTAAGGGAGGGCCTCTTAGGGCGCAATGCACCAGTGCATTGCGCGGTGCACGGTCCAAAGGAATACTTCGCTTGGTTGACCAGAATGCAGACCCCAACTCCTCGATTTGGAGTAATAGCGCTGTCTCTCTCTTTCCCCACGCCTGTCTCCCTCTTCCTCACTTGCTCCGTAGCGCTCGAAATACGGGCCGAGCTTAGCCGAGTCTCCCCGAGACGACACGCTAGTCCAAGCCGAGCCGAGTGGGACCGATGCATTGTGCAGAGGACCTCTGCGCCTCAGTTTGAACGCGTGAGATTTTGGGCGGGTGACAGGCCCTGTTTTAAGGTGTAAAAACGCATGGCCATCGGTCGAAATGAGAAAAAAAAACGTAAAGGAACGATCGCTTGAAAAATAAGACAAGAGGGAGAGTTGAAAGAAAGAAGGACCCTCTTTACGTTGGATGTCCTAATATCACAGAGTCGGAAGAAAACTAAATGTGAAGGCCTGCAATATCGAAAGTTCATAAAAGTGATCAACAATAACAATACATTGACCATTGTTTGTTGTGATGTGCTTTGTCTCTTTTGCTGCCACTCATCTCTGATAGATGGGATTACTGCTGCGTACCGACCATAACACCTTGCCTGAATATTGGCGGGAAGTAGCCGGGGAGCTAGATAAGTTTCTTCTTTTGCATGCCATTCCTCTGGTTCATAAATTTTCTGATACTACTGGTACGTAACACACTGGTTCATCATACCATTCCAGCTATTCGATCCCTACTCTGAAGCGCTGATTGGAATGAGTTGTGTGCAAACTTAATGGAATAATGGCAGAGGAGTGTTCATGGCTGTCTGCGGCCTGGTCATTCCAGCTTTGGAATTTTGGGCTGTTACATCGGCAGTCTAGTGTTCGTTAAAATTGAGAAAATGTGCGGTTTTTCGTTCGACCGAGTATTTCATTTGATAGCATTGCAATCAACCGCGACTTTCCTACTGACGTCATTGCAATGACCTATGTTGATTTCAATTGTGAAAACCACAAAGACAGTCTTTCTGAGGATGTAAAAAGGGTAGACAGTGAGTGTGTGCCATTACAATGAAAACTGTCCAACTCGATTGTGACTGCCATCATTATGAAAACTTCCCGATCTCATAGTAGGGAAAAGGGCCTGCCTTTATAATGAAAATTCCCTAACCCAGTCTTCACATGAGAAGAGCCGTATGGTGACTTCTCCGTTGCGTTTCTGGGGTAACGCTAAGAGCTATGCAATATAATACAATCTTACTCACAACGTGTACAATACTTAACCTGGAATTCAGTACAGAATGTAGAATTCCGTAGCGAAGCACGGGTACATCAGCTAGTCTGCTCTAACCTGCTAGTCATATTCACATCTTGGTCTACCCCGACCGTTCTTATCGTCTACACTCCCTCAAAAAACCAACTGAACAAGATCTGGGTGTCTTAAGATGTGTTCTATCATTCTACCTCTTCTCGTCAAATTTAGGCAAATCGATCTCCTCTCACCAATTCGATTCAGTATTTTTTAATTCGTGACTCGGTCTACCCATCTCACCTTGAGCATTTTTCTGTAACACATTATTTCAAAGACTTCTATTCTCTTTCTTTCTGAGCTAGTTATTGTCCATGTTTCACTTACGCTCCATACGAAAGTTTTTCTAATTCCTCAATGAATATTCGAAGTGAGCAAATTTATTTTCTTAAGAAAGGCCTTCCTTGCTTGTGCTAGTCTGCATTTTATGTCACGTTACTTCTGCCATCATTAGTTATTTTACTACCCATGTAACAATATTCATCTACTTGCCTTAAGACTTCATTTCCTAATCTAATATTCCCTGCATCGCCTGACTTCATTCGACTACACTCCATTACTTTTGTTTTGGACTTATTTATTTTTATCTTCTACTCCTTCCCCAATTCAGCAATTTCTCCAATTCATCTGCAGACTCAGATAAAATAACATTATTATTATTATTATTATTATTATTATTATTATTATTATTATTATTATTATTATTATTATTATTATTATTATTCCACAGATTCACTGCCATGTGTTCCTACCAACAAGGTCACCAAGTGGGTATTGCAATGAGCAATGGCGGAAGCACTGTCATGGCTGTTGTATTTCGAATGAGAAGCAGAACGCTTTCTGCGAACATAATCGCTATTTCGGATTCTCCATTCGTCTGGTTAGAGGAGATAACACGAGTTCGTACTGCTGGCGTTGCTGTTGTAGAGATACCGGGCCTGCGATTGTAAGGCGTGCGAATGTGCTCCGTGAACACTCGTACAGGGGGATAGATCATGCCCTTAACGTCTTGGTGCACCCTATCTTCACAATGTTAAATTTTCGAAATTCATGTTCCTTTTTCTCAAAGACCATTGCATAGAAGTTAATAGGATTTACCAAACTTAAAGAATGAAGCTTAGTGCCGACGTTAAGTTTAGTTTTATAAGTATTAACCCACAATTAATTTTTTATGTTATTTTCTTAGAGGTCTTTTTTCTTTTAAAAAGTAATAATTTGAATAAGCATAATTTTGAAAATATAAAAGTCAGAAGTATTATATGAACTCAGTTTACTTTCAACTCCAAGAATATGACGCGGTGCAAGTTTCATATTCCTAACTCTAGTGGTTCTAAAGAGAAAGCAACATAAATTTAAAGATGTGTGTTTTGAGATAAATTGAAACAAAGATGATACCTCAGTGCATTCCTGGCCCATAATATGGATTTTTTTTTCTATTTGCTTTACGTCGCACCAACACAGATATGTCTTATGGCGGCGACATAATATGGATTATCTGGGTCAATTTCATTATCTTGCCATGCTCTCTTCACCTTTCTCTGTTGCTTTGTGGTTACCACCTGAGCCTGTATGCCTGATTTATTTAATCCTTAGGTATCAATCAATCAATCAATCAATCAATCAATCAATCAATCAATCAATCAATCAATCAATCAATCAATCAATCAATCAATCAATCAATCAATCACTCAATCAATCAATCAATCAATCAATCAATCAATCAATCAATCAATCAATCAATCAATCAGTCAATACTGATCTGCATTTAGGGCAGTCGCCCAGGTGGCAGATTCCCTATCTGTTGCTTTCCTAGCCTTTTCCTAAATGATTTCAAAGAAATTGGAAATTTATTGAACATCTCCCTTGGAAAGTTATTCCAATCCCTAACTCCCCTTCCTACAAATGAATATTTGCCCCAGTTTGTCCTCTTGAATTCCAACTTTATCTTCATATTGTGATCTTTCCTACTTTTATAAACGCCATTCAAACTTATTCGTCTACTAATGTCATTCCACGCCATCTCTCCGCTGACAGCTCGGAACATACCACTTAGTCGAGCAGCTCTTCTTCTTTCTCTCAATTCTTCCCAACCCAAACTTTGCAACATTTTTGTAACGCTACTCTTTTGTCGGAAATCACCCAGAACAAATCGAGCTGCTTTTCTTTGGATTTTTTTCCAGTTCTTGAATCAGGTAATCCTGGTGAGGGTCCCATACACTGGAACCATACTCTAGTTGGGGACTTACCAGAGACTTATATGCACTCTCCTTTACATCCTTACTACAACCCCTAAACACCCTCATAAGCATGTGCAGAGATCTGTACACTTTATTTATAATCCCATTTATGTGATTACCCCAATGAAGATCTTTCCTTATATTAACACCTAGATACTTACAATGATCCCCAAAAGGAACTTTCACCCCATCAACGCAGTAATTAAAACTGAGAGGACTTTTCCTATTTGTGAAACTCACAACCTGACTTTTAACCCCGTTTATCAACATACCATTGCCTGCTGTCCATCTCACAACATTTTCGAGGTCACGTTGCAGTTCCTCACAATCTTGTAACATCATCCGCAAAAAGCCTTACCTCCGATTCCACTCCTTTACTCATATCATTTATATATATTGCACCGCTCCCGCGTCCAGGTGGGATGCACGAGTTCCAGACTAGCTCTTAATAATAATTTCATCTGCCAAATGTTGCTGGGTTGTGAGTTCCGAGTGAGAAAGAACACCGATGGACTACGGTAGACCCCAACCTACGTAGATGAACGTCTTCAACACGCTATCAGTCGGTTACCGTATTTGTATGATACCGCATTTTATTGTAAAAATCAGATTATCATGGTTTGTCAAGGATTCCGTACATGTCATCATCATAATCGCAATCAGAAATATTCATGGTAAGCTTATATCTAATACTTATTCTAAGTAGGCATTGAAAGAAATAAAATGTTTCTACTACTCAGCTTTATTCATAAATTGGTCTAAGAATAAGTTGAAGTTAGAATAAAATGTCTTGAAAAATTATTCATACTGTAGTTGGTTTCCTACGCAATCATCTTCTCAATGATGTATTTATGTTGCATCGGAGAAACTAGGTTTAGGAAAACCTCTAATAAATAAATGAACTTAGGCCTCCTTCATCTGAATTCTAGTCCTGGCCTGTCAAAGAATTATATCCTAACTAAGTAGTATTCAAGGGAATTAAATGAAAAGAAAAATAAATAAATTATATAATCAAGAAAAATTATTCTATATAATTGTAAAAATTGGATGCATCCTTAAGGTTTAAATAAAACAAGCTATACTTCCTACTATATACAAAGTTCTAGTTGGGTTTCAATTGAAAATGTGAAAACGCAAAGAAGGTGGCCAATAATTAATCAATTAATTAATTAATTAGTTAATTAAGATCTGGAATCTTTCCATATTAAGTTAAATTGCTTCCCAAAATTACCAAAATTCAATCGTGTGAACCTACATTCACATATAATTAAAGAAACGTATATCACTCGGCTGAACACTTCACATCAATGTCCGCACAGTAAAAAAAAATCGTGTGAGAAAATTAATATCAGTTCATTAGGGAATTTTTCTAGTTAAGGCTTCAAAATTTCACATGTTTCATATTTCGTTTTCCAGTAACCTCCACATAAGCAAATCTAAGTCCACTTTAAGTCGTAAGCAATTCTCAAATTAATTTCATTGTAAGGTTCATGTGACTAAAATCATTCAATTATTATTTTATTTCATGGTTGAAATTCAATTAAAGTGCGTATATGACTTAATATAGCATTACCAAGTGTATATAATTAATCTTCCAACGAATAATACCATAGGTAGAAAAAAATTGACACATAGGAAGACTCTAACTTCATCTAAAATCCACATATGAAAGACTATGTTACCAGTGATGGGTTAAGTTGCTCTCATAAAATCACAAGTTAAATTTCCGTCTGTGGGAATGCATGAAAACAATCGTAGGTATGTCAGTGAAGGCCTAAATATTGACGTAGGTGGCCTCTCGGCTCTTCTGATGATCCTACTTACTCAATTAATTCTATTCTGATGGCATTTAGATCGTATTCTAATCTGCATAATATATATACTAGGGAATCAAATAGCAATCGAAAATAGTGTGCTTCAATACCTATACCTTAGCATGTGCAACAAACACATACTACCATCTCTCGAAGAATACTATAACCAACTTCCTAAATATCAATAACTATCACCATCAAAATATATTATCAACTCATATACTCATTATATTCACCATCTAACATTTCAATTAACGCGTAGCATTCACAATCAAAGCACTTGTTTCATCAAAATGCGCCACATATGTGCCATAACCTACACATATATAAATCATTATCATTACTGTCATAGTATCAAAGATCAGCACATCGTAACCTTAAAATTGTGCCACTATATTTTATCGTAACACTCCCTAAATACGATCTTTACGCATATTATTTGTTAAAGCCATCACGCATATGAATATTAACTTCCTCTTAATATTCTAACACTTCACTGACAGCGAATTATGAAAAATATCAATCACTTCTCCACTATTATATTGACAAACTTACGAACGGCATTCACTGGTATTTTAACGCCTATGTCTGGGATTTACGGTATCTTCAGATGAATACCTATCTCCTTGTAAGTACACTCGTATATTAACTACGCACACACAAAATACTATGACCAAAGAATAAGGTTTTCTACTTACGACACGACTCAAGTGGGGACTTAACTTTGCTTATTGGATGTTGAATTCCATCTCGCTGTTGATCGTCATGGGATGGTAGACCTCGCTCCATGGTTCGGCTTAAGTAATCGGGTACATCTAGTCATCACAGCTGATTACTGCCCTCCTGGATCATCCATCTCGTGAAGCGTCACCATAGCCAGAGTAGTCTTTGCCTCAGCTTCTTAGAACATCATGACGGTCTTCATTGCGTCAAGGACAGAAAAACACAAGGCATTAGTTGATTTGTGCATGCTGTAAATTGCTCAGTAGTGCTAATGCGAAAATATATTTGTTTCCTGGTCCGTCTAATTTGTTTATATGAGCTTTAAATATCGTCTTATTTCAGCTGCTTCGCTCGCCGAATCGATGTGAGATTTGCGTGCTTTTAGAATTGCACTCTATTTTCCCTTTAATTCAGCTCTCTTAACTTTTTGCAGTATCGGGCAAAGAAAAT
This sequence comes from Anabrus simplex, assembly GCF_040414725.1. Classification (NCBI taxonomy): domain Eukaryota; kingdom Metazoa; phylum Arthropoda; class Insecta; order Orthoptera; family Tettigoniidae; genus Anabrus; species Anabrus simplex. The sequence continues at coordinate 491,365,928 of NC_090267.1, forward strand.
GTTCCGAACCCAACCGTGACGTAGTACAGATCCAACTTGACGTTTCTTAACAGCTGGTCTTTAATCTTGCGTATACGTCAATCACAGCTGATGTTTAGCAGGTTATCGTAGATTTGATCTTATCTTCAATAACTGATCAAAGAATCCGATAAGTACTGGTTTCTTTATGCGATGCCGTCTTACTTCGTTGCCGTGCTGAATTGAGATTTGTTCCAATGGAAGACTTTTTTTTCAATAATCAATTTAAATAATCCGCTCTCGTCATTCTTTCGCACCGCCTTCTAAAAGTGGTTCTTTCTGTGATTGCCGGTTGAATTTATTGTCTCTTCAGCTCGTACCGCTACTAATTGCTTTATCTTAATTCTTTAATGGCTAGAGCGCCATTTTTGTTCCAAATACGGCAACTATAGAACGGTGAAATGGCACAATATATATATATATATATATATATATATATATATATATATATATATATATATAAGAAAACATAAAGGTCCGATAATACTGCCTTGAGGAATTCCCTTCTTAATTTTTACAGGGTCAGATAAAGCTTCACCTACTCTAATTCTCTGAGATCTATTTTCTAGAAATATAGCAACCCATTCAGTCACTCTTTTGTCTAGTCCAATTGCACTCATTTTTGCCAGTAGTCTCCCATGATCCACCCTATCAAATGCTTTAGACAGGTCAATCGCGATACAGTCCATTTGACCTCCAGAATCCAAGATATCTGCTATATCTTGCTGGAATCCTACAAGTTGAGCTTCAGTGGAATAACCTTTCCTAATACCGAATTGCCTACTATCGAACCAGTTATTAATTTCACAAACATGTCTAATATAATCAGAACGAATGCCTTCCCAAAGCTTACATACAATGCATGTCAAACTTACTGGCCTGTAATTTTCAGCTTTATGTCTATCACCCTTTCCTTTATACACAGGGGCTACTATAGTAACTCTCCATTCATCTAGTATAGCTCCTCCGACCAAACAATAATCAAATAACTACTTCAGATATGGTACTATATGGTACTATATCCCCAGAAATCTGATCAATTCCAGCCGCTTTTCTAGTTTTCAACTTTTGTATCTTATTGTAAATGCCATTGTTATCATATGTACATTTTATTACTTCTTTGGCCTTAGTCTCCTCCTCTACCTCGACATTATCCTTGTAACCAACAATCTTTACATACTGCTGACTGAGTACTTCTGCCTTTTGAAGATCCTCACATACACACTCCCCTTGTTCATTAATTATTCCTGGAATGTCCTTCTTGGAACCTGTTTCTGCCTTAAAATACCTATACATACCCTTCCATTTTTCACTAAAATTCGTATGACTGCCAATTATGCTTGCCATCATGTTATCCTTAGCTGCCTTCTTTGCTAGATTCAATTTTCTAGTAAGTTCCTTCAATTTCTCCTTACTTCCACAGCCATTTCTAACTCTATTTCTTTCCAGTCTGCACCTCCTTCTTAGTCTCTTTATTTCTCTATTATAATAAGGTGGGTCTTTACCATTCCTTACCACCCTTAATGGTACAAACCTGTTTTCGCATTCCTCAACAATTTCTTTAAACCCATCCCAGAGTCTGTTTACATTTTTATTTACCGTTTTCCACCGATCATAGTTACTTTTTAGAAACTGCCTCATGCCTGCTTTATCAGGCATATGGTACTGCCTAACACTCCTACTTTTAAGACTTTCCTTTCTATCACATTTATTTTTAACTACCACAAAAACAGCTTCATGATCACTAATACCATCTATTACTTCAGTTTCCCTATAGAGCTCATCTGGTTTTATCAGCACGACATCCAGGATATTTTTCCCTCTGGTTGGTTCCATCACTTTCTGAATCAGCTGTCCTTCCCATATTAACTATTTGCCATTTGTTGGTCATGCTTCCTGTCGTTCGCATTTCCTTCCCAATTTACATCTGGCAAATTCAGATCTCCCGCTACAATCACATTTCTTTCCATGTCGTTTCCCACATAGCTGACTATCCTATCAAATAATTCCGAATCCGCGTCAGTGCTACCCTTTCCCGATCTGTACACTCCAAACATATCAAGTTGCCTATTATCTTTAGAAATGAATTTCATGTGCCTCATCTTTAACTTTTTCGTAGCTTAAATTTCATTGCAAATCTTTTGCATGTTTTGACCTGGTTCAATGCCTAAAGCCCGCATAACCCTCAATCGGCCTGCACACCCTTCATTTTATGTCAAAACTGCATCATTTTCACTACCGGCCTCCTGATAACCAACTATTTCACATGTTGGCACACGCCCTTTCCTTCCGCCCATTCCAGTAGGTTTCTTGAAAATTATGTTAGAACGAGGCATTCTAAAAGTATGTTCGATTCACTACCAAAACAAACTTAACACATGTGATTTCAGTAAACAACTCCAAACATGGCCAGACAAAAAATTGCCAAGAGGAAACATTTGCTGCGCACTGTAGAAACAAAGATCTGCCACCGTATCGCACTGCTAGGTTACGTCTCAAAACTCACGGGCTAAAATTAGTTACAAATAGTATCAAAACTCACGACTACAAATTGGTAGCTGAAGTAAACATTCTAATGAGTCTCAAAATTCACGACTCCGGACAGCAGGTGCTTGCGATGACCGCATGAGGGATGAGGTGCCCGGTGACTCACGCTTCCCATACGACAGACAGGGGATACTGTGGATGTTATTCTGCCACCCCAAGCCACAGGGGAAAATAATGGCTGGAGAATGAAAGAGACCAAGGTGTATTATTATTATTATTATTAATAAAATATTTTGCTGTTGTCCTAAAGCTAATATAATGCATTTTTTACCTTTCACATAAATTTATAATAATGACGTGTGGCCTCCGAGGAGGTCTGGTGCAGGTCTTTAGAGTTGACGCCGTAGAGGTGATCTGCACATGTGTAAGAATGAGACCCTACTTAAGATGAAGTCTAATGCTGAGCCATAGGAATTAACTAATGAAAGTTAAAATCTCCGACCCGACCGGAAATCGAACCCGGGACCCTCTTGGACCAAATGCCAGCATGCTAACAATTTATGCATGTAGCCGGACGACATAAAATTAAAGTAGGTATATTGCCCGCTGCTAGTTGAAAGAAACTGTCACTTGGTAGTACTGGGGCTTAGTTCCATTATGCAGCCAGAAGGCAGCATTTACTTGAGTGAGGAGTTTTATTTAGAGATATTAAAGATCAAGAAAGTTAATTCACTCATTTAGTTTCAACACTTGGAGATTAATTTGAAAAAAAGGCGTATTTCTATTTTTCGTAAGAGTTAATCTATTCGCTTATTTCAATAGATTGTCTATCTGACACACTTAAACCGAAAAAAAAATTACTCATGTCGCATCCGATTATTCTGTGCGATATAACTGAATGATATTTGAAACTCATTCGATTATTTAAATAATCGGATGGAAGTTATTCGATTATTAAAAGTATTCCATTATCCCATCAGTAGTAGGGTGGACATTTATCCATTCAAAGAAGAACTGGCCCTGCTCGTGAGTTTTGACACTGGCCCAGGTAGAGAAACTTGTTCTTACTAATCCTCTTCCTGGATTTCGTGAGTTTTGGGACTCCTGAGTTTTGAGACGACACGGCACTGCTATATCGCGAAGTTTGAAAATACGAACTTTATTTTTAAAATATGCGTGCGTTGTCGAGTAGGTGGGCGTAATCTCAAGTGTCAACTTAATATCTAAGTGCGATATGAGCCGTTAGAAACGACTGTTATCGATATAACTACTGAAATCTTATTTATCATACTTCAAATAACTAAAATTCGTATGTATATATATATAGTCCCTGCTTGTTGTATGAATATCTTCTTGTGCTCGGGGTCTATCTTATCAGTAGATGCCGGATTTCCATGCACTATCAAATCTCAAAATATGCATGCATTCATGCCCTGTCATATAGCAAAACATGCACAATAAAGTGGAAAATGTGCACTATCAAAATTCAGTTCAACATGGTTACATTTTCAGTTCCTTTTGAAACATTGTACGACAACTAATTTCTCCAAATTGTCTTCACTTAAGCTCATCCGTTTATCTGTCAATACGTCCTTAAACACAGAAAATGATCTTTCTACGTCGCATGAAGTGACAAGTGCATACTTAAACGAGGACATTTGGGACAAAGTGAGGTCAAATTGTACATTTTTTGCATTTTCCCCACACAATATGTCTTTTATAAGCCTGATGAATTAAAAATCAGGATTTGACAGGATGACTTTGTTCAGCTTATCTCTAGCTGCTGCAGCTAATTCAAAATATGCATTATGCTTGAATTTTCTCCTAAAAAAGGCCAAAACATGCAAACATGCACGGGAAAAGAACGGTTATTTGGAATCGTTAAGTCATGAAACGAATATTTGCAAAATTTGAGAAGTGTAACTAGCTTATTAGAAAACATGTATTTGCATGGAATTCCGGGTTCTACTTATCAGTTTCACTAAACCATTGTAACCACGACAACCACTATACACTGGGTCAGTAGCGGCTACTGTGCGCTTTCTTCTTGTAACTAAGAGCTTGAGAAAATCTCGTATTAAGTGAATCCCTTTCCACTCTTCAGCTCAGAATTATAATTCTCGAACTGGCCGGAATACGAACCCAGGGCCTTGGAATAAGAGACAGACACGCTACCTCTACACGGTGTTGCCAGGTCTCCCGAAATTTCAGGAGATCTATCGATTTTTTTACAACACACCAAAAAGAACGAAAAAAAAATCTTCTGAAAATTCTTCTAATCCAATCCGTGCAGTTAGGGGCGCGCAGCTGTGAGCTCGCATTTGCGAGATAGTGGGTTCGAACCCCACTCTCGGCAGCCCTGATGATGGTTTTCCGTGGTTTCCCATTTTCACAGCAGCCAAATGCTGGGGCTGTACCTTAATTAAGGTCACGGCCGCTTCCTCCCCATTCCTAGGCCTTTCCTGTCCCATCGTCGTCATAAGACCTATCTATGTCGTTTGTGACGTAAAGCAAATAGCAAAAAATAAAAATGTCACGTCCTTCGTGGTCCTTGTCTTTCTTTGGCCGATACCTTCATTTTTCGAAGTGTAGGATCCCTTCCATTTCTCTCTCTGATTAGTAGAGCCCAGATTATATGTAATTACATATTCTGCTCCCATGTAGGCCTACTGTATGTAGCTACAAGAAGAACTAAAATGTCGGCGAATCACATTAAAACGACCCTTATTCCAGTAGCTTAAATTTACATATTTTTACATATTTCGATGCATAATATATATTTTGATAAATATTACTTATTTTAAATATTTTAAAGGATCTTGCGCATTTGAAAGAAAACACAATTTTTTCACTAATTTTACATCGATTTAAAACTCTTGAAAATAGTATAAGTCTGTACGTTTCTAACATCTAAAAAAAAAAAAAATAATAATAATAATGATTTAAAGTGAAGTATTCTGTCAAAGAATCGCATCCCTTAGCTATGTTGACTAAGTAACGGTAGTGTGAAGGGTGGGTCATTGACCTGTCACTACTACTACGGGAGAAAAGTGGTGTATGACTTTTAGTGCCGGGAGTGTCCGAGGACAAGTTCGGTTCGGGGTAGGGATGGCAGTTTTTTAAAAAATACCGATATATCGATATTTCGATATATTGAAAACTTATTTTCGATAATCGATATTTATTGCGCATAATATATCGGTATATTCAAGCGATATCGATATATCGTAACCCAAGAGTAACTACAATATCACCACCAGACCTCAATGCATATATACCGGTATATCAATATTGGTTTATTCTGCCTGTGCACGCGACTGGTTGGTTGAGTTTATCTTGCTACTGGAATTCGCGGTTTAATTATCCATGGAAATTATCCATCAACGGCTGCTAATTTCAGATAACCACTAGCCTGCACGGTTGCTAGGGTTATACTTCCATAATTCAAATTTTCATTCACCCGCAGCCACAAGATAGCAGTCGAGGCATAGATCCTGAATAAATAGCTTTTTTAAGAGATAAATACACACGTAAAATAGAGTGAAAGAAGTAGTGTCAGTAATGCTTGATGAAGTTCATATAAACCTCGTAAATTAGTAGAAATGGCTGAAAATAGTTAAGAATATGATGCAGCATCTACCGTGCAAGTATTTATGGTTTTATCATTGCATTGATAGAATAAACAAGGAAGAGGAAAGGAAGCGGCCGTGGCCTTAAGTTAGGTACCATTCCGGCATTTGACTGGAGGAGAAGTGGGAAACCACGGAAAACCACTTCGAGGATGGCTGAGGTGGGAATCGAACCCACCTCTACGCATTTGACCTCCCGAGGCTGAGTGGACCCCGTTCCAGCCCTCGTACCACTTTTCAAATTTCGTGGCAGAGCCGGGATCGAACCCGGGCCTCCGGAGGTGGCAGCTAACCACACTAACCACTACACCACAGAGGTCTTACCACGCTTACGTCTCTTGGTTAACTGTTTTGTTGAAACATTCAAATTTACGTGCAAACCAGATTCAGAATGATATAAAATCAAATGAAATTTTCCAATCATTTAGTGATACATAGAAGCAGATTCGAACAAATCAAATCATTGTTGATGGCTTCAAGCATGCTGCACATTTTAAGGGACTTAAATTCTTAGCTGCCGCCTTACCTTATAAAGTAAGGAATCAATCAAATTCGGAATTATATACAAACAAATTAAAATGTTTAATCATTCAGTATTATGTACAGATAGATTCAAACAAATTAAATATTTATTGATGGCTTCAAACAAGTTGCATATTGTTAATAGATCCCCGTTTTATAGAACTTCAATATAATTTCAAATCCTTGTATGTTGGAAAAGAAATAATTTGATATCGAGATATATCGCTATTTTGTTTTGATAGTAGGATAATATCGGCATGTCGATATCGAATGAAATATCGATATTTATTATATCGCAACGTCCCTAGGTCTTATCGATGCCTACGAGATAAGTAAAGGCCTCAGCATGCACGGTCTCTTCAAGTACTAAATTGACAGAGTAGCAGCAGTTCAAATAGCGCCGCTGGATGTCAGGTTTTCCCTCTATTCCTCAGCACGATTCCAATTGGCATTACGATAATAACGTGCACATAAAAGCACATTACAAATATAAAACATTGCGTTTTGAGTAGGAAAGTGATATTTCTATGACGTTTAATGAAGAAAAATAAATGTATCACCGAGTAATTCAAGATGAGCTCATACGAATCAGGTAGTATAATTGCAACCGGAAAGTACACATCCTAATAAAAATGAAAATACTCCATAGTATATTTTAAAACACTGCAGTATTCACTTAGCCTACGTCGATGAATGCAGAGTGGGTCTCGGGCCACAAGTGGCCACGGCTGGTCCGTGGTCCAACAGCTCTGCACTCCGACCGGCCAACCGAGCAGAGGAAGGGTGGCTCTTCGTCTCTGTATTCGGGAGACTGGACAGGGCTGGACCTCACGGCTGGTCCCCACTGTCGGTTTTCCTGAGAATGGTTTTCCGTGGTTTTCCATTCTCCTGCAATAAGGCGAATGCTGGGAGGGTTCCTAGTATAGGCCACGGCCGCCAAACCCCTCACCATCTCCGAGCATCTCCTTCGCCTTAACAAATCTCCCGGCCTCAGAGACGGCGTCACCATCTAAGAGGCCCGCCTCCTCCTTCAGGGGAGGAATTAAAACATTTTAGTATTAGTACGTAACCTAGTCTTGCCATGCAAATACGATGGATACCCTGAAAAAAAGTGTTGGCATTGATTGCGGCTAGTTTTAGTAGAAATGCTAAAACACGTGCTTTCAAAATGTTCGCTACATACTACAGACATCGTGGAAGGTTGCCACATGCTATTTTTCTCGTCACCGCCACATGACATAATTAAGACCCATTTTTCTCGTAGTTCCACATTTGCTCGTGGAAATAAATGCCACTATCTTTCTGAAGTTTACTTTTGCAGAATGGTGCACAGCAATAAACCATTGTTTATCACGCACAATAAACATCTTGTGAATAGAATGTTTACAATAAATACTCTCTCGGCTCTTGTATATTTATCAATATGCACAAAACATTTTCTTAATGTAAATCCACAGCCTGTTTCACTGCCTTCGTAATGTCCAGGCCGTACTGTACCTCTGATGACGTCACGCTTTGGGGGGGACTTGAAGGCGATACGCATACGCTCCGCTTGAATAACACACTCGTTTAAATTACTTCAAGAACTGTTAACACCTAATAAAACCGAAACCTATCCTCAAATATTTGTTAATTCTGACATACAATACATATCCTTCTCCGTAACGTTCTATTTCTCGCGTATATACGTTCGTTTGCGTGAGTACAGCCTAACACTTTGAGCCATATTCTTGCGATTTTATCCATTTTCTGGTCAACTGGAACATTCACATCATACACACTGACAGAAAACATGCAGCCAATTACCATTACTATTTATTACAAATATAAATTATTTCTGTACCTCACTGTTTCCACTCCATGAACACTGCAGCTTTCCTGGACCTCTTACAGGAAGTTACACCAGTATGGAGTAGGTCTGCTCTCTTTGAAGCACTTTGTTGAATACACAAGTCGGTGTGAATTTTGGAAAAGTTATTTAAAAATATATTCACCCAAATATATATAGGCCTACACGGTCCGGCCAGGTCTTCCAATTTCTTCCCGCAGTCACAAATGACTAGGGAATCAGCCAACTGCATTGACTCCAAAGCCAGGGATTTTGTGACACACTTAGGCCGCGTGCACACCGAGCGCGCTTCGCATAGTGTGTCACGTGTTGCTCAACGTTAAGCGTCACCCTAAACATAACCAGAGCTTTGTTCGTAATCCAGGTGTTCACACCGCCCGCGCTCTGCTGCGCTGAACGCCTGTCTTAGGGTACGGCCATAGTGCACCGCTTCCCGCTTCCTGCTTTATCGCGGCGGGCGAGCGGGAAAGAAAAGATAGTGAAAACTGATTGGGGCGGCCATAGTGCACCCGCCTGCCTGCGTTAACCAGCTCAAACCGCTTCTACCCGCTTTAACAGGAAATAATTTTTATTTCTTTTCCCCGCTTGAACCGCTTTACCGCCCAACACGCCCGGTCAGTCTGCTGTTTATCTTCCGACTGCGCACGTTGTTCTCACTCTTGCTTTTATAAAATGGAAGCGGATAAAGATATTTTAATCTCCAAAGTATTTATGAAAAGTGTAATTTGGGACAAAAGGTTGCAAGCCCATGCCAACGTTGTTGACAAAGCATGGAAGGAAAGAGCTGCTGAAATGGGTGTTGAAGACGGTAAGTGAGAAATAGACAGTACTTTTATTATTATTATTATTATTATTATTATTATTATTATTATTATTATTATTATTATTATTATTATTATTATTATTATTATTATTATTATTATTATTATCAACAAAAATTAAATCGTCATTATTATATCAAACAACTACATTAGTAGTCACTAAACATTACTACATTTCCGAGTAATGTGTTTTCAGATTTTTCCTAATGGTTGAATAGTTTTGAACGGGACTTCAGCTGATCAGCGAGTTATTAACAGTGTAATAAGTAATAAGTAATAAGTAAATAATCAATCGATAAACTAATAATTCTGTTTGTTTTCTCAGATGGGGTTCTGCGGAAAAAGTAGAAGTATCTGAGAGAACAATTCGCCATAGAAATGGGAAATTTCCCTCCCTGTCGTTCAGGTGATGCTGGCGGTCATCCAGAATCCAAATGGCCATATTCTAAATCACTGACGTTTTTAGTGGGCACCAAGAACTACATCGAGCAACTTGAAAAACAGTAAAACTCCAGCTCATCAGAAAAATGAGCATTCTGAAATGGTTGCTCACACTGCAGCTGGGTGTGGAGAGTATTCAGGAAGTGGAAAAAAAACGCACAGCTCAGGAAACACAGCAGGATGAAACCACAGGCTTGCCAAGAAAGAGGAAGCGAGACGAACTAAGTTCAAAGTATAACCAGAAAATGATACTGATTGAGAAAAAAAGGCTTCTTTGTTGGAACGCGTCATACAAGAACGCAGATGTGACCGATGTGACGACAATGATGATGCATTGTTCTTTCGATGTGTTTTGGCTTATGTAAGCAAAATACCGCACCATTAGAAACCGCAACTCAGAAATAGAGTTAAGCAATTAGTTGACGAGTTCGTTTATCCGAATTTCCAGGATATTCCACACATTCCCAGCCCTAATTCCAGTCATGGTGGTACTTCATACTCAAATGAACAGACCGTTCAGACCGCACTTCATGGTGATGCATTTGAGACATTGTGCAACTGTTAGGTGAATTTGTGTTACGTTAAAAAGTGTAATGCTAAACATTTTCATGAATATTTACTTCGTATTCATTCTCTAATAAAATTAGTTTTGAAAAAGTGTACTTTTAACACTTCCGCCATTAATTTATCGTTGAAATTAAATGTTTTTATTTTGTTTTATAAGACGATTTACGTCGCACCGACACAGATAGGTCTTATGGCGACAATGGGACAGGAAAGGTCTAGGAGTGGGAAGGAAGCGACCGTGGCCTTAATTAAGCTACAGCTCCAGCATTTGCCTGATGTAAAAAGGGGTAACCACGTAAAACCATCTTCAAGGCTGCCGACAGTGGGGTTCGAACCCACTATCTCCCGAATAGTGGATACTGGTCGCACTTAAGCGACTGCAGCTATCGAGCTCGGTAATTAAATGTTTATAGCCCAACTATTGTTATAAAATCCTGTTCAAAATTACCACATCATCTCATTTTCCCTTTTGTATAAATAAAACAATCAAAACTAATAATTCAAAACTACTTTCCTCAAAGTTACCGTAAGACGTTCTTCTGGAAGAATTTTCTGTTGGTGAAAGTTACACCATCCTTTTCTTATCCGGTATTCGATTTTATTCAAGATGTAGTCTGTTCATCCATTCGGAAATATTCGTAAAATTTCTCGGGGTGAGCTTTCAGTTGAGGTAACAAAGTACGTTATTCCCCTACTTTAAGGCGAGTTCTGTTCATTTCGTACCGCGCGAGTTGGCTGTGCGGTTAGGGGCGCGCGGCTGTGAGCTTGCATCGTTAATTAAGGCTACGGCCGCTTCCTTCCAACTCCTAGGCCTTTCCTATCCCATCGTCGCCATAAGACCTATTTGTGTCGGTGTAACGTAAAGCCACTAGCAAAAAAATGTTCATTTCGTGGACGTTTTTAATTCTTTCTTGTTTAATTGTATGAAAAGTGTAATTTGGGACAAAAGGTTGCAAGCCCATGCCTACGTTGTTGACAAAGCATGGAAGGAAAGAGCTGCTGAAATGGGTGTTGAAGACGGTAAGTGAGAAATAGACAGTACTTTTATTATTATTATTATTATTATTATTATTATTATTATTATTATCAACAAAAATTAAATCGTCATTATTATATCAAACAACTACATTAGTAGTCACTAAACATTACTACATTTCCCAGTAATGTGTTTTCAGATATTTCCTAATACTTGAATAGTTTTGAACGGGACTTCAGATGATCAGCGAGTTATTAACAGTGTAAAACTAAGTAAATAATCAATGGATAAACTAATAATTCTGTTTGTTTTCTGAGATGGGGTTCTGCGGAAAAAGTGGAAGTATCTGAGAGAACAATTCGCCATAGGAATGGGAAAGTTCCCTCCCTGTCGTTCAGGTGATGCTGGCAGTCATCCAGAATCCAAATGGCCATATTCTAAATCACTGACGTTTTTAGTGGGCACCAAGAACTACATCGAGCAACTTGAAAAACAGTAAAACTCCAGCTCATCAGAAAAATGAGCATTCTGAAATGGTTGCTCACACTGCAGCTGGGTGTGGAGAGTATTCAGGAAGTGGAAAAAAAACGCACAGCTCAGGAAACACAGCAGGATGAAACCACAGGCTTGCCAAGAAAGAGGAAGCGAGACGAACTAAGTTCAAATTATAACCAGAAAATGATACTGATTGAGAAAAAAAGGCTTTTTTGTTGGAACGCGTCATACAAGAACGCAGATGTGACCGATGTGACGACAATGATGATGCATTGTTCTTTCGATGTGTTTTGGCTTATGTAAGCAAAATACCGCACCATTAGAAACCGCAACTCAGAAATAGAGTTAAGCAATTAGTTGACGAGTTCGTTTATCCGAATTTCCAGGATATTCCACACATTCCCAGCCCTAATTCCAGTCATGGTGGTACTTCATACTCAAATGAACAGACCGTTCAGACCGCACTTCATGGTGATGCATTTGAGACATTGTGCAACTGTTAGGTGAATTTGTGTTACGTTAAAAAGTGTAATGCTAAACATTTTCATGAATATTTACTTCGTATTCATTCTCTAATAAAATTAGTTTTGAAAAAGTGTACTTTTAACACTTCCGCCATTAATTTATCGTTGAAATTAAATGTTTTTATTTTGTTTTATAAGACGATTTACGTCGCACCGACACAGATAGGTCTTATGGCGACAATGGGACAGGAAAGGTCTAGGAGTGGGAAGGAAGCGACCGTGGCCTTAATTAAGCTACAGCTCCAGCATTTGCCTGATGTAAAAAGGGGTAACCACGTAAAACCATCTTCAAGGCTGCCGACAGTGGGGTTCGAACCCACTATCTCCCGAATAGTGGATACTGGTCGCACTTAAGCGACTGCAGCTATCGAGCTCGGTAATTAAATGTTTATAGCCCAACTATTGTTATAAAATCCTGTTCAAAATTACCACATCATCTCATTTTCCCTTTTGTATAAATAAAACAATCAAAACTAATAATTCAAAACTACTTTCCTCAAAGTTACCGTAAGACGTTCTTCTGGAAGAATTTTCTGTTGGTGAAAGTTACACCATCCTTTTCTTATCCGGTATTCGATTTTATTCAAGATGTAGTCTGTTCATCCATTCGGAAATATTCGTAAAATTTCTCGGGGTGAGCTTTCAGTTGAGGTAACAAAGTACGTTATTCCCCTACTTTAAGGCGAGTTCTGTTCATTTCGTACCGCGCGAGTTGGCTGTGCGGTTAGGGGCGCGCGGCTGTGAGCTTGCATCGTTAATTAAGGCTACGGCCGCTTCCTTCCAACTCCTAGGCCTTTCCTATCCCATCGTCGCCATAAGACCTATTTGTGTCGGTGTAACGTAAAGCCACTAGCAAAAAAATGTTCATTTCGTGGACGTTTTTAATTCTTTCTTGTTTAATTGTATGAAAAGTGTAATTTGGGACAAAAGGTTGCAAGCCCATGCCTACGTTGTTGACAAAGCATGGAAGGAAAGAGCTGCTGAAATGGGTGTTGAAGACGGTAAGTGAGAAATAGACAGTACTTTTATTATTATTATTATTATTATTATTATTATTATTATCAACAAAAATTAAATCGTCATTATTATATCAAACAACTACATTAGTAGTCACTAAACATTACTACATTTCCCAGTAATGTGTTTTCAGATATTTCCTAATACTTGAATAGTTTTGAACGGGACTTCAGATGATCAGCGAGTTATTAACAGTGTAAAACTAAGTAAATAATCAATGGATAAACTAATAATTCTGTTTGTTTTCTGAGATGGGGTTCTGCGGAAAAAGTGGAAGTATCTGAGAGAACAATTCGCCATAGGAATGGGAAAGTTCCCTCCCTGTCGTTCAGGTGATGCTGGCAGTCATCCAGAATCCAAATGGCCATATTCTAAATCACTGACGTTTTTAGTGGGCACCAAGAACTACATCGAGCAACTTGAAAAACAGTAAAACTCCAGCTCATCAGAAAAATGAGCATTCTGAAATGGTTGCTCACACTGCAGCTGGGTGTGGAGAGTATTCAGGAAGTGGAAAAAAAACGCACAGCTCAGGAAACACAGCAGGATGAAACCACAGGCTTGCCAAGAAAGAGGAAGCGAGACGAACTAAGTTCAAATTATAACCAGAAAATGATACTGATTGAGAAAAAAAGGCTTTTTTGTTGGAACGCGTCATACAAGAACGCAGATGTGACCGATGTGACGACAATGATGATGCATTGTTCTTTCGATGTGTTTTGGCTTATGTAAGCAAAATACCGCACCATTAGAAACCGCAACTCAGAAATAGAGTTAAGCAATTAGTTGACGAGTTCGTTTATCCGAATTTCCAGGATATTCCACACATTCCCAGCCCTAATTCCAGTCATGGTGGTACTTCATACTCAAATGAACAGACCGTTCAGACCGCACTTCATGGTGATGCATTTGAGACATTGTGCAACTGTTAGGTGAATTTGTGTTACGTTAAAAAGTGTAATGCTAAACATTTTCATGAATATTTACTTCGTATTCATTCTCTAATAAAATTAGTTTTGAAAAAGTGTACTTTTAACACTTCCGCCATTAATTTATCGTTGAAATTAAATGTTTTTATTTTGTTTTATAAGACGATTTACGTCGCACCGACACAGATAGGTCTTATGGCGACAATGGGACAGGAAAGGTCTAGGAGTGGGAAGGAAGCGACCGTGGCCTTAATTAAGCTACAGCTCCAGCATTTGCCTGATGTAAAAAGGGGTAACCACGTAAAACCATCTTCAAGGCTGCCGACAGTGGGGTTCGAACCCACTATCTCCCGAATAGTGGATACTGGTCGCACTTAAGCGACTGCAGCTATCGAGCTCGGTAATTAAATGTTTATAGCCCAACTATTGTTATAAAATCCTGTTCAAAATTACCACATCATCTCATTTTCCCTTTTGTATAAATAAAACAATCAAAACTAATAATTCAAAACTACTTTCCTCAAAGTTACCGTAAGACGTTCTTCTGGAAGAATTTTCTGTTGGTGAAAGTTACACCATCCTTTTCTTATCCGGTATTCGATTTTATTCAAGATGTAGTCTGTTCATCCATTCGGAAATATTCGTAAAATTTCTCGGGGTGAGCTTTCAGTTGAGGTAACAAAGTACGTTATTCCCCTACTTTAAGGCGAGTTCTGTTCATTTCGTACCGCGCGAGTTGGCTGTGCGGTTAGGGGCGCGCGGCTGTGAGCTTGCATCGTTAATTAAGGCTACGGCCGCTTCCTTCCAACTCCTAGGCCTTTCCTATCCCATCGTCGCCATAAGACCTATTTGTGTCGGTGTAACGTAAAGCCACTAGCAAAAAAATGTTCATTTCGTGGACGTTTTTAATTCTTTCTTGTTTAATTGTATGAAAAGTGTAATTTGGGACAAAAGGTTGCAAGCCCATGCCTACGTTGTTGACAAAGCATGGAAGGAAAGAGCTGCTGAAATGGGTGTTGAAGACGGTAAGTGAGAAATAGACAGTACTTTTATTATTATTATTATTATTATTATTATTATTATTATTATTATTATTATTATTATTATTATTATTATTATTATTATTATTATTATTATTATCAACAAAAATTAAATCGTCATTATTATATCAAACAACTACATTAGTAGTCACTAAACATTACTACATTTCCCAGTAATGTGTTTTCAGATATTTCCTAATACTTGAATAGTTTTGAACGGGACTTCAGATGATCAGCGAGTTATTAACAGTGTAAAACTAAGTAAATAATCAATGGATAAACTAATAATTCTGTTTGTTTTCTCAGATGGGGTTCTGCGGAAAAAGTGGAAGTATCTGAGAGAACAATTCGCCATAGGAATGGGAAAGTTCCCTCCCTGTCGTTCAGGTGATGCTGGCAGTCATCCAGAATCCAAATGGCCATATTCTAAATCACTGACGTTTTTAGTGGGCACCAAGAACTACATCGAGCAACTTGAAAAACAGTAAAACTCCAGCTCATCAGGAAAATGAGCATTCTGAAATGGTTGCTCACACTGCAGCTGGGTGTGGAGAGTATTCAGGAAGTGGAAAAAAACGCACAGCTCAGGAAACACAGCAGGATGAAACCATAGGCTTGCCAAGAAAAAGGAAGCGAGACGAACTAAGTTCAAAGTATAACCAGAAAATGATACTGATTGAGAAAAAAAAGGCTTCTTTGTTGGAACGCGTCATACAAGAACGCAGATGTGACTGATGTGACGACAATGATGATGCCTTGTTCTTTCGAAGTGTTTTGGCTTATGTAAGCAAAATACCGCACCATTAGAAACTGCAACTCAGAAATAGAGTTCAGCAATTAGTTGACGAGTTCGTTTATCCGAATTTCCAGGATATTCCACACATTCCCAGCCCTAATTCCAGTCATGGTGGTACTTCATAGCTTAAATGTTTTTATTTTATTTTATAAGACGATTTACGTCGCACCGACACAGATAGGTCTTATGGCGACAATGGGACAGGAAAGGTCTAGGAGTGGGAAGGAAGCGGCCGTGGCCTTAATTAAGCTACAGCTCCAGCATTTGCCTGATGTAAAAAGGGGTAACCACGGAAAACCATCTTCAGGGCTGCCGACAGTGGGGTTCGAACCCACTATCTCCCGAATACTGGATACTGGTCGCACTTAAGCGACTGCAGCTATCGAGCTCGGTAATTAAGTGTTTATAGCCCAACTATTGTTATAAAATCCTGTTCAAAATTACCACATCATCTCATTTTCCCTTTTGTATTAATAAAACAATCAAAACTAATAATTCAAAACTACTTTCCTCAAAGTTACCGTAAGACGTTCTTCTGGAAGAATTTTCTGTTGGTGATAGTTACACCATCTTTTTCTTATCCGGTACTCAATTTTGTTCAAGATGTAGTCTGTTCATCCATTCAGAAATATTCGTAAAATTTAACGGGGTGAGCTTTCAGTTGAGGTAACAAATTACGTTATTCCCCTACTTTAAGGCGAGTTCTGTTCATTTCGTACCGCGCGAGTTGGCCGTGCGGTTAGGGGCGCGCGGCTGTGAGCTTGCATCCTTAATTAAGGCTACGGCCGCTTCCTTCCAACTCCTAGGCCTTTCCTATCCCATCGTCGCCATAAGACCTATTTGTGTCGGTGTAACGTAAAGCCACTAGCAAAAAAATGTTCATTTCGTGGACGTTTTTAATTCTTTCTTGTTTAATTTTATGATAAATAATATCTGTTGTCAACAACATACACATTAGATCCTCGCGTGACACGTCTATCTTGCCTACTGACAGATGCTTCCGACCTTCCGCGAGCGGTGCACTATAACCACCACCAGCTAGAATCGCGCGGGTTCACCTCGCTGCTTGCAACTGGCGCGGTTTACGCGACAAAGCGAGAAGCGGGAAGCGGTGCACTATGGACGTACCCTTACAGCTAAGCGAAGCGCCAGACAACGCGCAGTGTTGGTTAATTGCTTAGCGTTACCTAGCTGGTTCTGAATCTATGGAAGAAGAATTTATTCATGCAGTGTTTCAAAGAGAAGAAATATGGAACCCAAAACACAAAAACTATTAAAATGTAACTGTTTTGCAAAATAAGTGGACTTAAGTATCTACAACAGTTGTATCGCATTCCTACAGTAAACATATACAGTTATATTACTTCTACTGTCACACTTTACTGGGCTTAGCATTGTGACAGGATGAAATTGGGTATGGATTTTAGTGTCGGAAGTGTCCGAGGAGAAGTTCGGCTTGCCAGGTGCAGGTCTTTTGAATTGACGCCCGTAGATGACCTGCATCATGATGAGGATGAAATGATTATAATTACATACACCCAACCCCCTTGCCAATACAATTTACTAATTATGATTACAATTCCCGACTCTGCCGGGAATCGAATCCGGGACTCTGTGACCAAAGGCCAGTACGGTAACCATTTAGCCATGTAGCCGGACACTTTGTGAACAAGTGCAAATAATCTCCCAGACTCTCTCATATCGGTTTATAATTTTGCCAATGGAGGGTGGTAACATGAAGAATATCACTCTGCAGGCTAGTAGTGGGCTTGGAAGTAAATATTTCTGTTTATTAATTATATTTGTCGCACATTTACTCCACTTTTGTTACGATGATTAATTGTGTATGCTAACTGTAACAATATTGCAAAATACTATTTATAATTATTATATAAAGAGCGTGATTTAGCCGGAAATTTAATTTCCACGTGTTTGCTGCACGGTGCTCCTAGATAATTCGGAAAATTGAATTTCTCCCAATACTTCTCTGCCACTTGACGCCATATTTAAGTTGCAGGGTTTGGAAGGTCAAAGGTATTTTTTGTCATTCTTAAGTAATCATAAAATTTATCGCGATAAAGTCTTGCATCTCTGTGCAAACGATGGAATTCTCTGAAAGTACCGTAATTCGTTCTTCATTAAATTCATGAACCCACTTTCGATTCTTTTTATTTTAAATTTTAGGTAACTGTTATCCATCAGTAAACTGTTTCTAGTGTACTTGGATAACGGCATTAGTTTGTGAGGACCCTAAAGCGCCTCGCAACAAACTAAGCTGAGAGCATGGCGTAGAGTTTTCGGTGTGAACAGCAAGCACGCCTTGCGCTATGCATAGCATTTCACGCTACACGCGACACACTATGCGAAGCGCGCTCGGTGTGCACGCGGCCTTAGGATCGTCTGAATTTAGAAATACCATCTTATATATATATCCGACACCAACACACAAAATACTTTGTACACCTCAATTCCAAGTTCTATTAACATGTCTGATGGATACTTTGTCCTTCTCGATGGCTGAACTGTCAGCGTACTGGCCTTCGGTTCAGAGGGTCCCGGGTTCCATTCCCGGCCGGGTCGGGGATTATAACGTTAATTGGTTAATTCCAATGGCACGGGGGCTGGTGTACGTGTTGTCTTCATCATCATTTCATCCTCATCACGACGCGCAGGTCGCCTACGGGAGTCAAATAGAAAGACCTGCACCTGGCGAGCCGAAGCACTAAAAGCCATACGACATTTCACTTCATTTCATGGATACTTTAAGCCCCCTCGATTTAGGAAATTCAGATATCTTACTTCTGGAGACAGTTCATAAATAAGATCTGAATCTGTCAGAAGATAAGATTTACATAAATCACACTGCTGTTTGATACTAATATTTTTTCTATTTGCTTTTCGTCGCACCGACACAGATAGGTCTTACGGTGAGGATGGGACAGGAAAGGTCTAGGAATGGGAAGGAAGCAGCCATGGCCTTAATTAAGGTAGAGCCCCAGCATTTGCCTGGCGTGAAAATGGGAAACCACGGAAAACCATCTTCAGGGCTGCCGACAGTGGGGTTCGAACCCATTGTCTGCCGAATACTGGATACTGGCCGCAGTTAAGCGAATGCAGCTTTCGAGCTCGGTGATACTCATAAAAAAGACTTGCATTTTCAAATACACCAAATTCAGATAAGCCGTAGGTCTGATTACATAAAAATATAGGGCCTACCTAATGTTACCCATGTTTATGACATAATAAAAAAAATTAACTCACCATCTGGACGGGACACTCTTATTTCTCTCAGGATGTGTTTTCACACAACTGTGTTGTGATTAACTATTAAATTCTCCCTGGGAATAGTCCTTCTTCCATAACATAACTCGTTCTTCATCAGAAGGAAACACTAATACCGGAGTGTACTCTCCTTGTTTATAATTAGCTTTGCAGCCAGGCACACAGCAACTCTTAGGCATGGTGATTTCCCTCACTGATCATCTTAATTTAAGTATATACAATTCGTGGTTAATAATAAAACACAGAATGCACTAACTCAATTAATTTTACACTATAAATATAACTTTACACAAATAAACTACGAAATTAAAACACTGAAGAACGATCTTCTTAACCTATAGCTTCACATAAATACACGCTCACACTAAGTTTTCTTCACTAATTAACGACTTTCCACTTAATAATGCAGTCGATGACGACTCATTCTCACATATATCTGAGTGAACACGTGGCCATCGTTAAAAATTTCAATAAAACTGCGAAAATCTATGTTTAACTCTACTAATTCATGTGCTAAACTTCCCCCCTAACGACCAGCTGATTGCTTTCCCGCGCTCGTTACAGTACGGCCTGGACATCACGAAGGCAGTGCCTGTTTAGAGTCATTTGACCGGATCAGCAATGGAACGAATTAATCCCATCTAGCGGCGAGAATGAGAAATTTCCCGGCTGCCGAAGCCTGTCGCACTCCTCTGGGGCAATGATTAGTGACTGACAAATGAAATGATATTTGAGAGAGTTGCTGGAATGAAAGACGGCAGGGAAAACCGGAGTACCCGGAGAAAAACCGGACCAGCACAAATCTCATATGGAGTGACCGGGATTTGAACCACGAAACCCAGCGGCGAGAGGTTGGCGCGCTGCCACCTGACTCGCGGAGGCTTCTATTTTCTTAACTTTACGTTTAAATATAAACCATATACTCATCACAAGCTGAATACACAAATCAACGCCTTTTATAATGAATTTTAAGGCTTATCTCACCTAAAAACTCACTAACTTACCTTTTTCCTTCACAGCTTCCATATACGTCTGTGTTGTTAAACAGTGGAGGGCTAACACGAAGTCTAGCGGTGACTCTGGAACTAGAACGTATTTCGCGCTGTGTAAACTTCCATGCGGAGGTAACTGTGTTACATATTCCACCGTTTGTATTCGAATTATAGTCCGGCCTACCAGAGGCTCAGAGCAAGGTATTGATTAGATTGGATATTTCCAGGTTGCAATTCCACCTTCACTAGCACCATCTCTTGCAGAATTATCGGCGTTCTCTAGTGCGGATGTTATTAATGAAAATAATAATTCAAAGAAAAACGATATATTTATGGAAAAACCGATATATTATTCGATAAATCGAATCAAAATTTCGATATCGATATACCGATAAATCGAAAGGAAAATATCGGTATTTCATAAAAACCGATAAATCGTTGCCATCTCTAGTTCGGGGATCGAGGTGGTAGTGAATGTGTACAAACGTGTTATTGATGTGTGCCAGTTTTTACGTAAATAAACATACTTCAAGTTCTTTCTCAATGCAAATACTGGACTAAATGTGAGTATTACGACTCAGTGTAAACTTCGAGGACTGGACTCGACATAATTTTATTTAATGAGTGAAATTGACTCTTTTCTGTTCTACGTGTAGAAAACCGTTAGGATATCAATAATCAACAGTTGAACATCGTAACTCAGGGAGGCTTCAAAGCCTTCCACCCTCAAAGAAATGGCTTCTTACCAAGGAAATCAGACCGTACATAACCTTACCGACAGCTCTACCCATAATGTTCCAAAACAATCTCAAAAAAGTTATGCTTCTGTAATGCAGTTAACACCAAAAAAAGAACAGGCTATTATTATTGATGCTCACGACGGAATCCCAATAAGAGACTACGTCCTTGCTGTAGGAAAAATAACAGATCCAGCTAACATACGTTATATATCTCGTATTTCAAACTCAAGAATTTGCATATTCCTATCGAACACAAAAATTGTTCAGGAATTATCACTCAGTCACCCCGTAATTAAAATCAATAATATTGATCTCACTCTCAGACCGTTAATTGTCGCAAACAAGAGAGTGATATTATCCAATGTATGTCCTATTTTACCAAACACAGTCATTGAAGAACATTTACAACAACTGGGTATTAAACCAATGTCATCATTAATATTCCGGGATTCACACACATTCTTAGCTTCCGCCGACAACTATATGTTAAACCCGACGTTTTCAATAAACTACCGAATGCACTACAAATATGTTTCGAAGGAACCAGTTATTGGATCTACACTTCGTCAGACGTTCCCACCTGTTTTATTTGCAAAGAAGAAGGCCACCTGGCCCGAGTATGTCCCTCACTACCAGAGACTCTAGAAGAAAACAACCAGCCACCTGATCAACATTCAATTTCTTCCAAGGAGGACACCTCCAACCCAGCAAATGCCACTATGAATCCTCAGCCAACTACTGACCCTCAGCAAATCATTGAATATTCTAATGACACATCATCTTCCTCTAAAAACCTCTCTGAACAGGACATCTCCTTGAAATTGAACACTTCAGTCCCAATATATGAAGTAAATAAAGAATCACTCATAACTAAGCCTCAAGGAATAAAACGACCCTTCCTTTCAAGTGACTCTTCTAATAACACTTCCAAGGCTGATAATAATTCCCTCTTAGATAATTCTTCTATCTCGGGAGATGATAAAACAGATGATGAATTTTCTGTTCTAGGGTCACTTAAAACCCAAGACATTAAACAGCCTAAGAAGAAACTAATGGTATTAAATCCCCTCAGTCTTGAAGAACAACTATTTCCTGTTAAGGAAGTAATAGAAGCTAATCCCTCAAATTTTATTCTTAATTTCATACAACTCAAAAGTTTATTTGAAAATACTAAAGGAACATCAGCAACAAATATCTTACCTATTGCATTATCTTACACTTCCCATGTTGAAGATCTCATAGAGACCCTGAATAAACTATACCCCTACTATCAGGACAAAAAAAAAATTAAAAACCAGAGTACCAGACTTGTTAAGAAACTACTTACTGCCATAAACGGAGAAAGCAATAGGCCTGCCCCAGAACAGACAATCCCAATAACTGGTAAGGATCAAATCTAGTAAATACATCTTTAAAAAGCCATCATGAATTCTTGGATACTGCAGTGGAATATGAACGGATTTTACTCTCAATACGAATATCTACAACAACTTATTAATGAACACCAACCCGAAATCATTTGTTTACAAGAAACCAATTTTCGAGATAACTACGTAGCTAACATGAGACAATTCACAGCATATCACAAAAACCGCAACAATCCCATTCATGCAAGTGAAGGGGTTGCCACTTACATCCGTGACAATGTTCCTCAAAAAGAAATACCACTAAAAACCCATTTGGAAGCAGTAGCTGTTACAGTCTTTCTAACATTTTCCCTATGCATCTGTAATATTTATTTGCCCAGCAGCCAGAAAATGGATTTAAATGAATTAGTAGATCTGACAAATCAACTTCCTAAACCATTCCTCATCTTAGGAGACTTCAACTCCCATAACACCCTATGGAACTGTCTCTACACTAACACAAGAGGAAGAACAATTGAATCGTTGCTAGATTCTGAAAATTTGATCCTAATAGACTCGAATGGTCCTACACATTATGATATCCAGCACGGTACTTTTAGTACTATAGATCTGTGTCTGAGCACTCCAGATGCAGCAACGATATATACATCATCAGCTAGCAAAACCCTTTTTGAAGTGATCACTTTCCTATCATAATAAATGGAAACAACAAGCCCCACCCAAGTGTATGCCCAAATAAATGGAATACTAAACATGCCAATTGGCAAGAACATAAAGAAAATATTAAGGCAGAGTTATATAGATTACCACCACCTACCCATTTAAAAAATTACAAGATTGACTATATTGTAAGAGAATTCACCAATATCATACTTAAAGCCGCAGAAAATTCTGTTCCAAGGACCAACAATACAACTTACAGAAAATCAGTTCCTTGGTGGAATGATTCCTGTAAAGTTGCAATTAAAAAGAAAAACCAAGCATTCTGCAAGTATAAACGCCATCCCACTTTACAAAACAAATTACGGTTCCAAGAAAGTCGCGCTGCAGCCCGAAAAGTCATAAAAGAGAGTAAACGAGCATCTTGGCTGAAGTATGTGTCATCTCTTTCTCATCAGACCCCACAAAACACAATCTGGGAACACCTACGAAAAATAAGAGGGCTTAAAAAACCCTCACGTATCATAGCCCTCAATAAAACGACTGGACCAGTTACAACTACACATCACGATATTGCAAATGCATTAGCAGAGAACTTTGCAAAAATTTCAAGTGATTCCAACTATGAACAAGAATTTTTATCCTCTCGTGAAGATTGTCCTGATTTACAGTCACACATCCACTTAAGTGCTGACCGATGCTACAACGATAATATCAGTATTAATGAAGTACTATTTGAACTTAGTAGCTGTCGAAGTACAAGCCCAGGTCCTGACGATATTATATATGACTTCTTGAAAGAACTTCCTCCTGAAGGCCTAGCATTCCTCACTGAAATATTTAATTTCATTTGGGCACAGAAAGTCTTTCCTGTAGCTTGGAGGAAAGCTATAGTAATTCCAATACCTAAACCTGGCTGCGACCACATGTTACCCGATAACTATCGACCAATAGCTCTAACCTGCACTATGTGCAAATTAATGGAAAAAATAATAAACAAAAGACTAAAATGGGTTCTAGAACAACAGAATTTCTTCACTGCAGAACAGTGTGTCTTCCGACAGTGTCACTCAACAGCTGACACCTTAGTAGTATTAGAGTCAGAAATCCTGGATGCCTTTCATTATGGACAACATCTCCTTGCTGTCTGCCTGGATATTCATAAAGCATATGATATGGTGTGCAAAACTCACGTTATTAAAACTCTACTGCAACATAATATTAAGGGAAATATGATCAGTTTTATCTGTTCTTAGTAGCTATAAATGGCACCACGTCATGCGTTAACCCTCCTGTAAAAACTTGCCTCTTTGCTGATGACATGACTATTTTTTGCAGAGGTCGCAACCTGTCAACCACCCAAACAATAATACAGAATTCCCTTGAAGATATTGCCAAATGGGGAAAACACACAGGCTTTACGTTTTCTTCAACCAAAACCAAATGCATCTTATTTTCCAAACAAAAGAGTGATAGTAACTGCCCAGAATTATACCTCAAGGGAAATAAAATTGAGATAGTAAATGAAATAAAAATACTAGGAATGACCTTTGACAGAAAATTAATATGGAACTCCCATCTAAAAACTGTAAAAAAAGATTGCCTACATCGAATTAATGTACTCAAATCATTGGCAGCTAACAACTGGGGAGCAGATCTTCATGTATTAATGTGCACTTACAAATCTATAATTCGCACCAAACTGGATTATGGTTCTATTATATATAATTCAGCTACAGCATCCTCATTGAAAATGCTTGACCCGATTCAAAACACGTCTCTCAGGATTGTCCTGGGAGCATTCAAAACTAGCCCGATCTCAAGTTTATTAATAGAAGCTAATGAACCCCCGCTTCGGACTCGTAGAAAACTAACTATCAACTACGCAGTGAAGATAGCGGCCTCTCCTCACTCCAGAGCACACGAGTATGTTTTCCCACGCTATCAGCCTCAACGCTATTCCTCACAACAAAAGAGACATATACCTTTCCACGTTAGGTTTACGCAATACTTACAGGAAATTAATTCTTCAGTTCCCCCGATTGCTTCAAGAACTAAAAAAGACATCACATTCCCCCCATGGAAAGCTGAACCACCACCAACAATATTAGATTTAAGTGAATTCAATAAAGAAACAACAGATAGTACCGTATTTAAACAAATGTTATCTGAAAAGTGTGAAAGTCTGCCCAGACACACTCCTATATACATTGATGGCTCAAAAACCGAATATGGTAGCGGCTGTGCTGTTGTCCACCCCGATCATACAATGAAGTATACACTACCAGCTACATGCTCCATATTCACATGTGAACTGTATGCTATCCTAAAAGCTATGGAATACAAAAAGAGTTCCCCCAAAAAAGAACCTTTTCTAATCCTTAGTGATTCTTTATCAACAGTAAAACTCATTCAAAATGCATCATCCTCAAATACATTAGCACAAGACATACTGCAAACTTACAATACCGTGAAAAATAAAGGACAGCAAGTTACCATAATATGGATTCCCTCACATAAGGGAATAAAAGGCAATGAACAAGCTGATATATCAGCTAAAGAAGCAACTCGTCTTCCTGTACATGATCCAAACTTTCTAATCCCCTACACCGACGTTGCTCCTTTTCTTACTACAAAGATCCGAAAACAGTGGTTAACTGAGTGGACAAGGGAACAACCCACAAGACTCCATGATATCAGGCGTGGATCTACAGATAAATTTGATGTTTCATTCCTTCAGCGTCGAGAACAAGTGCTCATTACTAGAATACGTATAGGCCATAGCAAACTGACTCATGCTCATATCTTCTCTAATAAACCTCCACCAATATGTGACACCTGTCAAAAAAGAAAGACTGTTGACCACATTTTACTAGAAGGTCATCTATACGATCAACAAAGACAGTTGTGTAATTTAAACAAGAATAATAGAGTATGTGACATCTTCAACAAAGATACTCAGTGTAAAAACATAATTAAGTTTTTTAGACAAACAAATCTATTCAATGACATATAATTACTATCTGATCAATATGTACTGTTGTTATTTTTACAATTGTAACTCTATGTAATCAATGTAATAATCCTATATGTATAACTGTGAATGTCGCGATATGACTTTCTAAGTTAAAGCGACAATAAATAAACTAAAAAAAAAAAAAAAAGTTCGGTTCGCCCATAGAGTTAGAAAATGATTCACTAGAGGTAGCATTGGCGCCACCGTCTACGAGAGAATCACTGTAGCGGGCGGAGCATGTTGAAATCGCAGCTGTTTGGCAAAAAAGCTTACTCCGCTGTACTCATCAATGTAAATTGAGGCCTTTTAAAACTGTGTGGATATACATAAGGTTTAAAATTCTTACATGGAAATATTCTCAGATACTACAGTATACTTGCGATGCTTCTCTCCAGTAAAACAGAAAGCCCAAAAGTATGAATACACGACTAAATGCGTAATTTAAGAGGACGTTGTTCAGGTGCAGTTAATGAACACAGAATCAATTTACTGTTCATATCAAGTCTTCTAACAACATACGTTTGGAAGGACGGCTCGTATATTTCGCTATTTTTTGTGTAAATGACCAGAAATTTTGTATAATTCTGCCCAACGACAGAAAAGTACGAAGCGGATGAGCGAATGTTTAGGCCTAAAAGTGTTGGCGAGATTTTGGGGTAAAGTAGACAAAATATTATCATCGCCAGTTTAGACCCTAACATTCTGAGCCCAAGTTGGCAGGTTCGAGCCTGGCTCAGTCCGGTGATACTTGAAGGTGCTCAAATAAGTCAGCCTCTTGTAGATAGATTTAGCGGCACATGGAAGAACTCTCGTGGGAAAAAATTCTGACACCTCAGCGTCTCCGAAAACCATGCAAGTACTTAATGGTACTTAAAGCCATTATTATTATTATTATTATTATTATTATTATTATTATTATTATTATTATTATTATTATTATTATTATTATTATTGTACCGGGCGGTACACCTCCACGCCGCTAATTCAAAATTTGCGCCTGTTGAAACTCCTCTACTGGAGGAAGCCTGAACTTTAACAACCATGTTAATTCTAAAGTTTCTCAGAAGATGTCGCTATTGTAAATTTTGAAGAGTTCTGAACTGTGTCTTTTTCGATTTATATTTGTTTTCTCTGTAGCAAGAAGTGTGAACATTCTCTTCTAGATGGCACCACTTAAGAACTACAATTGCACCCTAGTGCAAAGTGAAGGAACTTTTCTTTGAAGAAATTTTGTAGTCATAAGTTTGCTCTTTGTTAAATTTCTTTCTGTCATTGTATGAGTTGGCAATGTTAATCTGTTCGTTCCGCCAGTTTTCAAATTAGCCAATCCCGAATTTCTTAAATTAATTTTCGACCAATCGGGGCTTTCTTCCCCAACCTACTCTGTAACTGTGTTCGGTAACCAATAAAATTTTGTGGGCGGGTTGTAATCATTCATGAAACGTCTCGAATCTTCCACGAGGATATATAAACTGCTGATTTTCTGGTCTCGGGGCCACTTCAGTAACATCTTTCCTAGTGTGATTATATAGCAGGGGGCGGGAAGCGCCCCTTTCTTCCGGCGGCAGTTCATCCATCAGGTAATGGCCTTTTAATAACTTCTTTGTTTGCTAGCTCAGCAGTTTAACCCTCGGGGCGGGTTCGAGACTTTCCTCATGTAATCTATATTTAAAATGTAAAAGACACTTGGTATAAAGTCTGTCTCTTTAACTACAAATTGGGATAGAGAGTGCCTAACCCTCTCGAGCTCCCATTCATTTTGTTTTGAGGTGACTACATTTTTATAATTGTTTCCCTTCCACTCGTAATGTCATAACATCTTTCAATCGTGTCACCTCCGTAGTATGGGATTAGCCCTTGCATAAGCGACCTAGTGCCAAATAGGTTTTAAAGAAATGTATTAGGAGTGCAGTTACGCCTCCTCTCAAGTTGGTATTTTTGGGGCCATGTAATTGCCCTGTTTCTTTATGGAATAGGCCTCAGTAGGTTGGGTATTTTTACCCCTGTTTTCTTGTGCTTGGAGGTCAGCTTGAAGGTGGAGTTTGGTGTGGCCTTTGATAGGCTTGAACTTTGAGAGCGGGTTGCTCTTTCTTATGTTGGTTTCTGTGTGCCTCGAGCAGGCTTTACTGAGTAATAGGGAGCAAGTGCTCCTGGGCATGATTGGGGTTTTCTGCCCCTTTGTCAAACCTTGTATTTGAGTAAAGTGGGGCTAATTGCTCAAGAATTGTGAATCTGGGGCTCGAAGCCCAAAATCCATTAATAAACTGTAATTGTACTTTCTTCACTTGTGGATATACAAATGAGTTCCTGTTATACTTGTTATTTCTTGATCTTGAAAAGAAAATATAACCTTGTAAAATTTTAAATTAACTTTAATTTCGTAAGTTGAGACCTGTTCATCTCAGCACCTTCTTTCACCCCTGCTGATCCACCAAACCACGGTAACAATTATTATTACTGTCGATGTTTTCTAAACGTGATTACAAGTGGAAATATGACACTCGGTTGTGGTTTCAGTCTATTATGGAGTTTTTATTTAGCTTTTCCTGAAATGTATAATTTGCTTTAAGATTTTAACTTTTAAAATGATTTCCGGTAATGGAAAGGGAGAGTGATAAAATTATTTGATTGAAGAGAAATGAACAAATACAATATTTTTTACAATTTGATTTACATTGCATCGACACAGATAGGCCTTATGGCGATGATGGGATAGGAAAGGACTAGGAGTGGGAAGAAGCACCCGTGGGCTTAATTAAGGTACATCCCCAGCATTTGCGTGGTGTGAAAATGAGAAACCACGGAAAACCATCTTCGGGGCTGCCGAGAGTGGGGTTTGAACCGACTATTTCCCGAAAGCAAGCTGGCAGCTACGTGAACTAAAACCTTCTGCCACTCGCTTGGTATCATTCACAAGATTTTTCTGGATATTCACTTTCAAAGGCATGGTCATTCAGTGAAAAGAAAATGTCATCCCTTATATTTCGTAAAACATTAATTTCAGTCTTCAAGGTAAGATCCAAAGAATTTCATTCACGCCGACACGGGAATCGGTGGCGAAGTCAGTCCAAGTAGGCCAATTCTCAAATACGCAAAGTATTATTTTATATGTACGGAAAGTAAGTTCAAGGAAAATACCTGTGAAATGATATGCCATGGCCCTTTGTGAACCTCTCTATGCAGCCATAACCTGCACTGGAGACTGGCATTTTCCTTCAGAGAAGTATATACTTCAATTTATCGGGAAGCTCCAGTAGTGACAGTGCCAAACAATCCAGCTTTTGCCAAACAGCGCGCTCGTTCAACTTCGCACGCGACTGCAGCGCCAATGCTACATCTAGTGTATCATTTACTAACTCTATGGGTTCGTCAGATGCAGGTCTTTTGATTCGACGCCGTTAGGCGACCTGCGCGTCGTGATGAGGATGAAATGATGATGAAGACAACACATACACCCAGCCCCTGTGCCAGTAAAATTAATCAATTAAGGTTAAAATTACCGACCCTGTCGGGAATCGAACCCGGGACCCCTGTGACCAAAGGCCGGCACGGTAACCATTACTACGGGGAAAGACGCAAAGTGAAAGTTACACTGCGGCTGGAATGACCGCTTGGCAAAAACAACTCGTGAAACAAAATACTTGCTCGAACCATATTCTGATTCATCGCTATGGCACCAGTCACATCCAAACTAGCCCCAGAGTGCCCCGTTGAAGAAACAAGTTCTTACAAAGAACTCCCTGACAATGAGTGGTTCTGTAAAAGTTGCCCCATGTAAAATTTGCGCCGTGGAGATTCCCCGCCGGGAGTAGAAGTGGTTTGACAGCTGTCTTAAGCGCTGCACCGCAGGGGCTTATTTCCAAGTTCAAGGAATGTCTGTGAATATCTGTAGTACTAAGATTTTTAAATTAATATATAAAAAATGTAATTCACTTTATCAATGTTGGTTTCTTGCACATTTAGAAAATCTGCATCGTATTTATATCAGTGGGTGAAATGTGTATAACTACGTAGTTTGACTTAATTTACAAACCACGTGTGAAAACATGGAATCAGTCTTTCAGTCTTATGAAGAATATCCACAGCCTGTTTGTAGCTAACTGACAGGGTCAGGAATAGAATGAATGAAGGATGAAATACCGCTAAAGGAAGAAAATGCTGCCGAATGCGAGATCTGACGTGCTTTTCTGGACAAAGATTAATGGATGGCAAATTAAATGTAGGGAATTTGCTGAATAAAGAATGACCAGTGAAAACAGGGGGGAAAAAAAAACCTGTCTTACCCTATGTTTCCCCAACATGCACTCCTTATGAAGTGATAGGGCTCAAGAATGAACCATAGCTACTGCCAAGGCAAGGAAATTGTGTGCCCTGGCGAGGCCTGTCGCATTCGCCTGGGTATAAAAGATTAATAAATGACAAATTAAATTGTTTCAAACAGTGATGCTGATATAAAGATGAAGAGCCGTACGCGTAGAGACGTGCGGCTGTGAGCTTGCATCCGGGAGATAGTAGATTCGAATCCCACTATCGGCAGCCCTGAAAATGGTTTTCCGTGGTTTCCCATTTTCACACCAGGCAAATGCTGGGACTGTACCTTAATTAAGGCCACGGCCGCTTCCTTCCAACTCCTAAGCCTTTCCTATCCCATCGTCGCCATAAGACCTATCTGTGTCGGTGCGACGTAAAGCCCCTAGAAAAAAAAAATAAAGATGAAGAAATCAGAAATTAGGAATAGTTTTATGCATGCGGGACGAGGATTTGTGACGAGGCTGGAAAACCCTGATAAAGGGTAAGTAGGGAGTGGACACTGTCACATTCTGAAATACGACACTTCCCTGTGGAATTCCCAAACAAGACCTCTCGCTAATGAGATCCTAGAATGATTAATGACCACGGCGCAAGTTTTACTGATTTTAACACGGCGCAACTTTTACTCGGCGCAGGTTTTACTGATTTTAACACGGCGCAAGTTTTACGACACCAAATGAGTAGGCCTACGTATCTTCCAGTATCATTCCTCATTTGAAATACGCACCAGTGATTTCATGCGAAGTTGAAAGGTCTTTTTCTTTATATAAGAACATCCTAACATAAAGAAGGCATTTCATGACCGCAGAAAATGTGGAACAATATTTTGTTATTAATTGAGTCTCCAAATGAAAATTGGCGGTTGAATAACATCTGCACTTTTAACTTTTTTTCGGTTTTGTTTCCTTTTCTGTGTACAAGAATCATCATCATCATCATCTGTTAACCCTCCAGGTTCGGCTTTTCCCTCGGACACAGCGAGGGATCCCACCTCTACCGCCTCAAGGGCAGTGTCCTGGAGCTTCAGACTCTTGGTCGGGGGATACAACTGGGGAGTATGACCAGTACCTCGCCCAGGCGGCCTCACCTGCTTTGCTGAACAGGGGCCTTGTGGAGGGATGGGAAGATTGGAAGGGATAACAAGGAAGAGGGAAGGAAGCGGCCGTGGCCTTAAGTTAGGTACCATCCCGGTATTCGCCTGGAGGAGAAGTGGGAAACCACGGAAAACCACTTCGAGGATGGCTGAGGTGCGAATCGAACCCACCTCTACTCAATTGACCTCCCGAGGCTGAGTGGACCCCGTTCCAGCCCTCGTACCACTTTTCAAATTTTCGTGGCAGAGCCGGGAATCGAACCCGGACCTCCGGGGGTGGCAGCTAATCACGCTAACCACTACACCACAGAGGCGGACCTGTGTACAAGAATACATCAAATAAAGCTTAGGTATTGTTACATTTTTTTCTTTGCTATATATTTAACTACATATTTTGTCAATTTTAGCTACATATTTATTTACCTATTTCTCATTTTTATGTTACATATAATCCGGGCTCTGCTGATTATATAGAGGATGATTTTCCAGTTGTACTTCCTCTTAAAACAATAATCACCACCACCACCACCATCACATTAACTCCTCTGGTGAGGCTGGCGTCAGGAAGGGCATGCGGTCATAAAAACTCGTCACAACATATTTATGTCACCTCATACCTACCTAGCCAACGGCCGTAGCCGTGTTGAAACACCGGATCCCGTGAGATCTCCGAAGTGGGCGTGGTCAGGAGTTGGATGGGTTGCCACGCGCTGTTGGTGGGGGGTAAGGGAATGGAGGAGCGGAAAGGAACTGGCCACCCTACCGCACGTAAACTCCGGCTCAGGAAAACCTCTGCGGAGGTTCGGACCTGCCTTCGGGCAGAATAACCCTTACCTATACCTACCTCGTACAGAAATGGGACAAGGGTTGGACAAACATACAAGCGCGACGTAAAACCACTAAGAAGACTGATAGTGAGCTATGATAATTTGTTCCGAAGTGAATACACAAAGATAAACTTGTGACCCAAACCCACTACCATGAAGTACATGCAGAGCCTTCCTTACCTGTTCTTGGCGTACAATGTTGATAAGATGGAGCGAACACTGTTCCTCGACATGCATTAGCACAGTAATGAGATCCTCCCGGGTGATGAAAACTTCCTGTGTTCATCTTGACGATGAAGCTATCCTCTTTTCTACCAAGATAAAATCCCCTTTCTTCCAATGAGAAAACGAATGTCTCTATGGTCACATCGCCTCCATACCTGTAACACGGAAAGGAACATAATGTAAATACTAGAAAACCCATGCTGCTCCGCAGATCAGATAACTCGTCTTGATAAGTCCGCTCTTTTGGTTTTTATGAACCTTTAATAACAAGCGCGTTATGGTATACCACAGCTCCTCGTCAGAATCGCCCATTTTGTCGTCATCATGCCGTCTGTTTGGTAAAAATCTATCCATATACTAGCTTTCTTTTTATCCTGATATAAATCTTGGTATTCTGTCGTAGAAGGTATGGTATTTTTAATCGCATTTCTTCTATATAGAACGGTTGTCTTGTGAGCTCATAGGTTAGACTCGAAGGAACGGTTTTTGCCAGGCAGAGAACTTTTAAGACACATGACCTTCAGTTTTTCTAGAGTAGCTAGGTTATCCTTTGATAGGTGTTCCCAGATAACGTCTAAGGCATACAAGGTATGTCATGACGGGGTCTGTTTATACGTAGACTTTTTCTCTCAGCAGCATTTAACTTACTAAGAACGCTCTGCCATCTGTTGAATATATTTGGAAGCTGGGGAAGGTTAGACAATCAAAGAGTGCCTAGCAAGGAATAGTATTGTTCTGTGATCAGAGGAAGTGTATACTCTCTGGCATGACAGGTAATAATCAAACTTGGCTGCATGCAATGACATTACTAAGGATGAAAATTACATATCAGAATATTAATGAAAGTGTTGGTCGCTTAGCAACCTGCAAAGTACAGAATGTATTGCGGGTTAGGCTGATTCTCCACGAGCAGGTAAAACGCCGCCGTTCGCCCGCCTGACCGCTCAAACTTTTAGCCTTTTCTACACGAGCGTTTGAACTGACGCCTGTAAACAGCGCCAAAAACGCCAGCGACACGCGCAGCCATTCTCCACCAGCGATAAACATGCCATACTATAATGATGGACGTCGTACAAATAGGTTTTGTTGTCGGAGCTGTTCAATTACAATTATTAGCAATATTGAAAAATAAACCTGGTAAGAAAAGACGTTGCTGGACTCACTCTGCGTTATCGAATCGGCTCACCACTGGACAATTTCATTTAACGTTTTGCGAACACATGAGCTACCCGGAAACGTTTTTTCAATATTATAGAATGTCAGTTGCTTCATTCGATGAGCTGTTTGAACTTATTAAGGTGCATATTACTAAACGAGTGAAATGCTAGTTTAGGGGAAGGCCTGAAAATTAATTCTCAAATATTTATATCGTCCCTGTTCTGCCAAAACGGCGAATGTTACAGTGCTCTTCGTATGCATTATTTCCCTTAAGACTGGTCACGCCTTCAAGCCATATATTTATTTATATGCAGTCCATCAGAACAATTTTCGTTGAGTTCAGTTTCCTATGTGCGTGTGTAAAGGAAAATGAACTTTACTGTACCATACTGAAGGAATGTATATTTGCATGACATTTACCCGCTTCTAGAGTGTGATGTATTTAAGGTTCATTTTCCTTTACACACCCGCATAGGAAAATGAACTCAACGAAAATTGTTCTGATGGAATGCATATCCATATGTGGCCCGGAGGCGTGACCAGTCTTAAGGGAAATAATGGATAGGAAGAGCATTGCCACATTCGCCGTTTTGGCAGAACAGGGACGATATTATTAGTGGTCTTATCGATAAATATTACATAACTCAAGTTATATAGAATTAAATTTCCGGTCATTTATGTCTCATGCATGTTTACCGTATCGGCTATGATAACAGAGACATTCATGAATTTGTATTTTTGTTGCCAAGTCCATATCAACGCTGCACCACAGGAGAAAATGGGTTAACAGAATATAATGAAAATCGGTACATAGAGTCGGGGAATAAGAAACTACAGTCTAAGCTATATACAATTTTATTCACCCTGGATGAAATTGCAGTTTAGGGAAAAGGCTCCTAAAATTTAGTTTTAAATACCTACAATAAGTTATTGGTCCTATCGAAAAGTACTGCATAACAAATGTTAAAGAGAATACCATTTCCTATCATTTATGTTTTATTGCCAACAGCCGTAGCCGTGGTGAAACACCGGATCCCGTGAGATCTTCGAAGTTAAGCAACATTGGACGTGATCAAGATTTGGATGGGTTGCCACGCGCTGTTGGTGGGGGGTAAAGGAATGGAGGAGCGGAAAGGAACTGGCCACTCTACCGCACGTAAACTCCGGTTCAGGCACACCTCTGCGGAGGTTCGGACCTGTCTTCGGGCAGAATACACCCTCACCTTTATGTTTTATTCAGTTTTACCACACCGACTATGATAAGAGTGGTATTTCAGAGTCGGAAGAAAAGTAAATATGAAGGCATACAACATCGAAAGCGCATAACATTCATCAACAATAATATTATATTGACCATTGTTTGTTGTGATGTTCTTTGTCTCTTATGCTGCCACTCAACTCCGATAGATTGGATTACTGCTGCGTACAGAGTATAACAGCCTGACTGAATAATGGCGGGAAATAGCTGGGGAGTTAGAAAACTTTCTTCTTTGGCATGCCATTCCTCTGGTTCATACATTTCCTGATACTGCAAGTACGTAACACACCGGTTCATCATAGTATTCCAGCTATTCGAACCCTACTCTGACCCACTGTTTTGAATGAGCAGTGTGCACATTTAAGGCAGGGGCTCACTTAGTAGTAGTAGTATTATGACCTAGTCTAGAATTACAATTTAGTCTTACTCCGTTTATAGCACCACAATTCACTAAATAATTCAAAATTCAACCCTGAAAAGAGCTGTTTCTTAAGAAACGTTTCTTCCACTTCTCTTTTATTAAATCTATATTCATTTTATTCCAAATTAGCAGTGAAGAGGGGCTTTCACCTCTGGCTTTGAGGAAGAATTTGCCTCCAAGTCAGATAGTTTCTTTCCCCGCCAGATTTCTGTATACAATGTAGAATTCCGTAGCGAAGCACGGATACGTCAGCTATAGAGCGTTCCAACCTTAAATTGCAGTACAGCAGTAATGGGATAATTCCGTCTCTTTCCTTCTCCCATGTTTTGCGGGTAGCGCTGTCCTACTCTAATGCAGCGGGTTTGCCAAATATCCGTAAATCAGAATGTTATCGGTTAAAATGGATGAATATCGTGTTATGTACAGAATTTCAAGGCGCATTTGATGCCGTTAACAAAAAAAAATGTAAAAAAATTCATTTAGGGTGAAAATGGTAATATAATGGAAAGTTTCGCCAAATGCAAAATCTTCATTGCATAGAACTTATCATGTCATAACTCTTATTTTATATTCATTATTTTCCTAATTTTTTCACTGCTGGTAAAGAAGCATTTCAGCTCGATGTAGGTAAGTTTATTTTTAAATTTAAATGATAACAAAATGCAGTATATGCGTTTATTTTCAGTCATGTTCAGGGAATTTTATGTGCAGGCACGAAAAAGTCAGTCTCTGGCCAGCGTCTTTCCTATTGAATTTGCGTGGGGGGTCAAAGCGAGGCAAATGTTCTTCAGACATGGAAGTTATTTTTAAAATAATCCCGAAGTTCTTATCTTGCTTAGTTCTTAATTTGTGACAGGAAGAATATCTCCTTGGATTTTGGTTTCGCGCGTGACTCGGCTGTCTGGTTGGCTGGCTGGCTGAAGTACCGGTAGTGATCTCCCAAACATGCGCTTTTAACATTTCCAGACAGTCGCATTCAGTGCAGTACCCATTTCGTCAGTAGTATGTATAATAGTGATTAAATACATATCAGTGACATTTGTACAATTCTTGAGGGAAAGTGTATTTCGTTTGTGTGGTTCGTGAGTTCGTGCTCGTGCGTGGGGATCTAATTTCGAAGAAAAAGTGCAGAAGGATCATGGCGTGGTTAAAGCAAAGCAAACGGTCTTCGAATATGGAAGTTATTTTTAAATCATACCTCGAGTCCTTATCTCGTTATCTCTTAATTTATGACAGGGAGAACGTCTCGTTTGTTTACGTTTCACGAGTGACTCGACTGGCTGGTCTTTTAAATATACTGACAGCCGTGTGCAGTGGTGTTCATTTAATCAGTATTATAAGATTCATTAAATAAAGATCGGTGATATATATATCAATAATATTTTATAGTGTGTGGCCTCCGAAGAGGCCGAGTTCAGGTCTTTCGAGTTGACGCTGCATAGGCGACCTTCGCTGGGGCCCTACCTGTGATGAATTCTAATTCTGAAGACGGCACACACACCCAGCCCCCGAGCCACTGGAATTAACCAACGAAGGTTAAAATCCCCGACCCGGCCGGGAATCGAACCCGAGGCCCTCTGGAGCAAAGGCCAGCACGCTAACCATTTAGCCATGGATCCGGACATGATCAGTGATAAATGTATAGTTCTTGAGGACAAGTGGATTGTGTTTGTTGTGTTTGTGTAGTCTGTGTAGTTGTCAGTTCGTGCTCGTGCAGGGTGTTCTTAGTTCGAAGAAAAAGTGCAGAAGGATGTACAATGGATCGTCAAATTAAAAAGAAACGTTCCGTAGGTAAGGGGAAAAGAACGCAATATTATAACGAGTATCCTGGATTATTTTTAAGCAGCGCAATCAGTGAAACAGCTAAAGCTACAAGTTGTTCCGAAAGAACAATCTATGTTATAAGGAAGGAACACACACATGGTCCTTAGCGAACTCCCGCAAAAAAGAGAAGGACGGCAGAAAAATGCAAGGAAAACTAAATATGATGAAATTATGCGAAGTGGAGTGCGTCGGGTCGTTCACTCTCTCTTATTTGCTAACATACCACCGACATTGAACGTGATTTTGAGTCGGGTAAATGGAGAAGATTCTTTGCCACGATTTTCCAAAACTACGTTGTATCGCTTCTTGCATGATATAGGGGTAATAAAGCAGCTTTCATTGAAACCGATGAAATGATTAATCGGAGGCACAGATATCTCCGGGAGATAAAACGTTTGAGGGCACAAAATAAAGCTATAATTTACACAGATTAATCGTGGGTAAATATTGGGCAGACAGTGACAAAAGAATGGAAGGATAGGGCAGTGAAAAGTGCACGCCAGGCGCCATTGAAGGGGCGAGTTCGGGACTTAGGCCACCGAAAAGCCGAGGACCGTGAGGACCCGTCTACGCGGGTAATGAACATGGCTTTGTTTCAAATGCTGAACTAACATTTTTATGCCATAAAAACATAAGACAATTGGGCAAATTACGTGAACGAAGTAAAGAAAAAGAAAAATGCGGTTTGTGGAAAGCAGACGAATTACAGGACGATGTCGGTGATGAAAAGTTTTTAATACGACCTTCTTCATCGTCCGGATCATCCTCAAGTTCATTTCCCGAACCCAGTTCATCCAAAGCGGGAACATCAGGCCTTGCAGTAATGATAGAAGGTGTACGTCCAATGTCTGAGAGCAACGCCAGTGCCTAAAAATATTAATGTATGAATGAAGGAACTTAAAATTACAAAATGACAAAGGAAAAATGTGGAACTGTGACGCCCTGTTTGAGTCACACTCGAGCGTGATCTCCATGAGTCGATTTCGCAACAGCGCGC
Source organism: Anabrus simplex (assembly GCF_040414725.1). NCBI lineage: Eukaryota > Metazoa > Arthropoda > Insecta > Orthoptera > Tettigoniidae > Anabrus > Anabrus simplex. The sequence goes on from NC_090267.1 coordinate 491,404,210, forward strand.
TCCATCTACGCTGTACTGCAATTTAAGGTTGGAACGCTCTATAGTAAAGAATATACTACACTTCAGCGGGTGAACTGCTCACTGCCGCCAAGTGGAGTATGATTCGCTGTTCTACCGCTAGCGGGAATAACGCCTCTGCTGGCGTTAGACCCGTCTGCCCGCTCATGGACGTGTCCACCCGCGGCGTGCAAACCGCCCGTGCTTGTAGCGGGCGAACAGCGGCGTTTTATCTGCTCGTGGAGAATCAGCCTTAGGGTAAACCTTCACCTGCAATTATTGGAGTGATGATTTAATGATTGATTTTATGATTACTCGAAGTTGGCTGAACATAGAGGCCTATCAATGTCTCACAATTCACCGACAGGTAATTCCGGAGAGAATAAGACAGAAATGAAGCAAATCGGTCCAATAGAGCGGACGGACGGATTTGCCAAAGCAAAAGAGTTTACTAAAAACTTTGTTAATATATAGATTCCTCAAATTTAAGGTCGCCGTATCGGTGAAGCGAAAGAACGAGTGCATCTTTCAGTTTTTCTGTTATTGGCGTTTCGTCCCACGGGTTTCGGAGACGCCGGAATTTAGTCCACCAGGAGTTCTTTTATGTGCCAGTAAATCTACCGACACAAGACTGACGTATTTGAGCACCTTCAAATACCACCGGACTGAGCCAGGATCGAACCTGGCAATTTGGGATCAGAAGGTCAAGCGCCTCAACCGTCTGAGCCACTCAGCCCGGCATCTTTCAATGACACGTGGGAACTTGACCAGATTTAATACTGAAGGTGAGGGTAGAGGCAGTAGTACAGGCCTAACCTTTACTATCTAATGTTTAAGAATAGAAGAAAATAAATCCCAAATAAAATGCCCAGGCCATAATATTAATAAATTTGCCTACGATATCTGATCAAAAAACTCTGATACCTACCTTAAAGCGAAGAGTTTGCTGGTAACATACTCCCTAAGAGTCGAAGTTAATACGTGTTAACAAGCCCTCTGTTGAGCATAGCAGGTGAGGCAGCCTGGGCGAGGTACTGGTCCTCCACCGCAGTTGTATCCCGACCAAATATCTTACTCTCCAGGACATTGCCCTTGAGGCGGTAGAGGTGGTATCCTTCGCTGAGTCCGAGAGAGAAGCCAAACTTGGAGGATAAACGAATTAAATACATTTATTGTGGTGGATGGAAGATTAGAAGGGTAAGAGGGAAGGAAGTGACCGTGGCCTTAAGTTATGTACTATCCCGGCATTTGCCTGGAGAAGAAGTGGGAAACCACGGAAAACCACTTCAAGGCTAATTGAACCGCGTTCCAGTCCTCGTACTACTTTTCAAATTTCGTGGCAAAGCCAGGAATCGAACCCGGGCCTCCGGGGGATGGCAGCGTACACTACATCACACAGATGATATTAAACCTAATAATGCAGGATGATCCACTATTGTATCCCTATTTTTATTTCACTATCATTCTGTCATTAACAATGTTACATGGTTTCTTTCAATTCTGTTATATACTGTGGTCCTTGCCATTTCATATTTCAACGTAGGCACCTTCATTAGCAGCACAACGTTGCAGTCGGGGCCCAATGTTCCTGACTGACTGTTGTAACGCGCTACAAACTTTTGTTTATCCCACTGTTTCAACCTGGAACGAAGTGGACTATGTTCACTTTATGCACGATGGGGCACCTCCCCATTTTGCATTGATTTCGCGAGAATGGCTTGACAATGCTTTTCCGGGCTGCGTTATTGGACGTCGCGGAAATGTTGAGTGGCCACCGAGAAGTCAAGACTTGACCCCATTGGAATTTTTCCTCTGGGGATATTTGAAAGAGAAGGTGTATGTCAGAAAACCGCGTAACTTGGACACTTTGGAAGCAGTCATTAGGTACCAAACGACATGTTGCAACGGTCTGTTAGGAACATTGGGCCCTGACTGAAACGGTGTGCTGCTAATGCTGGTGCCTGCATTGAAATATGAAATGGCAAGGGCCATAGTACTTAACAGAATTGAATGCAACCACGTAACGTTGTTAATGACAGAATAATAGTGAAAAAATAGGGATATAATTGTGGATCACTCTGTACAAAGAAGAAGTTTGCTTACCATTTAGCTATTAAAAATATTAAGGAATGCAGAAAAACAGAACAGCCATTGAATATAGCAACAGGAGAACCTCCCGCTGTCCGTGGCGTTCAGCGTCCACCCGTCAGCACTCTTCGGAACTTATTAGCGTCATTTTAATTAGAATAATGGGGAGAAGATACAATTGAACAATAATATAAATTATTTCTATTAACATTATACAAGTACCCTAAACAATATTTCAATGATCATTTTGTTTGTCTATAATATTACGAAAATTAGGCTTCCTTCAAAATATTGGTGTGGCGTTGCCACCTCTTGCCTATGGCGAGGTTGGTTCTGTGCGCACGCTGGTAGTACGATGGGAGTCGAGTACATTAATTGCTGCACTGTTACCTAGTTTTAGGCAATGATCCGCCTCTTCGTTACACCCAGTCATTAATATAGTTACATGATCATAGGACTTCAAGGCGTCATGATTTGCGAGCGGACGATATAACCTGTCAGTAGGGTTCAGAATCGTGTGCAAAATATGCTCACTGGACATTACTGTAGTACCATACAATACGCCTGCAAGGGAATAGCCACCTTACAACAATGTTGCACGTTGTTGCATGTTGGAAGGGGCGGCTGAATCATAAGGTATATACATGGCGCCCGCAAGGGGGGTGGGCAAGGGGGGCACTGACCTCCCCTCTGGAATTCGAAAAAGGTTGATGTTCATACCAGATTATTTCATAGACTGAACTTACCGACAGTCATCTAGCATCTGTTATAACCGGAAATATCTGTAAACAATTTAATGTTGCTGACGTTATATTGGTTTTTATATTTAAGAAAATTGTTAATGTGCCCCCCCCCCCCACTGGAAAAGATCCTGTGGGCTCCCATGTATATGTACGAAAATAAGAAGGTCCAATAGGCCTAATACTGCCTTGAGGTATTTCCCTCTTAATAGTTTCAGGATTAGATAAAGCTTGACCTGTTCTAATTCTTTCATATGTATTAAAAATATGCATGAGGAGGTATCCTGAACTATATAGGCTAACTTTGTTGAATTCTAGGAAATACCTCCTAACTCATAAGGCTGATGGTGTCTAACTTTTAAGATAAGTCTAAGTAATACTTAGTGGATACGTATCATAGATATTAATTATTTCTTGTAACATTTTGATAACTGGAATATCTTTGGTATTTTGTAGTACTAACAAAACAAACTCATGCTTACAATACATGAATACTCTCGCTCTCTCTCTCTCTCTCCAGTTGGTGGACATCCGCGATTGGCAGAGAAGAGTATTCATTCGTCTTCTTTCTTAGTTATGTCTATTCAAAGAGCGCTTTTGAACTTGTTCGTTGACTTGATGGTTTTCGCCTTCTTATCCTCCCAAAATCTGTCCGTGAATGCACTGCGTTGCATCTTGCGTTCAGCTGACCACTTCCTACCAGTTTTCTTTTTAGATATCTCCACGAATTTGTGCTTAACTACTACAGTATTGTGCTGAAAGCTCCACGATCTTCTATGATATTGTCCGTGATATCCATTAGTTTCTTCTAGCCAGTTTATTTTGACCTTGTTGAGTTGTTAACGTTAATTTATGTTTTGGTGAGTCTGTCGCTATACATTCTACCTAGATGTGGGCTCAGAAGTTCAGGCGTCTCTTGCGTACGGCATCAGTGACTCTGACAGTTAATGAGTACAGCTCCGCTGTTCTCCTCTTAATCCACATTCCATTTTCTCTCGTGGGACCATAAATTTTCCGAAGAATTTTCCTTTCTTCCTTTTCAATTTCTATAATTTTAGAGTGACCTCCAAGGAACAAAGTTTCTGAGGCATATAAAGCTCCCGCCAAAACAACAATCTTGTAGTGTCCTAAATTTGCATTACGCGATATGGCTCTTTTGTTGTAGAAATTTCACGTTAGTCTGTATGCGTTATGGAATTTAGTGGCTTTTTCTGTGTTGGCCGTACTGTCTAGTCCCGATGGTAGTATTATTTCTTCAAGGTATATGAAGGACACCTGTGAAATTGTGCCGTTTTCCATTTCTAGCGGAGTATTTTTGCTGTGTTGATGTAGATTTTCCATGAACTGTTTTTTTCGTACTATTGTTATTATTAGCTAGTCCTTTGATGTTGAGGTGGCGTGCTTGTCTCTTATTCCAAGGCCCTGGGTTCGTTTTTCCGCCATTTCAAATATTTCAATTCTGGAGTGAGGAGTAGATCGGGGTTTCTTGATACAAGATTTTCTCAAGCTATTAGTTACAGAAGAAAGCGCACAGTGAGAAGATGACGCTACTGACCTACTGACGAACACTGGATGCTATGGTTACAATGATGACGCAAAATTGATGAATTTCAGACAGACCAAAAACATATCTATGTTATAGTTATAATATGTAAAGTCTCCCTTAAACCGGGCGAGTTGGCCGTGCGCGTAGAGGGGCGCAGCTGTGAGCTTGCATCCGGGAGATAGTAGGTTCGAATCCCACTATCGGCAGCCCTGAAAATGGTTTTCCGTGGTTTCCCATTTTCACACCAGGCAAATGCTGGGGCTGTGCCTTAATTAAGGCCATGGCCGCTTCCTTCCAACTCCTAGGCCTTTCCTATCCCATCGTCGCCATAAGACCTATCCGTCGGTGCGACGTAAAGCCCATAGCAAAAAAAAAAGTCTCCCTTAAATATGAGAGTAAAAGATATTTAGAATAGTGTCCCTTATTGACCTTCTGAACATTCAGCAAGCCTACTGCTTCCCGATATATAGTCTCATGTTCATAAAAACCAGAACACCTTGAAAGACTAGAGATAGGAAGTCCATATTCACAGGACATGTGTATTAGTATGTTCTGAAGAAATGATTAGCATTTGAACCATGTCGTCCCTCAGTGTCAAGGTCCACATCGATATCTCTGCGCACCACCACCGACTAGTGAAATGTGCCTGCGGCTCTTGTTGTCGCTATAAACCGAAAATAATACATCAGTGTGACTTGAGCAGACGTGCAGGATGCCTTGCAGACGTATGCGAGAACCGTACCGCCAAATGAGTGAGTTTGAAAGAGGGCGCATTATTGGCATGAGAGAACGTGATGCATTCACCCGCGAAAATTGCTGCTCGTGTGGGACGAAGTGTGTCGGCAGGGCAACGGGTGTGTACAGAATGGTTCACAGAAGGCCGTAGAATACGACGAGATAGGTCTGGTCGCACCACCCAGACCATCCACTGAGAAGATCGACATCTCATCCGTATGGCATTGCAGGACAGATCTGCGGCCTCGGCTCTGGCGCAACAGTGGAACACATCGTACACTATCAGGAGTGACAGTCCGTCGCCGTTTATTACGGTCTGGGTTACCGGCGCGTCGTCCACTTCTCCGCCTATCTTTGACTAATGTGCATAAACTTGCTAGACTGCAATGGTGTATGGAACGATGTCACAGAGGACAGGAATGGCAGCAGATAGTGTTTGCGGACGAATCCAGGTTCTGTTTGTTTGAAAATGTTGGCCGCATTTTGGTTCGTCGCAGACAGGGGGAGAGGCATCACATTGACTGCATTCGCAAAAGACATACAGCGCCAAGTGAATTCCTTATGGTGGGGGGTGCTATTGGGTACAGCCACAAATCATAGTTGGTGCGTGTCTAGGGCACTATGACGTGAATGTCATCCTGCGACCCGTAGCCATACCCTTTCCGCACGACACCCCAGACGCCATATTTCAGCAGGACAATGCGCGACCACATGTTGCTGCACGAACACGTGCCTTCTTGTTGTCACAGGATGTCAGACTGTTGCCCTGGCCCGCCCTATAACCGGACTTGTCGCCAAACGAAAATGTGTGGGACATGGTGAAATGACGGGTGTGGCGCTATGACCCAATCCCGACCACCAAAGATGAGCTGTGGAACCAGGTGAATGCAGCATGGATGGCTGTACCCCAGGACGCCATTCGCGCCTTATACGTGTCGATGCCATCACGCATGGAACAAGTTATCAGTGCCCATAGAGTACCCAGCGCCTACTAGGCAACAGGACACATGCTGAACATAGCTGACTGAAATGCTAATCGTTACTGCAGCACATACTAATGAACATGTCCTATGGATATGGACTTCCTATCTCCAGTCTTTCAACGTGTTCTGTTTCTTATGAACATGAAAGTATATGTAATTGGACACGGCCATAACATCACCTTCACTACCTAACCACTAAAAGTGCGAACCACATCCTTCCGAGAGTTATCAGGAGTTCCGCCAGGTCCTACCCGTAAACACTTCCTCCTGCCACTTACAGAATTTGCCCCTGGTCTTGTCCATCTATCATATTAATTTTCTTTACACTGGCTTGTACGAATGCTGCAAACAAACTGCATTGGAATTATTGCTCGTCTGCTGCCCACGTTTCACTATCAACGAAGTGTTTACTTATTGTGTTAACAATGCATTTATTTATTTATTTATTTATTTATTTATTTATTTATTTATTTATTTATTTATAACTCGGGGTTGTTTTTCCCCTCGGACTCAGCAAGGGATCCCACCTATACCGCCTCAAGGGCAGTATTCTGGAGCGTGAGACTTTGGGTCAGGGATACAATCGGGGAGGAGGACCAGTATATCGCTAAGGCCTTCTCATCTGCTATGCTGAACAGGGGCCTTGTGGTGGGGATGGGAAGATTGGAAATGATAGACAAGGACTAGGGAAGGAAGCGGCCGTGACCTTAATTTAGGTACTATCCCAGCGTTTGCCTGGAGAAGTGGGGAAACCACGGAAAACCACTTCGAGGATGGCTGAAGGGGGAATTGAACCCCCGTCTACTCAGCTGACCTCCTGAGGCTGAGTGGACCCCGTTGCAGCCCTCGTACCACTTTTCAAATTTCGTGTCAGAGCTGGGAATCGAACCCGGGCCCCCGGGGGTGGCAACTAATCACATTAACCACTGCATCACAGAGGCGGACCTATTTATTTATTTATTTATTTATTTATTTATTTATTTATTTATTTATTTATTTATTTATTTATTTATTTATTTATTTATTTATTTATTTGCAGTCCTAGGTTTCTTCAGTGACAGAGAGCTGTTAGACTGCATATGACCACTGGTAGTAAAAAGCAATTAATTTCTATTAATAGGACAGACAACAAGACGAGATGCCGTTATTTCTCCCAGCAACGCTTCAAGGAATGTTGCACAAGAGCCCATTTTCTCTCGCTTAGTCGTTTTGACATTCCCATTTATGGCAAAACAAGAGTAAAAACAAGGCTCATAAGTTCTACCATGAATTAAATTGCCGGTAGGCCCATTAATTGATTTTTGCTAGTGGTCTTATCGTGGCACCCACTCACACAGGTCTTATGGCGACGATGTGACAGGGCAGGTCTAGGACTGAGAAGGAAGCGACCATGGTTTTGAGTGAAGTACAACCCAAACATTTGCCTGGTGAGAAAATTGGAAACCACGGACATTTTTATTTCATACTATGGACGTAATTGCCTTCTTCCCGTATTCAATACAGTATGGAAAAAGACACTTTACTTTACACTCAGCTTTCCAGTGATATAAACACGGATATAGGGATCATGAATCAGAAATCCATTTTTGCAGCTCTCTGACGGCATAGTCATTTCTCCTGTGAGAGGTATAAATGGCTATGTCATCAGCGTACCGTTGGACGTCTACTACTTGATGGGTTGGAAGATCATTCTCAGATAGGCCTCCAGCTCGGAGGGCCCGTGGGGTGGATTTCTCCTCCTCACAGGAGGCATAAAAGTTCCTGTTAGTTAAATAAGATTGAGTGGGTACTTTATACGTTTCCAGTAGTTTTACTATTAAATTTTCGCACCAGACAGTGTCAAACACAGACATTAGATTTAGACTGACAATGAGCAGCAGGATTCTGAAGCCGGAAGCGTGCGGTCGCCGCCATCTTACGTCACTACACTATCACGTTGCATTAATGTAAAATGTTACCGAGGTTGGTGGATCAGCAGAGGTGAAAGAAGGTGCCGGGATGAATGGGTCTAACTACGGAGTCAAAGTTAATTTAAAATTTTAACAAAGGTTATAATTTTTTTCTTTTTTAAAAATTACAAGAAGTAACAAAATCACAGGTACTAGTAGCAAAAGACAAGCCTAGTTAAGACAAGATTGTTGGTATAAACAGAACTTGTGCTTTACGTCCTCATTTAACAATTCCTGAGCTTCGCACTAATTTTTACAAAGATCACAATATTATGTAAGGGCAGAACACCCCTCAATACATGGAGCACTAGCTCCGTAATTTACAATGTCAAGCCTCCTAGAGGCACTTTTACAATACCTGAAAATAGCAGACCCGCTCTCAGTTTTACAAGCCTAGTCAAGGCAACACCAAAAATATCTTACACTTTCTGGTCTTCCATGGCCCAGCTTACAAATTGAAACAGGGGTATCTCGTACCCAACCTACAGGGCTTTCGAGTAAAACAAATAACCGTTAAATAAATGGCCCGAACAAAAGGAAGGAGGCGAATACTTGCACTCCTCTATGTAGCTTCCTAAAACCTAAAGGGCACCAGGCCGAAGAAACAGGGGCTATTCCCAAACTATGGAGGTGACCCGTATAAGAAAGAAATTTTAAAACACTAAGGAAGAGAAGAAAATCAGTTACCAAAACATAGTCTCCTCAAATCAAAATGAAGGGGAGCTCAAGAGGGTAAATCACTCTCTATCCCCGAATTACAGTTACAGATTTTATGATATTTGCAAATTAGCCGGCAGAACTTACATTTTAGAGATGTTGGTTACATATTAAGGTTTCGTACCTTTCCCGCGGGTTAAACTGCTGAGCTAGCAAGAAATAAAAAATGTTAAATGGCCATTACCTTACTGAAGATATGCTGCCTGACGAAAGAGGCACCACCCGCCTCCTGCTTCACATCCACATACTTACATAGATGTTGATCAAAGGGCCAAGAGACGTGAAAATCAGCAGTTTATAAACCCTCGGGGAAAGTTCGAGACCTTTCATGAATAAAACAGCCACACCCTCTCAATTTTATTGGCTAGCTTAAAGTTACACACCAAATCGAAGAAGAAGCCTGTGATTGGTAGGAAATTAATTACAGAAATTCTGGATTGGCTAAATTCAAAACACGCGGAAGGAAAAGCTAAATATTGCCAACCCACAAAAGAATGAACGAAAAAAAAACTTATGAGTACGAAATTTCTTCAACAAAGTTCCTTTACTTCGCACCAGGGTGAACGATCATAGTTTTTTAGCAGAGACATCTATGAGAGAATGTCCACACTTCTTGAATAACGGAAAACAAAACAAGTTGAAATTCACACAGTACCGCCAACTACATAATCACAAGATTAAGGTAGTGACATCATCTGAGCAAAAGTTAAAGGAGGTCTAGTTTTAAGTTCAGTGTTTCTCCTATAGAGGAGGTTTTATTGGCGCAAGATTTAAAAGTGCGGCGTAGGGGTGTATCTACCGGTACATAAAATAATATCCCAAACGGGAATATTGGACAGGAGACAATTAAAAGAATTAAAAGCACATCTAAATTATAACAATAATGCTGGTTAATTGGACCTATTAGGTCCTTTATTTTACTGTCAAAAAATTATCATTGATATGTCAATTTACAAATGCTTGAAAATAGCCAAGCTCTTAAGACCGATCTATGGTTCTGTTTCCATCCAACTCTCTTACAGCATGATTCACGCATATTGACAAGAACGGTGATGAAATTATGCTAACAAGGCGATAAATATGCGAGTCCACTGCGTGTGAGCTTAACCTTGTTCAAATATATGAGCTTCATTGATGTTTCCGTACTGAACTGAGATCACAGAGATGAGATATGTATTAGGTTCAACCTATTCAAAACTAATTACGTATTGATGTCTAATAACTTTTATTTAACATGGGACCGGTTTCGACACTTAAAATGTCATCATCAGACATAAAATAAATCACAAATATATAAGCAATGACATAATAATCAAAACTATTGTGGATACACATTGAAATATTTCAATACACAGACACTTATCTCTGTGAGCCTAAACTTGAAAACAAATTTATTTCATACAAATGAGTTGTGGCTTCATTAGGTATGTTTCATTTATTCACTGAGCTTAAATCATATGTATTCTCTCTAAAATACATCTCAGTAAATTTTTACACGTGAACAACATCTTTAGTAGGAACATAGATATTACCCCTATTCATCAAAGAAATGAATAGATAAGGATTTTTTCTTCTGTACAGCAGCTTCCTTACAAGTATCACATTGTAGGGAATTGACTAACACCTTTACCAAAAATTCTGAGATACACTGACTGACAGAGCAAATGCAACACCAAGAAGGAGTGGTTCGAAAGGGATGAAAGTTGGGGAAAACACAGAGACGGCACGGACGAATAATTGATGTTTATTTCAAACCGATATGCAGGTTACACAATGCGCACGGCGTCGACTCAGTAGGATGTAGGACCACCGAGAGCGGCGATGCACGCAGAAACACGTCGAGGTACAGAGTCAATAAGAGTGCAGATGGTGTCCTGAGGGATGGTTCTCCATTCTCTGTCAACCATTTGCCACAATTGGTCGTCCGTACGAGGCTGGGGCAGAGTTTGCAAACGGCGTCCAATGAGATCCCACACGTGTTCGATTGGTGAGAGATCCGGAGAGTACGCTGGCCACGGAAGCATCTGTACACCTCGTAGAGCCTGTTGGGAGATGCGAGCAGTGTGTGGGCGGGCATTATCCTGCTGAAACAGAGCATTGTGCAGCCCCTGAAGGTACGGGAGTGCCACCGGCCGCAGCACATGCTGCACGTAGCAGTGGGCATTTAACGTGCCTTGAATACGCACTAGAGGTGACGTGGAATCATACGCAATAGCGCCCCAAACCATGATGCCGCGTTGTCTAGCGGTAGGGCGCTCCACAGTTACTGCCGGATTTGACCTTTCTCCACGCCGACGCCACACTCGTCTGCGGTGACTATCACTGACAGAACAGAAGCGTGACTCATCGGAGAACACGACGTTCCGCCATTCCCTCATCCAAGTCGCTCTAGCCCGGCACTATCCCAGGCGTGCACGTCTATACTGTGGAGTCAATGGTAGTCTTCTGAGCGGGCGCCGGGAGTGCAGGCCTCCTTCAACCAATCGACGGGAAATTGTTCTGGTCGATATTGGAACAGCCAGGGTGTCTTGCACATGCTGAAGAATGGCGGTTGACGTGGCGTGCGGGGCTGCCACCGCTTGGCGGCGGATGCGCCGATCCTCGCGTGCTGACGTCACTCGGGCTGCGCCTGGACCCCTCGCACGTGCCACATGTCCCTGCGCCAACCATCTTCGCCACAGGCGCTGCACCGTGGACACATCCCTATGGGTATCGGCTGCGATTTGACGAAGCGACCAACCTGCCCTTCTCAGCCCGATCACCATACTCCTCGTAAAGTCGTCTGTCTGCTGGAAATGCCTCCGTTGACGGCGGCCTGGCATTCTTAGCTATACACGTGTCCTGTGGCACACGACAACACGTTCTACAATGACTGTCGGCTGAGAAATCACGGTACGAAGTGGGCCATTCGCCAACGCCGTGTCCCATTTATCGTTCGCTACGTGCGCAGCACAGCGGCGCATTTCACATCATGAGCATACCTCAGTGACGTCAGTCTACCCTGCAATTGGCATAAAGTTCTGACCACTCCTTCTTGGTGTTGCATTTGCTCTGTCAGTCAGTGTATATTAAATAATATTCTGTGATAATAAATGTAACACCTATCGATTTTTGAAAACTTACTAATCCTTCCACTCTAATTTTAACTGTAATTTTGACGTCCTTGCCATATGTCCTTAAAGAATAAAGGAGACCAAGACCACTATTATTTCATTACTAATATAACCAAAACAAAAACTCGACCTATAACCAAGTGTTGCAGTAACATATTATTATTATTATTATTATTATTATTATTATTATTATTATTATTATTATTATTATTATTATTATTATTATTATTATTATTATTATTATTATTATTATTGTTGCTCCATGGCTAAATGGTTAGCGTTCTGGCCTTTGGTTACAGGGTTCCCGGGTTCGATTCCCGGCAGGGTCGGGAATTTTAACCATCATTGATTAATTTTGCTGGCACGGGGACTGGGTGTATGTGTCGTCTTCATAATCATTTCATCCTCATCACGACGCGCAGTCGCCTACATGCGTCAAATCAAAGGACCTGCACCTGGTGAACCGAACATGTCCTCGGACACTCCCGGCACTAAAAGCCATACGCCATTTCATTTCACTATTATTATTATTATTATTATTATTATTATTATTATTATTATTATTATTATTATTATTATTATTATTATTATTATTATTATTATACTAGGGGCACACCTTCTCCGTCCAGTTAAACTGTGCGTATAAGGCCATCTATGTAACTGAACTTGAACTAATGTGATGTAAGATACTTGGAGTTGCAACTTTTAGATATCTATTTTTTTTTTTTTTTTTTTTTTTTTTTGCTTTACGTCGCACCGACACAGATATGTCTTATGGCGACGAACTTAGATGTCTCTACCATCGGCGTAAGTGCCCCCTCTGGTGAGGTTAAGAACAACTAATTCTTAAGGAAAAAGTATCTTTTTAAGGTTGGATAACCTTAGTTTGTGAAGATTGTTTTGTTCATGTATCATAGTTGTCAACACTACTACTGTTTCCTTCTTCCTTACTTAGCAACCAATCAGAAATTTTCTCTAGGCAATTACAATGGGGGTGTGTATAGGCATCCAGCCTATCTGTAAATAGTTCTGGAAACTTCCCCTCGAAATGCTATAAAAGCTGTGCTCTTTAAGGCCGTATTGTCATCTTCATCGCTCCAGTTCAGCGAGTGTGGCGTGTTATTCGGCGTTCGGAAGGCCCAGCTAAACAAGGTAATGGCAGAGTTTTCTTAACATGTGATCGCTCCGACAGATAACTTGAGGGGAAGGTTTCAAACCTCTTTCATTTTATGTAAAGTTCCAATTCAATAGTTTCAATGTAGATTTTCGGCAAGTCTGAGGACTCTGTTGAAATCCCTGCTGGGAAACATGAAAACAAAGGGAACAAAGAGTATTCACACTCTGTTGATTCCCATTTAACTTGGTATGGGGTGACTAAAATTTTCTAAACCTCTAAATCCTTAACACATTTTGGCATTTAATATTTCTCGTTTAGTCACCCCTCTATAGAATAGGTGTAGCCTCTGCAACTTTGGGCCATTGTGATAGTACATATATCACACCCCAGAATTATATGTAGAAGTTAGAGATATTATTGTCAGTATTTGATTTATTATTATTATCATCATTATTATTATCAGTATTTCATTTGTATATTTTGCCATTTGTATTGGTAAGCTGGAAGATATCCACATATGTAGGTACGAGTAATTTGTTTTGCACGAGTGGGAAAACATTGCTTTAATAACTCTGGTAATTTGAATGAGTCATATGGCTACCCCAGTGTTTGTTGTGATGTACTTGTGTCGGGAAATTCATGAGTCATGTATATATCCCAGCCTGATTAGATGAGCTTGTTGTTGTATTAGGAAAATTTGGTGACTCATGGAATATACCCCAGAGTTTGTTATTGTCTTGGGAGGAAGAAGTAGTTCAGGGCTTGGGCTTGAGAAGAGGACCACCCATGATTGGCTGGCAAGCACCAATCCAGACGTATCATCTGAGAGGAGGGGGATGTTGATGTCTATAAAGGTTGATCATACGGCGGCAACCTGAAACATTGTATGGGACATTGTATGGGTGATGGTAAAGGAACGAGAAGGAAGACAACTACTACAACTACAAGCAGTAACACTGTATGAAGGAACGACAACTGACACACTGTACGAGAAGGAAGTAGTGCTGATACACGGTACTGGAGCGACACGGCAGCAATGGACTGGACTTCAAACGTTCGTGGAGCGTAGTCTTGTTATGTTCGTGGAAAGTGGCTGATTGTGGAGAGTGCTTGCGCATTAAGTATGTTAGCACTTGTGGCGGCCTAGCATTATATGTTGGTGAAAGCTATCTTAGACTTTCCATAATTTATGTTGAGGATCGACAGACGTGTGTATATATCTTTACAACAAGTGTTAAAAATGTGAACACAGTAGTACAAGGTACAGTATCTGTGTAATGTGATAACTGCCGATTATGAGAATCGGTAAGTCGAATTGATATAGAGACAGTGAAGGGTATTTATCTTCATACATGTACATTGTTCATCGGACTATCTACAAATGGTAGCTTAGTTCTCGCTTTCGTTTTCCCACGATTTTCATTATTATTGTTGTTGTAAATATGGAGTCTTCCAGCAATATTTTATGTGTGTATTATATGTATAATGTTGTATGTTGATGAGGTGCTCATGCACAGAATTTGTTAAGAATATAGTTAGCTATTTTAGAATCAGTGTTATTGATGAACCTAGGTGCAGTTCCTACCTAATTAGTCGTTTTCAGGAGGTTAGGTAAGGCCTGCAGCAGATGTACCAGTACGCAGCATTATGTACACGCCCTGGGATATACAGTTTATCATGCTCTTATCTAAATTCGAGGGATCCATTCTGGTGAACTCTGGCGCCCATACTACGGACATTTCGGTTAATTATGCTTATTAATTTTATTAAGTTTTTGAGTAATTTTATTTATATATATTTTATTCATGATTTTATTTATCATATTCATCAAATAAGTTACACCATATCCCCTCTTAGGGTTTTGAGGGTTTTTGCAAGAGTTTCGCGTCCTAGCCTTTTGTTCATGGCCGATCATGTTAAACCCTTTCTTTTTTCATTAAGGCCATTTAGAATGGGCACTCACTGCCCCTGTTTAAACTGTAATTATTTATTGACCAATGTGAAACAAACTGTTGAAGTTTGTTATGCATAACCTTGTAAGAAATAGGTGCCTCTCAGAGGCTGGACTATATTAACTTTTGGAGCTCAAACTCCTAGACGATGTGAGTGGAGCAAACATGCTTCCCGGAGGCCCGGGTTCAATTCCCGGCTCCGCTACGAAATTTGAAACGTGGCACGAGGGCTGGAACAGGACTCCACTCAGCCTCCGGAGGCCAACTGAGTAGAGGAGGGTTCGCTTCCCACTTCAGCCATCCTCCAAGTGGTTTTCCGTGGTTTCCCACTTCTCCTCCACGCAAATGACGGGATGGTACCTAACTTAAGGCCCCGGCCGCTTCCTTTCCTTTTCCTTGTCAGTCCCTTCCATTCTTCCCATACCCCCCCACAAGGCCCCTGTGAGGTGAGGCCGCCTGAGCGAGATACTGGTCCTCCTCCCCAGTTTTATCCCCGACCCAGAGTCTGAAGCTCCAGGACACTGCCCTTGAGGCGGTAGAGGTTGGATCCCTCGCTGAGTCCGAGGGAAAAACCAACCCTGGAGGGTAAACGGATTAAGAAAGAAAGAAAGAAAGAAAGCAAGAAAGAAAGAAAGAAAGAAAGAAAGGAAGAAAGACATTTAGAATATGTAAAAGTAAGTAAGAAATAAAATATTGTACACAATGGCCAATAAAGTGAAAAGTTTACGTTGCTCGTTTCGGCGGCGAGGACGTAAACATCTCACTCATAACGCAAAAGATCCCTCCCGTTGCTATTGCGTAAAGAACTATGTCAAGGTTGCTGACAGTGGGGTTCATTCCCACCGTCTCCCGAGTGCAAGCTCTCAGCTAAACGACACATACCAAGTAGCCACTCGCTCGCTCTCCTGTGCTTCATTTCAGCTCTTGTCCTACTCGCTGTCTGAATGGTCTGCGTCCTGGCCTTCGGTTCAGAGATCCCGGGTTCGATTCCCGGCCGGGTCGGGGATTTTAATCTTAATTGGTTAATTCCAATGGCTCGGCGGCTGGGCGTGTGTGGCGTATTCCACATTAGAAATCATCCTAGGTAGGGCCCTCATCTTCACAGACATGCAGGTCGCCTAATAGGCCGTCTACTAGAAAAAGACCTGCACCAGGCCTCTCCGGAGGCCATACGCCATTATATATATTATTTCAGCTCTTAACTATTCAAATTGGTTGATTCTGAGGAAAGTTATGAGTGCACATTCAATTTGACGTACACAGTTCGTTTTGGTCTAAAAACACTCAGTGGATCAAGCGCTTTCTTTTGAGGCAATAGCTACTTAAATTGGTAGATTCTGAGAATAGTTATGAGTACATTTGTCTCCATGACGAAGATCTTTGAAGGACTTTTTAACAGTTCGGCGCGTAGTGTTGTTCCAAGGAACGTTTAATTCAATTTCTTTGTGTGATGTATTTTGATGATGCTTGTTGTTTTAAGGGGCCTAACATCGAAGGTCATCGGCCCTGATGTATTTTCAAGTGTTTTGTTGACATAATATTACAGTCTATTACCACAGCAGATCATGTGCTTTATTTCATTAACTCGAAGCTTTGCAAATACATCCGTGAGGGTAGTAACGTACAACACCATACTTTCTACATTATGGGCGGAGCCAGCGGGAAACTTCTAGTAAAATTCTGAAATGTATAAAAAACTTGCTGTAGTAGCTGTCGTTGAAGGGACAATCCATGACCAGTGTAGTCTGGCCATCGACAATCACATAGCAGCATATGCAAAGCCATCTAACTTCCCCAGTTACTTCCCGCCAATGTTCGGACGTACTCGGGACGCAGCAGTAATCCCATCTATCGGAGAAGAGTGGCAGCAGAAGAGACAAATCACATCACAAGAATGGTCAGTGTAATGCTATTGTTGACCAGTTTTATGAGCTTTCGGTATTGTCTGCCTTCACATTTAGTTTTTTTCCCCCCCTACTCTGGGATAGTTTGTCTTATTCTTCAGGCGGTCGTTACTTTACGTTTCTTTCTCATTTTTTATAATGATCTTCACAATTTTCCTTGTCGATACGGACCGATAACCACTGTCTAAAACATAAGTGACTGGAACTTGTATTCTGTAGAACTTTTCTTATAAGTGGTATTTTCTGATAGGACAACATAAAAAAACCGAATCCCATGGCACTACAGCACTGAAGGGCCTTGGCCTACCAAGCGACCGCTGCTCAGCCATAAGGCCTGCAAATTACGAGGTGTCGTGTGGTCAACACGACGAATCTTCGGCCGTTATTTTCGGCATTCTAGACCGGGACCGCTATCTGACCGTCAGATAGCTCCTCAATTGTAATCACGTAGGCTGAGCGGACCTCGAACCAGCCCTCAGGTCTAGGTAAAAATCCCTGGCCTGTCCGGGAATCGAACCTGGGGCCTCCGGGTGAAATGCACGCACGTTATCCCTATACCACGGAGCCGGCGGACCAATAACATAAGTATTAAAAATATAAATTTTAGGCACCTTTCCTTAAACTACCATTTCATCCAGCGTGATTAAAAATTATTTTCAGCTTACAATGCAGTGCCTTTTTCCCGGACTTTACATACTAATTTTCCTTAAATTCTGTTCACCCATTTTCTCGTCGTTCGACGTCGATAATGGTCTTAGCAAAAAAGAAAAGAAAAAAAAATCTCTGTTATCACTGTTATCATAGCCGGTGCGGTAAAAATGACTGATATAAATGATCGGAAATTTAATTCTAAATAATTTAAGTTATGTAGTATTTATCGATAGCAACATTAGCGAGCGATCCCGCCTCTACCGCCCCAAGGGCAGTGTCCTGGAGCGTGAGACGTTGGGCCGGGGGATACAACTGCGGAGGATGACCAGTACCTCGCCCAGGCAGCCTCACCTGCTATGCTGAACAGGGGCTTTGCAGGGGGATTGGAAGGGATATACAAGGAAGAGAGAAGGAAGCGGCCGTATCCTTAAGTCAGGTACTATCCCGGCATTTGCCGGGAAACCACGGAAAACCA
Organism: Anabrus simplex; assembly: GCF_040414725.1. Lineage (NCBI taxonomy): Eukaryota > Metazoa > Arthropoda > Insecta > Orthoptera > Tettigoniidae > Anabrus > Anabrus simplex. Next base: position 491,422,177 of record NC_090267.1, read on the forward strand.
CTTCCAGGATGGCTGAGGTGGGAATCGAACCCACCTCTACTCAATTGACCTCCCGAGGTTGAGCGGACCCCGTTCCAGCCCTCGTACCACTTTTTCAAATTTCGTGGCAGAGGCGGGAATCGAACCCGGACCTCCGGGGGTGGCAGCTAATCACACTAACCACTACACCACAGAGGCGGGGGTGTCTTGCAGAGAATAAAAAAACCATTAAACATGTGTTATATTAAATGGTTTTTTTTTTTTGCATTATGTTTGGAAATCTTGAAATATCTGTCCCTCCACTGAATCGAATTGATGAGAGGAGATCGATTTGGCTAAATTTGACGAGAAGAAGAGATAGAATGATAGGACACATCTTGAGACACCCAGGACTTGTACAGTTGGGTTTTGGAGGAAGTGTAGGCCTAGGTGGTAAGAACAGTCGGGGCAGACCAAGGTATGAATATGACAACCAGATTAGAACAGATGTAGGATGCAATAGTTACGTAGAAATGAAAGGGTGGCATCAAACCAGTCTATGGACTGATGACTCAAACAACATCAACAACAATATTTTTTGAACTTGTGTACTATACTTGAATTTTATCATTATTAATGCATTAAGCCCCAATCACGATGCGAACGTAACCGTAAAATTAACGGAATATTTGAGGTATCCACAATGGTGGAACGTAACATGTACGTAAAGAGTACGCAGCAGTCAATCAAAACACTGCCATGTTATTTTTTTTGCTAGGGGATTTTACGTCGCACCGACACAGATAGGTCTTATGGCGACGATGGGATAGGAAAGGCCTAGGAATTGGAAGGAAGCGGCCGTGGCCTTAATTAAGGTACAGCCCCAGCATTTGCCTGGTGTGAAAATGGGAAACCACGGAAAACCATTTTCAGGGCTGCCGATAGTGGGATTCGAACCTACTATCTCCCGGATGCAAGCTCACAGCCGCGCGCCTCTACGCGCACGGCCAACTCGCCCGGTGCCATGTTATTAACACGGAAGTCCGGTTTTAGGCTATCTCGCAGTTTTATATTTTAATACCTCGTTTGAATCAAACGACGTGGTAGCGGAATTCATGTTACTTGAAACATCTCATGCTTTGCTCCTGGGAACTGTGTACCTGAAATGCGAGGTAAACAACGGCGCAGAAAATGGGTTCATCCCTTGTATCTCAGGGCGATTTCAGTAATCTGCTCAAGAAATGACTGACCCTCATCAGTTCGTTTTGTACATGCTGATGACACCTGAACTGTGTGACAATATCTTACGATTTGTGTCCCCATCTATATTATAAAATAAGAGTTTTGTCTGTACATTGCTCAGAATTTAAAAAAGAATTGTATTTCTGTATCGATCGTGTCCACAGTAACAAGGAAATGCACTTTTTATTTTCCGCCATTTTTGTCTATCTGTTCGTCGGTCGCACTTTATCATGAGCCCGGATCTCCATAGTAACGAATGGGAACTAGGGCTCAAGATAAAGTGCGCGTATTATACACGCATCACGAGAAAATGGCTGAAGACAATTGAATGAAAATCAGTATGTAAAGTCGGAGAGTGAGGCACTGTGGTCTAGGCTATAAATAATTTTATCCACGCTGAGTGAAATGGTAGTTTAGAGCACCGCCTAACATTCAATTCTCAAATATTTATGTTATTATGGTCTGTCGATAAATAATACATGACTTAAGTTATATACAGTTAAATTTCCGATCATTTATGTCATATTTTTACCCTATCGGCTATGATAACAGAGATATTTACGAATTTGGATTTTTGTTACTAAGTCCATAGCAATGTGGAGCGACGAGAAAATGGGTGAACATAATGTAATGAAAGTCGGTATGTTAAGTCTGGGAATAAGGCACTACAGTACAGGCTATAAATAACTTCATTCATGTTATACGAAAGTTTAGTTTAGAGGAAGGCGCCTATAATTTAATTTTTAAATGCCTGTTTCATTATGCAGTTCAACTGTTAGGCCCCTTTAAACAAGAACATCAATTTAGTAAAATCCTATTCACAACGTGTACACGACTTCATCTAGAATTCCGTAGCGAAGCACGGGTACAATAGCTTGTTTCTAATAAAACGAATTGTAAGGTCTCATTTGCCGACATCTGTGCGCCTAGCTATCACATTCAGATGAAGTGTTTTTGTATGAATTGGTTTTCTTAAACTGGTAGTCTGTCATAATGTTAAGGAATATACAGGGACACTGTTTTATCTATGACGGGGATTGTCACTCGCCCGGCCGCCAGCGCTGCGAGCTTGTCTCCCAGCATTTACCGTCGGATTTCATTGCTACAGCGTATTTATCCCCTCGTATTCCCTTTCAACACAGCGTCTTTGTAATTATTATTCCTTTTATCATACATACAAACAAGGATTGTTTTGAAAGAGAATTACAAGTGTTTCATCGAAAGAAGTCATTATATCGCGCACAAAATACAATGTTTACGTCTGTTCTGATTGATTGGTTCTTTAACAGCAAGAGCTTGGAGCACAGGAGACCAGCTTGGAGTTTGCAATCCCTTAATTTCACAGACTAGCAGTTAAGTTGTGAATGGTTCCAGCAGATACCATGGCAGCAACCTTCTATTATTTTAAGTTTACGTCGGCACATTGTGAATGGTTCCATCAGATACCATGGCAGCAACCTTCTATTATTTTAAGTTTACGCCGGCACTTGTGAATGGTTCCATCAGATACCATGGCAGCAACCTTCTATTATTTTAAGTTTACGTCGGCACATTGTGAATGGTTCCATCAGATACCATGGCAGCAACCTTCTATTATTTTAAGTTTACGTCGGCACATTGTGAATGGTTCCATCAGATACCATGGCAGCAACCTTCTATTATTTTAAGTTTACGTCGGCACATTGTGAATGGTTCCATCAGATACCATGACAGCAAACTTCTATTATTTTAAGTTTACGTTCCGTTTGCATTGCGAATGGGGCTTAAGAGTGCGTGATTACCAGTTTAAAATAAAAATGTAAACTTGTGTTTCTATGGTTATAGTAATAGGAATTAATTTAATCCACAAAGGTTTGATATCTTTTAATACTCACACATGATGCACCTATTAATGTTGTTCAGTCATGCACGACTGCTCCCGCGCTAAAAACATATTCTACACCAGAATATTAGCTATAATATACTACCACCACTAGGAAAGTACAACCTCACCAATTACAGACGTCCTCGATGTCACACGCTGTGTCTTCAGAAAAGATGAACCCGGAGCAGTGGGAGCTGCATGTGATTCAACGCTGAACATTATTCAATGTCATCCTGGAAATGAGGACACGCACAGCATGTACTAGAGGGAGACACGTTTAAAGGAAATTTGACGCTGGAATCTTCAACGTTGGCTGGAGTGAGGTATGCTCTAATGACGTCATGTTTCGTTGAAATGACCTTTTCATCTTACAAGAATATGTTGCGAGACGATACGAAATCGTTCAAACAGGAAAATATGGGCAAATATTGTAGTTATTTACTACAATTTCAAAGGAAATGGTTAGTAAAAATGCCTTCGGTTTGCATTTTTTTGACGTTCAGTCACTGATAAACGACTTCATAAAATCAGTTAAAAATAAATATCATTAAAATAAGAAAGGAAAGTGTTAATGATGCAATGATGCAGGGTCGGTTTTTACCTCGGACTCAGCGAGGGATCCCACCTCTACCGCCTCAAGGGCCGTGTCGTGGAACTTCAGATTCTGGGTCAGGAGATACAACTGGGGAGAATGACCAGTACCTCGCCCAGGCGGCCTCACCTGCTATGCTGAACAGGGGCCTGGTGAGGGGATGGGAAATTTGGAAGGGATAGACAAGGAAGAGGGAAGGAAGTGGCCGTGGCCTTAAGTTAGCCACCATCCCGGAGAATTGGGAAACCACGGAAAACCACTTCCAGGATGGCTGAGGAGGGAATCGAACCCCTTCTATCTAGTTGACCTCCCGACGCTGAGTGAACCCTGATCCAGCCTTCGTACCACTTTTAAAATTTCGTGGCAGAGCCGGGAATCGATCCCGGGCCTTTGGGGGTGGCAGCTAATCACACTAAACACTATACGACAGAGGCGGACATTTATTTTATTTTACCTTATAAAAGATGCTGGAGGTGTCGTCCTTCAAAATGAGGAACTTCATGAACACCAATAACGAGAGTTATGACTGTTCACACGAAAATGCGGTGTTGCAATGATAAGTGTCTCATCATGTTAACAGCTGAGATTCAGGTCGAATACGTGCACGACCGAGCTTGATAGCTGCAGTCGCTTAAGTGCGGACAGTATTCGGGAGATAGTAGGTTCGGACCCCACTGTCGATAGCCCTGAAGATGGTTTTCCGTGGCTTCCCATTTTCACACCAGGCAAATGCTGGGGCTGTACCTTAATAAAGGCCACGGCCGGTTCCTTCCCACTCCTATCCCCTTCCCGTCCCATCGTCGCCGTAAGACCTATCTGTGTCAGTGGGACGTAGAGCAACTAGCAAAACAAAACAAAACCAAAACGTGCATGTTCCTTACAAAGCCAAGAACTATGCGCGCACCTCCCGTACAGCTGGTCAGGCCTCGGAGAGCAGAAACGCCGCAGGACGGTCTGGATTTATAAGCTAGGGGCTTTACGTCGCACCGACACAGATAGGTCTTATGGCGACGATGGGATAGGAAAGGCCTAGGAGTTGGAAGGAAGTGGCCGTGGCCTTAATTAAGGTACAGCCTCAGCATTTGCCTGGTGTGAAAATGGGAAACCACGGAAAACCATCTTCAGGGCTGCCGATAGTGGGGCTCGAACCTACTATCTCCCGGATGCAAGCTCACAGCCGCGCGCCTCTACGCGCACGGCCAACTCGCCCGGTGGATTTATAAGAGAGACCCTGTATGTATAACAGTTAATGCAACTTTTGTCGTACTGATTCATTGCGGTACCACATACAGGTGCTCCTATCTGTCTTCTCTGAAATCTGCCAATCCTAAATGCCGTCTTCTGAGACATTTACCGGGAAAGATAAGTTGACACTTCACGAGTTCCTATGGCAGTAGATCACCTTGACGTGTTGGCAGCAGATAAAATAACACGCCTCAATTAGCTAATGAAATAATGAGCTCATGTGATATGCTGATGAAGTTATTTCCCCAGAGATGCATTATGAGCGGACATCATGTTATTAAACTATCTCACCTCTCCATGAGGCTCACTTGTTAAATCATTATTTTATCACCATCGTAGCTCTACGCCCTGCGGTGCGTGCCACAAGAGGGCTTTTAACCTAGAATTTTTTTTTTGAAGGCCTGATTGGTAAAAAGCGACAGCGTAATCAACAGCAGTATAGCGCATGCGTGTAGTCTGCCATGGTCATAAATTCGTCATAAACCATTGTTAAGTTGAACTACAGAGTTTGAAAAATAAGTCCCTCGAGTTACGTACATTCGATATACGGTACGTAAATTCAAACTTACGTAAGAAATTTCCGATATAAGTGAAGTTTACCAAAGGTATTTCCATCTCAGTCACTTCCTCTGACATCGCTAATGGTGCATTTCAAGACTTAAAAGGAGAGGCCACACCTTGCGGCCAACCGATTTCAACGAGCTTCAGTGTACCTCGCGGGGTGGCGGGGGTGGGGGGTGGGGGGAGGGGTTGTTCAACAGAAACTCGTGTATAAGGGTTTACGTTAATACGAATTCGTTTTTTTTTAATGGTCAAATGCCATGACGCAGGAACCGCTCTGGACAAAATGGAGGTGATACGACACTAAAAGCGAACAAATTTTACTTAAACATGTCAGGACCGAAACTAACAATTTCCGAAAAATATATGAATCTCCTCCAATGCAACGTATACATATATTTGGAGAGTCATATCACAGTCAACCGGAGTGGTGGCCTAGTGGTCACCGTACTATTCTACGAACGTCAACGACGGGAGTTCGAGTCTCGTCGCAGCTATATTTCTTGTACAAAATATATTAATATTTGAGGGAACGTGAAGATAAAAATGGGAACAAACATATTACGCAAATTGCAGTACAATTTTAATGGAATTAATGACGGTTTAAACGTTCCCACAGTTCTCTCTCTCTCTCTCTCTCTCTATATATATATATATATATACACTAGCAAGATACCCGTGCTTCGCTACGGTATTATACTGAAATTTATAATTGAATGCTTATTGTTTTAGATATATAATCCGCCGAAATTTGCGATCTGACACGTTTTCAGCGAGAATCCACCAATATTCCCGATCTGACTCGTTTTCTATTAGATTACGGCATGTCTCCTCCCATTTTTCAATCTTCCTTTCCAGCAGTCGATTTCGTACTTCCCGAGCTAGGCTCAGGTATTCCTCCCGGTCAGTTGGGTCCCTAAATCTTTGCCATATTTTCCTATAATCATTTTTAATAAGGATAAAATCCTTCAGGAGATCCGGCGTGGTGTCATATTGGGTGCCTTGGCGGCACTGAACCCGCGGCCGGACTGCATTCTTAGTCATTACCCGTCCAGGAGCCGTTTCCAGCGCGGTCCGCACATTTGACGACGGTCCGGAATATTATTATTATTATTATGTGTTGCTGGAATGGCTGATGACAGGGAAAACCGGAGTATCCGGAGAAAAACCTGTCCCGCCACCGTTTTGTCCAGCACGAATGTCACATGGAGTGACCGGGATTTGAACCACGGAACCCAGCTGTGAGAGGCCGGCGCGCTGCCGCCTGAGCAACGGAGGATCCTTATAAGTACTTTAATAACAGTAAAATCAATTGGTCTCACCTCCTTCTACACCCCACCGCCGTTAAGTTTATTTACCGCCACCCCCCCCCCCCCCCCAAATTGAAAGAATGCTTGTTTCTTTATGTTTAAGGGAGATTCCAAACACCAATGTTCACGTCTATTACCTTCAGTTTTGAGATATAAGTATCCCAATAAAAATAATTTACTTTCTGCACTTCATATCACAATACCCCCCCCCCCCCTAAGTGAATTTTCCCGCAAAAAATACTTGTTTCTTTAATAGTAAAGGATCTTCTTAAATACCAATGATCACGACTCTAACTTCTTCAGTTTTTGATTTATGTGTCCTCATGAAAGGAATTCAACTCCTTTACACTCCCGCCCTCCAAGATGGTTTCCCCACCAAAACGCGCTTTTCTTTGTTCTTAAAGGAAATCCAAATACGAATTTTCACGTCTGTAACAACTTTAGTTTTTATTAGATGTATGTATTCTCATACAATTAAGCTAATTAATTTTTCACTTCTTCCCCCCCCCCCCCCCTTCATTGGACTTTTCGAGAATACGTGTTTCTTTACTTTTAAAGCAGATTGCAAATATCAAATTTCACGTCTGTAACGTCTTCATCTTTGTGATATCAGTAGCCTAATTAAAAGAATTCAACACCATTTTCAGTCACTTTTACCCCCCCCCCCCCCCCGCTCCACCCAAGTGGTATTTCCGAAAACTAAAAACACACGTTTCTTTATGTTTAATAGAGATAAAGAAATACCTTAACTTCTGCAACGTTAAGTTTTTTTTAGATATACTGTAAAAATTCTCATTTTAAAATTTCACCCCTTTTGAGTTCCCCTTAAGTGGAGTTTCCAAAAACAAATCACCTATGTTTATTTACATTTACAGGAGATTCCAAACACCCACTTTTTACGTCTGTAACATTTTACGTTTCCAAGATATTCTGTAGATATAGTCTTTCAAAAAAATTCACCCCAATTTGTCACTCCTGTTTAACCGCCATTAATTGGATTTCCCCAAAACTAAGAATTACGTGTTTCTTTATTTTTAAAGGAGATCCCATATACAAATTTTCAGTTCTGTAATATCTTTCGTTTCTGATATATATGTATCCCCATTAAAGGCATTCAACCCATTTTTCACCCCTTTTACACCCCTCCTATTAGGATTTACAGGAAACAGAAAAATACGTGTTCCTTTATTTTTAGAGGAGATTCTAACTACCAATTTTTACATCTGTAAATTTTAAAGTTTGAAGATGTAGACGCACTCATTTTAAATAATTCACCCCCTTTTCACCCCCCCCCCCAATATTTGGATTTTCCAAAAACGAAAGAAATACGTGTTTCTTTACTTTTAAAGTAGATCCAAAATACCAATTTTCAGGTCTGTAATATCTTCAGGTTCTGAAATATAAGTAGCCTCATTAAAGGCATTCAACCCATTTTTCACCCTTTTACACCCTTCCTATTGGGATTTTCAGAAAACAAAAGAATACATGTTTCTTTATTTTTAAAGGAGATTCTAAATACCAATTTTTACATCTATAAACTTTAAAAGTTTTGAGATATAGATACACTCATTTTAAAAAATCACCCCCTTTTCACCCCCCCCATTAATAGGATTTTCCACAAACAAAAAAATACGTGTTTCTTTATTTTTAAAGGAGATCCCAAACACCAATTTTCAGGTCTGTAATATCTTCAGGTTCTGAAATATATGTAGCCTCATTAAAGGCATTCAACCCATTTTCCACCCCTTTTCACTCCTCCTATTGCGATTTTCCGAATTTAATGAAGATTCTAAATACCAATTTTTACATCAGCAAACTATAAAAGTTTCGAGATATAGATTCACTCATTTTAAAAATTCACCCCCTTTTCACCCTCCCATTAATTGATTTTCCAAAAACAAAAAATACGTGTTTCTTTATTTTTAAAAGAGATCATAAGTACCAATTTTGAGGTCTGTAATATCTTCAGTTTCTGATATATAAGTACCGGTATCCTAATTAAAGGCATTCAACCCATTTTCCCCCATTTTCACCCTTTTTCACCCCTCCTATTGGGATTTTCTGAAAACAAAAAAATACGTGTTTCCTTATTTTTAAAGAAGATTCTAAATACACAATTTTCACATCTATAAACGTTTAAAGTTTTGAGATATAGATACACTCATTTTAAAATTTCACCCCCCCTTTTCTCCCCCTTACCGAAGGAATATCCAAAAATCCTCTCTTAGCGAGCACCTACATCATAATGTGAATATATCCCCCAAATTTAATTTCTTTATGTTCAGTAGTTTTGGCTCGGCGATGATGAATCAGTCAGTCAGTCAGTCAGTCAGTCAGTCAGTCAGTCAGGACAAGCTATTTTATATATATAGATATATATACATGTGCGTGTGTATATTTATTTTTCTTCTTCTTCTTAATCTGTTTACCCTCCAGGGTTGGATTTTTCCCTCGGACTCAGCGAGGGATCCCACCTCTACCGCCTCAAGGACAGTGTCCTGGAGCGTGAGACATTGGGTCGGGGGATGAAACTGGGGAGAATGACCAGTACCTCGCCCAGGCGGCCTTACCTGCTATGCTGAACAGGGGCCTTGCGGGGGGATGGGAAGATTGGAAGGGATAGACAAGGAAGACGGAAGGAAGCGACCGTGGCCTTAAGTTAGGTACCATCCCGGCATTTGCCTGGAAGAGAAATGGGAAACCACGGGAAAACACTTCGAGGATGGCTGAGGTGGGAATCGAACCCACCACTATTCAATTGACCCACCAAGGCTGAGTGGATCCCGTTCCAGTCCTCGTACCACTTTTCAAATTTCGTGGCAGAGCCGGGAAACCAACCCGGGCCTCCGGGGTTGGCTAACCACTACACCACAGAGGCGGATTGTATATTAATATGAGGTAGAAAATAAAGTTAACTGCAGTTCGCCTAATATTTTTATTGGTATTTTTATCTTCACGTTCCCTCAAGTAATTATTTATATTACACAAACAAATAGCTATGATGGGACTCGAACTGACGTCATCAACGTTCGTAGACAAGCGCCGCGACCACCGCTCCGCTTGCCAGTGTTGTAACTCTCCAAGTATATATGCGTTTCATTGGAATTGGGCGATTCATCAATTTTTCGGAAATCATTAGGTTGCATACCAGACATGTTGAAATGCGTGATAAGCCGCGAACTCCTGCGGGACTAAATTCCGGCACTAGATTATTTTTTCTTATTCCGTATGCATGTTGAGTACTCAGAACGAAGTTGGATTGGATCCCCTATTATTATTATTATTATTATTATTATTATTATTATTATTATTATTATTATTATTATTATTATTGTACAGGGAGGTACAGCCCAAAGCCGCGCATTCAAATTCAGCGCCTAAATGAACTCCTCTATTGGTAAAACAGTGAAACTGAGACTACACCTACTTAGAACTTTACTCAGAAGATGTCACCACAAAAATATGATGTAATTTTGTTATTGTGCAGTTGCCTAAACTGAGTGAATTTATTCTTGTTTTGTTTGCCATTCATCAAGAAGTTTGGACATTCTTCCACAGATGACACTACTAAAAACTATGATCATGCACCCTGGTGCGAGGTCTAAGAAGTTTTAATTTAAAGAAGTTTTGTATTTCTAGGTTTTTGTAACTGAATGATGTTCATTTATTTTTGGGTTGGCAATATTTTCTTTTTTTCTTTCCACCAGTTTTGAATCTAACCAATCCCTAATTTCTGTAATTAATTTTCCACCTATCACAGGCTTCTTGTTCGATTCTGAGTGTTACTTTTGAAACCTACCAATAAAATTGAGAGAGTGTGGCTAGTTTATTCTTGAATGATCTCGAACCTTCCCTGAGGGTTTATAAACTGCGGCTTTTCTCGTTTCTTGGCAAATTGATCGTCATCTTACTGAGTGTCTGTGTCAAAGCAGGAGGCGGGCGGCCTCTTTCATCGGTCAACAGAACATCTACAAGGTAATTGCCACATAACTTCTTTCTTTCTTGTTACCTCCGCTGTTTAATCCGAAGGAATGGTCCGAATCGTCAACTATGTAACCTACTTTTCTAAAAATGTAACTTTCTGCCGGCTAATGTAAAAACTTCATAAAATCTTTAACTGTAAATCGGGGATAGAGAGTGATGTATCCCTTCGAGCTCCCCTTCATCTTGGTTTGAGGCGACTACGTTTTGTAACTTTTCTTCTGTAAGGTGTTAAACCAATTCCTATACGAGTCACTTCAGTAGCTTGGGATTAGCCCCTGTTTTCATTGGCCTAGAGCCCCTCAGGTTTTTTTCAGTGTTCATACCTATGAGTGCAAGTACACGCCTCCACTTATTTTGTGTTCGGGCCATTAATTTAACCTGTTATTCTTATTCCACGTAGGCCCAGTAGGTTGGGTATTTAATACCCCTGTAAAAATAGTGTTCCATTTGTAAATGGTGGTTTGAGAGACCCGAGATTAACGTAATGTTGCCTTGAGTAGGCAGTAAGAAATTGAGAGACTGTTAGCTCTTTTCCAAATTTTGTAATTGTAAAGAGTGCCTCCGGAAGGCTAGATATTCGATTTTGGGAACAAGTGCTCCATGAATTAGGGGGTTTCTTTCCTGGAATAAAATTGTGCTCTTTTGTAAATTTGAGCTAGGAGCTGAGGAATTGTAAGGCGAGGGGCGTGAAGCTCAGGATTTTTAAAAATCACTAAATTTTGGATTTCCTTGTCTTGTTTAAAATTTGTCGTTGTACCTGTTCTTTCATTGTTATGAAAAATTGTTCAGTTTGAAGTCCTAAAAGAAATATAACATTTGTTAAAGTTTTAATCTAATTCTTGACATTGTAGTTTGACCCATTCACCCCGGCACCTTCTTTAACCTCTTTCTGCTCCACGGGTAACCCCGTAACAATTATTATTATGATTATTATTATTATTATTATTATTATTATTATTATTATTATTATTATTGTGCCCGTTTACATCTCGTGGACAGCATTCAAAATGGCGCCGAAGGAAGGTATGGCCCATCCGATCTATGAGATACAAGGAATATATATGTAGTGCGATATTATAGAAGGCCATGCATGTCTGGGAACGGACAAATATTGAAGGCACTACGGGACAGTAGAGAGTCAAGTGAATTGTTTTACAAAAAAATAGAAGTGAAGGGATTGTTAAAAAAACTTCACTTAAAAATCTGCATCGCAAGAGTGAAGACGTAACCGGTAAACGAGCTATATATTGAAAGAAGATACAAGAATTTAGACGAGATTCTTAAAGAAAGGGATCGTCGTTGTGAAACAAATAATATAATTCACCGGCCGACGAACCAGAGTTAATTGAAATATAAAAAATAAGCAAGATACGGTGATATACGCCTAGAAGGATCCCAAGGGCAATCGCGTCGCATTCTGTAAGGACGGACCAATTGAAACCCAAGAGAAATACTTTCATACGGCAAGAAGACTACCTTGGTCTAATTCAAGAAAGAAGAAGAATAAACTTTCGAGATTTTCCCAGAAAGAGCCTATATATATATATGTACGGAGAAGTTAATCCCGACGAGATCAAAGTTATATCTCAGAGAGCAAGAAAAAGGAATAACAACTGGAGAATTATTATTGTCAGATGGATCATATCATGACAATTTTCTGCTCCGAAATGTATATTTTTGTTATCAGCAGAAGTAATATGATGTGTGCCTGCTAAGCATGCATGATGGACCAAACTGGGGAGCGGTACATCCTAACCAGATGACCAACCCATAATGAGGAAGGCAACGGCCAACCAGATGACCAACCCATGATGAGGAAGGCAACGGCTAACCAGATGACCAACCCATAATGAGGAAGGCAACGGCCAACCAGATGACCAACCCATGAGGAAGGCAACGGCCAACCAAATGACCAACCCATGATGTGGAAGGCAACGGCTAACCAGATGACCAACCCATAATGAGGAAGGCAACGGCCAACCAGATGACCAACCCATGATGAGGAAGGCAACGCCCAACCAGATGACCAACCCATAATGAGGAAGGCAACGGCCAACCAGATGACCAACCCATAATGAGGAAGGCAACGGCCAACGAGATGACCAACCCATGATGAGGAAGGCAACGGCTCACCAGAAGACCAACCCACAATGAGGAAGGCAACGGCCAACCAGATGACTAACCCACATCCTGACCGCAGAGCTAACGACATCCGAGTGGAGGCGGAACAACTGGACCAAATGTAACGACAAGCGAGCTAAGTCTTTACATTTTTAATTACGTAGTTTTTGATTTGCGTATACATTTACTTGTAGCATGTGCTGATAAGTTGGTGATAAAAACCATTTAATTAAGAGTGCAAGTGAATAATGGAAGTGAAGTGTGAGATATTTAAGTCTATAGTAATACGATCGAGCAGTGTAGAATAAGATTCTAGTACATTACATATACGCCACCGCATTTTTTTGGTCAGAATAACTAATGAGTTACGAGAATTTGAAGGAAGTGTCTTTTATAACAGCTGATAGCAATGATTTGACATATTGTGGAATTTTGATAAATCTCGTATTGGTTATACTAAATGTTTACGTCATGTTTGGTCCGCGCGTCTGAGATGAATGTGTAGAATCACGTACTCTTTACTCCGCAACATAAGAGTATGGAACTCAGTTTGGGGTTATGATATATAACGTTATTGAGATGTGTTTATAAGAAAGGCAACTGTGACATATTTGGCATGGTAATATAAGAGTAATCGCGACATGTTGTAGTGGAGGTTATGATAATGAAGTTGTTAGTTGAATGTTTAAATCATGTTACAGTATTAGTAACTCGGCGAAAAGAGTCAATGTATAATGAAATGCGGATGTTTATTTATGTGTTACGGAGAGGGCAAGGATTGCCTGCATCTGAGGAAATGCCATGTCACATTTATAAGAGGAAGGATTTGTGTGAAATGATACATGTGCATGAAACTGAGCACACCGCGGGAATGACCTAAACTAAGGTATGAGTGATATACATTGAAGTAGAATTGAGATTTTGATGGGATTATATGACAATAGTAGATGCTGTATTTCAAGTACGAGAATATTATGATGTATTTTATAACGGTGTTCATGGCCAAATGCAAATATGATATTTATAAATGCGGTAATATATTTCCGAGCATAAATGCGTAGTATTTACATTCTGACTGCCCAAATTAATTGAGTAACTTGCGAAGATGAGAAATGTTATGGAATATGACAAAGGGAGAGCACATAGAGCCTGAAATAGATGTGTATGTGAATCAAAAATTATGTGGAAAGCTAGATAGATAACTTATTTATTCTGACACAGAGTTTATTTGAATTTACATTCTTTAAGAGAATAATGGATAGGGAAATGATAGGCTAGGAGCCAGATTTAACAGGCATTAGGGAAATATGCCTTAGCCCGTAAGTCGTTACCGAAGCGCATCATAGAAGAAAGACCAAATTAAATGAGTTCAGATTTACGTTCAAATTTATGTTCAAACTTATGTTCAGATTTATGAGCAGATTAATATTTATATTCATTTGTAAATAGTAATATTCATTTTTGACTTCATTTCGGAATTGGTGTAAATAGCTTAACATTGCATTTATTTTTCTTTTCTACGAGCCACCGGTGACTCTGAATTATTATCTGTACATAGTAACAACGCGAATACTACCCTAAATCACATTACGTTTTCCTAGGGCAATCGTTTATTCAAATAAATATTATTATTATGTTTTCTAGAATTTGTGTGTGATGAATTCTTTCCCTTTTTACGTAGTTGATAAGCTAGTTGGTAGGCCAAGAAAGTAATTGACTGAGTTGATGCCCGATTTGAATTTATCAAGGACTTACATCGTTGGTACTTTAGTCAGGTGAATTAATTATTTGGTATTACATCCTCGTGAACCGGCATTCTCTTCGAACTCACGTTAAGCGAGACCTAATGTAAAATCTGAAGATTTTACATCGAGAGATGGATACCCTGAGAAGAAATTGAGCCGCTGGGAAATTATCTGCTTACCCCTTTTCAACATGGGGGCATATTATTATTATTATTATTATTATTATTATTATTATTATTATTATTATTATTATTATTATTATTATTATTATTATTATTCCAGTCTCTAGTCGTGATTTTACTTTCTTTACTGAAAGCGAGACACTGATATGAGCAGCATTGAAGTAATATTTTAATAGGCCTTCTTTGGTGTGTATTTAACTTTAGTATTTTTAAAAGGAGAACTGCTTTTTGTATGCGTTAATAGCTCATGGAGATAATTTAAGGCTATTTGTAAATTCCTTGTCGAGTTTATTTGTCAGTTTCTTCTGTGTGCCTGTCTTTCTTTTTCTTTCTTTCTTTCTTTCTTTCTTTCTTTCTTTCTTTCTTTTTTCTTCCTTCCTTCCTCCTAACATGCGCGACCAACGCATGGGTTATGCGCGAAACAAAATATTCTGTGATATTGGTCTGTGTTGTATTTCATGAATGATCAGGTATTTATACTTTTCTTAATGCTAACATGTTTAAATAATCGACGCAAAATATGACAGCCCTGCTCTAGACAGGATTCACTTGCCTTTTAAACGACACGCGCCCCTTGTGTCCAGAGGAAAGAAACCGACTGACATCCCTCCTTATGACAAGGGCGGGGCACGTTTTGTGATCAAAAGTTGTCGCCTGGAGATACGTTCGCCGTCGCAACTTCCCCTGAAGGTGAGATAGCGGCCCCGGTGTAGAAAGCCCAGAATAACGGCCGAGAAGATTCGTCGTGCTGACCACACGACACGTCGTAATCTGCAGGTCTTCGGGCTGAGCAGCGGTCGCTTGGTAGGCCATGGACTTTCGGGGCTGTTGCGCCATGGGGTTTGGTTTGAAATTAAAATGTTTGTTTTGTTATGTTCAATTATATTTAATTTTTGAATGGACTGCCCATTAATTTACATATTAAGGTCAGAGCAACCTACGGACTTTATAAATGCGTGAAATGTGAATCTACCCCCTGTGGATGGGAGACGCAGACGAAGAATATCCTCACGGTATATCCTTTCTGTCGTAAGAGGCGGCCTAATGGGGGGCAACAAGGAATGATGAAATTAGAACCATGAGACTACTTGTGATTAGTACCATTACGTGAGGAACACCACGGGTCTGTGGCTAGTAACTTCGTGTGTATTCCACCCTGGCGTGGGGGAGCGAACTACTGTCCATGTGCCGTACTTTGCACTGGAATGTATGGGTTCCCTTGTTTCGGAATGGGTCTGCGCTACCTATGAGTTGTACTACTTTCTGAGGAACACCATGGGTCTACGTTGCCTGTGATTAGTACCGCTATGAGAGAAACACCACGCCCGTCGTTAGTACCACTATGTGAAGAACGCAACGGATCTGCGTTGTTTGTGACTAGTACCTTCATGTGCGAAACACCATGGGTTTGTGTTACCATTGAGTGGTGCCATTGTATGTGACGTACCATGGGTCTACACTACTAGTGATTAGTACTGTACCAGGGTACGCCTTCCCCGGACAGTTAAACTGCGTGCCTTCTATAAGACCATCTATACAAACGAACTTGAACTGCTATACTACAAGATATTTTGGACTTCAACTGCTAGATGTCTTCATCATCGGTTTAATTGCTCCCTCTAGCGGGATGAACTCTAATTATTTCATAAAGGAATATTTATTTTTGCAGTTGGCAAACCTTAGGTTTTGAGGATAGTTTTCTTTCTGTATCGAACTTGTCAACACTTCAGTTGGTTCCTTCTGCAATCGTAATCTACGTATCAGAAACTTGTATGTATATTTCTCTAGCCAATTAAAATTCGGGATGTGTACTATCTAGCTTATCAGTAAAACGTTCTGGAAGCTTCCCCTTAAAAATACTATAAAAGCAGGACGCTTTAGGGTCGTATGTTCTGAATTGCTCTAGTGTGAAGAGGGTGAATTGACGTGAACCAGGAGGCAGGGGCGCGGGCAGCGTTAGAAAGACCCAGGTAATGGCAGAATTTTCATAGCTGTGTGATAGCTCCTGCCGATAGCTTGAGGGGAAGGTTTCAACCTCTTTTATCTAATGTAAATTTCTAAATTTGGTGGTTTAAATCTAGAATTTTCGACAAGTCTGAGGACTCTATCCTATTCCCTACTGGGAACAAAGAGTGATGACCCTCTGTCGGTAGTGTAGTGTGTTGTGTGAATATGAAGAAGAGAGTGTTGGGACGGACACAAAACCAAGTCCTCGAGCCAGAATAATTAATCAGAAGCGATTAAAATCTCCGACCCGACCGGGAATCGAACCCGGGACCATCTGAACCGAAGACCAGTACTCTGACCATTCAGCCAACGAGTCGGACCTTGTTCTTATACACTAAGGCCACTTATTATGGGCAGTTATGCCCTCCTACATTTATTGGTGTGTGTGTGTGTGTAGAGTTTTTAGTTCCCTTTGCGAACAGTGACCCCTATTACTGTTGAGCAATAGATAAGCCCACACCGAGGCAACTGTGTGTAAATACTTCAATTGAGGACAACCGATAGGTTGTCAGGTGTAACTTAAGAGCGCCATAAGAGCAGTGTTGCCAACTTAGCGGATTTCTCGCTAAATATGGCGGATTGTAAACCCTTCAAGCGGCGAAATAATCCACTGAGCGGCTAGCGGTATTTTTGGCTGAATTTTGCTATGTCAAAGAAGTTTCTAGTGGCTTTGTAAAATGTAAATGAAATGTCACACATTTATGGCATAAATACCACCGAATCAAATAAGCGGGGCAAATTAGAATGCACCTTGTTCCTGGTGGAAGTACCACTACTCCTGTTTCTCAGTTGTGTTTGGCCGAGACTGTAAATCCTCTCATGTAATTAGGAAGTATAGTTTTTTTTTTTTACCGGATGAGATGTGTTTTCCTTTGTGAGTGTGTATATTAGTTCAGTTATTCACTGGCGTCTCTGCGGGGCTGAGTCTTCCTACTGCAGCACCACAGGGGCCATTATTTACCTTTTAATGACTTTCATCAGTGTGTTGTGCATGCATTCTGTGTTTTTAAGTTAAGAAATGCACGGTACTTATCTATGATTAAATTAAAATAACACTATCGGCAGCCCTGAAAATGGTTTTCCGTGGTTTCCCATTTTCACACCAGGCAAATGCTGGGGCTGTACCTTAATTAAGGCCACGGCCGCTTCCTTCCAACTCCTAGGCCTTTCCTATCCCATCGTCGCCATAAGACCTATCTGTGTCGGTGCGACGTAAAGCCCATAGCAAAAAAAAAAAAAAAAATTAAAATAAGTGTGAAAATTCTAGCGGAAAAGGCACAGTCAATTAGCTGATTTCAGGCTTACAGTGTTGGCAACACTGCATAGGAGATTTGATGAGTAGCGTATACGACTCCAACACTCGGCCACCTGGATTCCTCGCTGCACGTCCTCTTATCTGCACAACTTGTAGGCAAAGAAAATGCTTGTAAGGAGCGGTAAGGAGTCTCGATTTCAGTAATAGGCGTGTGAGCCCTAAAGATGTGTTTTGTATGTGCCGTCTGTCAGCATTCAACTAAAACTAAACTATTAGAATGGCGGTAATAGCCGGCGATTTGCATTTCTGTCGCGTATTACTTCCTAGCGAATTTGGATGTTCGCCGCGTTCTACCTCCTACCGTTTGGCGGCAAGGGTCGATGATTTGAATTTTTAGAGGGACGTACTCAACGAGCTAGAATAACATAGAGGGGCTGTATACCTGACATCAGCGCTCCCTGCTTGAAGCAAGTTGATAAGGGGTAGCCATGTTAACGGTTGTCAAAACAAAGCGAATTGGCGCGAGAGCATATGTTGAGGTGACAGGGAGATCGTGCATGCCAGTTTAATTCCCTAAGTTTTAAGAAGTGGAAACATAGATTCTCGCTTTCAAGAATGCCAGCCGTAAGCTCAGCGTATGGTTGTACTAATCGGAGTAATAAAACCAAGGATATATCGTACTTTAAGTAAGTATTACTGAATTATAGCCGAGATTCCTTTTTTTAATTTCTGTTTGTAATTAAATCCATTTTATTGTTTACTTAGCGAAAGTACGGATAGCCACGGTAATTATTTGTCGAATTTTGTTTCAGATTTCGTTTAATGAACAAGGAATTAACCGAACAATGCGTTGTGAGGGCGAAAAGAGATAAATGGTATCCCACTCAATTCAGTTGCTTATGCTCTGTACATTTCCAGCCCTATTTAATTTTCATTCACATTTACAAATAAAGGAAATGAAGCGCCCACCACCAAGAAAACGTAACCACAAAAAACACTTATTTCGTTCAAACGTACACGAAGTATGGTAAATACAGCATTTTACTGTTATTTTTGAAAAGTGTACAGCCTTTATTGTAGATGTCTGTTGCCTTGGTTTCATTATATTAATCGTATTCTTAGAGTTGGACTGGATAATATAATACATATATATTCTTACTGGCTATTGCAACCATTTCAATAGTTTAGTTGAATACTGAACCGACAGATGGCACATACAAACCACACCTTTAGAGCTCACACGGCTATTACTGAAATCGAGACTCCTTACCGCTCCTTACAAGCATTCTCTTTGCTTACAAGTTGTGCAGATAAGAGGATGTGCAGCGAGGAATCCAGGTGGCCGAGTGTTGTAGTCGTATACGCTACTGATTGATGCCTGTGCGAGGCTGGACTATGGTACCTTTCGGAGCGCAGACTCCTATGTTGTGTAAATGGTCGGAGTAAAACATGCTCTTTGTAAAATATTGCTCCTGTCAAGAGCAATAACGCTCTTTTCTATGAAAATCAACCGAACGGTTAACAATTGTCAATTTTATTACTGATTTTCAAACTTTTGAATCCTTGTTATTGATAGAGCTGACGGGCTCACTAATATTGTTATTATTCAATCAGATTTTATATTTCTCCAATTTTAAACTCAGGAAAAAAAAAAGGAAAGAAATAAAGTTTCAAAATTTGTTGTGTTATGTTCTGCTCGTCCGCCTCTGTGGTGTAGTGGTTAGCATGATTAGCTGCCATCCCCGGAGGCCCGGGTTCGATTCCCGGCTCTGCCACAAAATTTAAGTGGTACGAGGACTGGAACGGGGTCCACTCAGCCTCGGGAGGTCAAGTGAGTAGAGGTGGGTTCGATTACTACTTCAGCCATCCTGGAAGTGGTTTTCCGTGGTTTCCCACTTCTCCTCCAGGCGAATGCCGGGATAGTACCTAACTTAAGGTTACGGCCGCTTCCACACCTCTCTCGTCACACACCAACATCACATTTTTATTCGCTGGCCGGGTGACGCCTCAACTATATTTTGTGCCTAGACAGCTACAACAAAGCATATAGGCCAGACGCCAAGTAGGCAGTCCACGACATTCCCCTCTCAATTTCTAACGAAGAATTGGAAAGAGAGCTACGCAAGTACGGTGTATACAATGCTGGCAGGCTCCTCGCAGGCACAGAACCAACCAGACAAGTACTTGAGGAAGAAATACACATCTCCGACCCCCAGCAATACCAATATCTTATAAGTCACGGAGCAAGGCTCCGCGGCAACTTCCACAGGACCGAAAGGACTCCACCGCACATCCAAGCTCAACTAATGGACACCTCACCACCTCAAGAAGCGACACAGCCAGTGCAGGTACAGCTACTGTTCTCTATTAACCTTGGGTACAGCCGCAACTACAGCCCCCCCTCCCCCCCCCCCCCGCCTCCTATCACAACAACCACTACTACCACCCTAACCACCACTACTTCCACTGCATAAATCTCCTATCCTGTTCACAGCACCACCATGGTCACGACCCACCCATCCTCCCTCATGACTTCCTGGCACCCCGTACCCCCCACCCCCCAGCCACCGAATCCCCAGCAAGAAACCCTGCAACTCCCGAGAGAAGAAAATACCGCTGACACAGGAAGATCACCGTCACCCTCAACAATACCAGACAATGGAGCCACCTATAGCTGCGTTATACGGGGAGTAGATCCCAGTCTCTCACCAGCTGACATCATAGAAGACCTACAAAAAACAGGCATCCCCGTACAACGCGCCTTCAGGATACGAAATGCAGATGGACCCACCTTCCTGGCACGCCTCCACCTCCCGAGCCTAGTGAATCACGGAATACAGCTAAACGGCCGCCACCACCGAGTGCAACACTCTCGCTCCCCTATCCGCAATATAACTCGTCCTCCCACATCCAGACGACGTCCCCGGCTCCCCCAACCACCATTAACCAGTCCACCTCACCACTACCCACCAAACTCCCAACTTCTCCGTCTACTCCTCACCTCACTGATGAATTTCTCCTCACTTTTCCATATCCTAGCACTTCACATCACCCCGCACACCTTTCCCAGCCTCCAAAACATTCGTTATTTCTAGCATCTATGTAATCACAATCGCAAACCAAATCTGTAAACAATTGTATTTGTAAAACAATGTATGTAACAAGTGCATAAGAAAACAATGTAATTTTTCAATAAAAAGCACAAGAGCAGAATACACTCTTAGTCAAGAGGCCCAACCTTCACATCTCCTTAAAAAACACACAGGCTCCTCCTTTTCATCTTCCAACTCCATAAATCCCCAAACCCCACCAAATCTCGTGGCCAGAGAGAAGGCGTAACCTTCTAGGTGACCCGCCCCTTCCCTTCGGGAAGGCGAATGAAAACATTCCCCTTGGTCCTTGGTCCCATACCTCCGCAAGGCCCCTGTTCAGCATAGCAGGTGAGGCCGCCTGGGCGAGGTACTGTTGTATCCCCAGACCCAACGTGTCACGCTGTATAGGACACTGCCCTTGAGGCGGTAGAGGTGGGATCCCTCGCTGAGTTCGAGGGAAAACCTACCCTAGAGGGTGAACAGGTTACGAAAGAAAGACAGTCCAGCTCTAGTTAATTCCTTGTCCACCCATTCATTCCAGGCCCTTCTTATCCTTCTGTGATCCACGGAAACCCCAGATCAAGGACCATTATGAGAGGCCGGTGACCTAGCTGTTAGGTCCCTTTAAACAACAAACATCATCAGCATGAAATGTGAGTCTGGCATCGCTGGAAGTTTGCCGCGAAAATAGTTGAAATAACATCCATGTTGCCCTGTGAGCGACTATTCCAAAGTTTTATTTTCTTATTATGTTTGTTTACTGTATTCATACTTTGTGTGTGTGTGTCATGCGCTGTATAAAACAACCTGTTATCAATAAAATAGAATATATTCATTGCCCAATGCTGTGCTTATGCCCATTTTTACAGGGAAAATCATCCATAAATTTCATTATATTTTGAAAGGGGTCCGTGACAAAAATAAACACAAATCCACAGTTCTACCCCTACATCCTAGCGGTATGATCTACGAGTTTTAGGCGAAAAAATGAAAATCCAAATCCTGTTTCCAGTCATTTGACCGGGTCAGGAATGGAATGAATGAAGCCCCCATCTAGCGGTGAGGATAGGAATTCTGACGGCTGAAGCCTTTCGCACTCCTCTGGGGCAACGAGTAATGACTGACAGATGAAATGAAATGATATTCGAGAGTGTTGCTGGAATGAAAGATGACAGGGAAAACCGGAGTACCCGGAGAAAAACCTGTCCCGCCTCCGCTTTGTCCAGCACCATTCTCACATGGGGTGACCGGGATTTGAACCACGGAACCCAGCGATGAGAGGCCGGCGCGCGGCCGCCTGAACAACGGAGGATTTTGTATGTTTTAGGTAATAAAATGTAATAAAGTATGAGAATATATTGTTTATTTATTTCTAAATGTTATAATCCTTTTCTTAACTCTTCTACTCTGAATGGGTCTAATCGGCCCAGATTTCATTTTCAATTGCTTGTAACTGATAAAATATGGACTGTATATCCACAAAATCGTGTGTATTTGTTCATCTCATTTAGTAGTTATTGACATGTTTTAAAAATATTCTTCGGTTGCTGACTACTCGATCTGTTAAAAAAATTACATATATGATGAATGGGTCTAATCGATCCATCCATTTTCAATGCTGCACTACCTGCCGGTCACTATAGAAACAATGTTGACTACCTCCACCACTAGGGAGTGCTGCAGTAAAGAAAGTAAAAAGATGTTCACTTTATTGTTTCCGCGTTCAAATATGGCTGGTCATCAGCGGTTATGTGAGAATTCTATACGAAATATATTGCATGAAATTAGTGAGAGTGAACATAAAGAGGAAGCTGATGACATATTTGCTGATCCTGATTTTGTGTTTCCTGACGAAACTGATGACGAAGATCACGTTTCTCTCGGAGGAGAAGAAAATGACGAGCTTCAAGTATCTGATAATGAACTACAAGATGAGGTTGACTCTGTACAACAAGAAGTGTACATATCTCGAAATGGGACAGAGTGGAGAATACAACCCTATTCACAATCACATGTAAGGTACGTTCAGCATATAATATGAGCTATGTTACTGCTCCATTTACATGATATAATACCTGTATGTATAGGCCTACAACCTATAACCTCATCAAGCTTTCAGTAGATCATATTTATGATGAAATGAAATGGCGTATGGCTTTTAGTGGCGGTAGTGTCCGAGGACAAGTTCGGCTCGCCAGATGCAGGTCTTTTGATCTGACACCCGTAGGCGACCTGCGCGTCGTGATGACGATGAAATGATGATGAAGACGACACATACACCCAGCCCCCGTGCCAGCGAAATTAACCAATTAAGGTTAAAATTCCCGACCCTGCCGGGAATCGAACCCGGGACTCCTGTGACCAAAGGCCAGCACGCTAACCATTTAGCCATGGAGCCGGACATATTTATGATACTTCAGAGAAACGTAAATTTCAATTATGTGTATTTCAGATTGGGTAACATAATGAGAATTGCCAGGGAAGGAATGTGGTATTGAGACTAGTCAATGATATTGAGGTAACAGGAAGAAACTTCACTACAGACAATTTCTTCACCGACGTTACTCTGGCTAGCGAGCTTCTGAAAAAGAAACTAACACTGGTTGGTACACTCCGCACGAACAAGCCTGAAATTCCGTGCGAATTTATGCCATCACGATCTCCATTGCCATCAACTTTTGGGTTCCAGTAAGACATTGCCATAGTGTCTTATGTGCCTAAGAAGAACAAGGCTGTGATACTTCTGTCTACCAAGTACCATGAAAACAGAATCTCTAATGCACCCCACAAGATGCCAAACATGATATCGGACTATAACGCCTCGAAAGGTGGTGTGGACGCGGCAGACAAATTAGCTAGCACATACACTTGCAAGAGGGGGACTAGAAGGTGGCCTGCTGCTTTATTTTACAATTTAATCGACCTTGCAGCAATAAATGATCATGTGCTCTACATGCATGTGAATCCAAATTACAATGCAAAGGAACTTTATAAAAGGCATTTGTTCCTGAAAGACCTAGGAAAATCAATGATGGAACTACGCAGAGAAAGAATCAAGAGAGATGTTCCACAAGCAGTGAAGGTGAGACCAGTTCTCAAGATGTAACCAACAAAAAACGACCTAGTTGCACTGTATGTGGATCAACGAAGGACCGAAAAACAACAACGAAATGTGCTGTTGCAAAGCTTTCTTGTGTCAGGAGCATGTCAATGTGTATTGCACACATTGCATTGAGTAAGGTGAAGGAGAACAGCTGTTCTTGTCATGTCTCATTCATGTCTCATTGTATCATTTACTGTTTTTAAAATATGTTGCCCACCAAATCCGAGTAAGATAACCAATTGCATATATGTTAAAATCAAGATTCTAATTAATTTAAGTAAAACATAATCAATAATGTGCTTGTTTTTCCATTATTACCATATAAAATCTCCATGGTTTCTTTCGACCCACTCATGAAACATGTGATTTAAAAGAAGTGAGTCAATATATTGTTTCACTTAAACACCACTACGAGCGCTAATGAGAGTTAAGGTATTTTTCAAAAATCAAAAAATGCCTGAGGGTATTGGACCAAGGAACACATTACGGAAATAATTGTGTAATTTGGCTACGATTTGAATAAAAAAGAAAACGAGTAAAGAAACAAGCAATTTTAGGCTGTTTTTCCGGAACTGCATTTAGGCCGTAAGTGACTTTCGAATTTTTAAAAACAAATTTGATAGAGCTATCCAAGACTCTCTCTGTTGTAACCAAGGTTGAAGTTTACAGAACACAACTTTTATTACTTCACTTTATGATATTTACACAAATAACTGAAATTTATTTTGAAGCAAAAAGGAATATTGAATCTTAAAAAAAGTCTGTCTTTATACAATATGTACAGGTTTGCAGTCTTTATATACACTTCTATCTTGAAAAGATAGTCTTTGTGAATTGACACGTTGATAGTCGAGAACTATCTGGCACACTAACATAAATGTTCATGAGAGTCCTTGTTTGTTGAAGTGCCTGAATTCCTAAAAAGCACGTTCAATTGATTGAAGAAATTCCACCTAGCGAAACTAAGGGAGCTTGCATAAGTTAGGGAATGAAAATGGCTTGTAAAAGAATTACGGAACATAGGCAGTGGAAACAGGTAAGGGAGCGGTGACCAGAGGTGAAACCTCGTACTGCCAGAAATTCAGTCCACCTGGTCGAAGCACATTTTCAAGAGGAGTAGCCTCCGTGCTCGACGTAGGGTGTATTCTGGAGCTGGACACCGGGGCAAGTGGGCTAGTGAGCAGGCCGGGAGCTCCTATTTATAGTACACTCGATGGTCAGGCACGCGCACTGAGGGCTGCGCGTCGAAGCTAGCAGAATGATACACAGGCGCGCGAGCAGCTGGCTGTCGGAGCGATAAGGGAGCGCCGGACATACAACACCCTCCCCTCCTAAATACGCCGGTACGGCGTGAAACGGCGGCGGCGCTGGCGGCGACTGCGATGCTGGGGCGGAGCTGCTGATATCTCTGTTGTATTGTCCGGAGCTGGAACTGGGCGGAGTGGCGCTGTCTCGTCCTGAAAGGAACCCATTGTTATTAAGTGATCTAAAGCGCGTTCAGCAATAGATTTATCTGGTTTAGCAATAGCATCAATAGCTGGACAGGGGCGGTAGCGCAGACGTATCTGATCTTGATGGCGGCAGATACGTTTCTCCGTAGTCTGTATCTCGTAGAGACGATGACCCAAAGATCTGCAGATGACTCCAGGTATCCAGAGTGGGTTGGATTTGAATGTCCTGGTGTAGACCTTGTCGTTGAGGGAGAACTTCGTTGGTGAGGTCTTATGCTGGGCCGGAAGAGGCTGTAACAGAGAAAGTAAAGTTCTGTGAGGTCGTCCATGGAGCTTCTGTGCAGGAGTGATATTATCAGCGCCGGGTAGAGTTCTGTAGGTGTTTAAGAGTTGGAGCAAGGCTTGGTCTTTAGTTAAGCCTGAAGAGACAGCTTTCTTCATACTTCTTTTAAATGTTTGTACGAAGCGTTCAGCTTCACCATTAGATTGAGGGTGAAAAGGTGGTGCTAGGATATGACGAATGCCATTATGTGTACAAAAGTTCTGAAAAGCAGTAGCTGTAAATTGAGGTCCGTTGTCCGAAATGAGTACTTGCGGTAAACCTTCTGTAGTAAAGATTTTCTGGAGAGCACGAATGGTAGCTTCGGTTGTAGTAGTCGAATGCATATCCACGACATATGGAAAGTTTGACAGTGAATCGATGACTATTAACCACATGGAATTGAGGAAAGGACCTGCGAAATCGATGTGAACTCGTTCCCATGGAGTAGTAGCAGGAGGCCATGAAGCAAGATCAGAAGACGGGGCGTTCTGATTCGTTTGACATTGCTCACAATGACGTATTAGCTTTTCGATGGCGGCATCAATACCGGGCCAGTAGCAGTGTTGACGGGCGAGTTGCTTTGTTCTGGAGATACCCCAATGACTTTGGTGTAATAATTCGAGAACTTGTTTCTGTAGGCTAAGTGGGATAACCACTCGGAAGATGGTTCCTGCTTCTAGTAGTACAACTCCGGCACGAGTCGTAAGACGATGCTGCATACGATGATAAGGTGCCAGGTGGGCAGGAAGTGTGCTCTGAAGAGGCCAACCGTTGCGGATGTAAGTACGTACAGTAGCAAGTGTACTATCCTTATCCGTAGCTTTAGCTATGCAGGTAGCATCAATAGGAAAACTGGATACAGTATCTTCAAGTTCTATGTCCAACTGAAGACATTCAGATTCTTGAGAATCGAAGGCAGTATCAGGACCAACGGGTAAGCGGGAGAGGGCATCAGCATTACAATGCTGGGATGTGGCTCGATATACAATCTGATAGGAATAATCAGAAAGGAACATGGACCATCTTTGAAGCTTTCTGAGGGAATTCTCTGGGATCTTATTACCAGGATGGAATAAGTGTACGAGAGGCTTATGATCGGTAATGATCAGGAAATGGTTGCCATAAAGATATTCATTGAAACGGCGAATACCAAAGATGATGGCTAAAGCTTCTTTCTCTATCTGTGAGTATCGACGTTGATGGTCATTAAGTGTTTTCGAAGCGAAGGCGATGGGGCGTTCTTGTCCATGACGATCCTTCTGGGAGAGAACAGCACCGACACCGTAGTCTGAAGCGTCAGTAGCTAGCGTGATGATCTTGTCGGGCTGAAAATGAGTGAGTTGTATAGCTTGAATTAAGGCGTCGTTGATTGTTTTCCATGCCTGTTGGCATTGCGGAGTCCACTGAAACTTAACACCTTTTTTACGTAGAGCGTTTAATGGAGCTGCCACTGTAGCGAAGCGTGGAATGAACTTATTATAATAGTTCGCTTTGCCTATGAAGGACTGAAGCTGCTTGAGGTTCTGAGGTGCTGGCATGTTTACTATCGCGGAGACATTCTGCATACTAGGACGAATTCCATTCTTATCAAGTATATGTCCGAGGTAGTGAACTTGAGGCTGAAAGAAGGTACATTTAGCGAGATTCGCTCGTAGGCCATTGTCTTTCAATTTCTGGAGAAGAAGGCGGAGATTGGTGAGATGTTCCTGATGATCTTTTCCAGTAACAATAATATCATCCAGGTAGTTAGCACAACCGGGAATTGAGGCGGTGAGTTGAGCCAAATAGCGCTGAAAAATAGCCGCTGAGGATGAAATACCGAATGGGAGCCGCTGGAGCTGGAGCAGTCCGAGAGGAGTGTTGAGTGTGAGAAATTTCTTAGATTCTTCGTCTAAAAGTAGCTGGAGATATGCTTCTTTAAGATCAACTCGAGAGAAGAATTGTCCACCAGAGAGACGACGGAATAAGTCTTCTGGACGTGGAATAGGAAAGATATCGGTTTCGAGTTGTGCGTTGACTGTAGATCGAAAATCGCCACAAAGTCGAACATTACCATCAGGTTTCTTGATTACCACGAGTGGAGTAGCCCATTGACTAGAAGTAACTGGTACTACAATTCCAGTTTGTATCCATCTTTCTAATTCTTTCGTGACCTGGTCTTGAAGTGCTAGGGGTACTGGACGTGCTTTGAGAAAGCGAGGCTTAGCTCCGGATTTCAGCTGTATGTGAGCTGTATAGTCTTTTGCTGTTCCGAGCTGAGAGTCGAAGACTTCAGGAAACTGCGCTAGGAGAGCGGTAACGTCAGAAGTAGGATGCAATGTAGATACGACGTTAATGTTGTCATGTATCTGGAAACCAAATAAGTTAAATAGATCCATGCCCATAATGTTTGATGCAGTGTAGTTGTTAACTACGAGAAGAGGAATGGCCTTCTGAATTCCTTTATAACTAGCCTGAAGCTGAATTTGACCTTTGATGTCAATTTTCTTCTTGTTAAATGTCACGAGCTGGATGTCAGCTGGAGAGCATGAAGGTGAACCTAAGTCGTGGTAGGTAGTCAGGTTAATAATAGAGACAGGTGATCCAGTGTCTAATTGAAAATCGACAGATCGATCAGAGAATGATAGAGGAATGATGATCTTGTGAGAATCCTTTGTGGGAAGAATAAGATTGATCTGATCAACTTCCATGTCTTGGCGGGGCTGTATATGCTTCCGGCGCGCTGCAGTAGTCTTAGCAGGGCGGGGCGAACTTTGACCGACAGTCTGAATGTGTCCAAGTTTATTACATCGTTGACAAGTAGCTTTGAAAAAACGACAGTCACGACGTTCATGATGCTTGAAACAACCTCGGCAGGAAGGCAGGAGTTTCGAGGTGCTTTTAGAATTGGGCTTCCGTGTAGCATTACGAGAGGGAACCTGGCGAGAATGCTTGGTGGAGAGCGCCTGATCCGTACGGTTCACTGTAGCAGAGGACTTGCGGGCCTGAGGCGAGACTTGTGCAACTTCGTGTGGAGAAGCTATGGCTGCGGCAGTCTTGGTAGTAAGCTCATAAACCGTAGCAATACGCTGGACGTCTTCTAAAGAAGGGTTACTCTGTTTGACAGCGTCAAAACGTATTTTGTCTTCAGGAGTATGTAAAATTATCATGTCCCGAATGAGAGAATCAGTGTAGGATGAACCACAACCGTCCTTGGAGCAGATGAACTGGCAGGGTTTAGCTAGACCACGCAATTCAGTTATCCATTCAGTATGTGTCTGATGGGGTTGCTTTCTGCTCTGAAAAAATTTATAGCGAGCAGCCACTATGTGAGGAGCTTTGGCATAGTGTTCCGTGAGACGGGCCAAGAGTTGCGTGAAGGGTACCTCAGATAAGTGTTCTTCTGGACTTAATTTACGTAGTAATTCACACGTAGCATTGCCAACCGAACTAAGAAATAGTGCGCGGCGGCGTTGATCATCTGTGACAGAATGGCAGATGAAATGCTGTTGCAAGCGGGCTAAATAAACTGACCATTCTTCCTTAGCCGGATCAAAAGCAGAGAACGGAGGAATAGCTGATGGCTGTGTAGAGACAGAAATAGCTTGAATAGCCTGAATTAATGCTGCCTGTTGTTGTTGCATAAACTGTTGTTGTTGCTGCTGTAAGGCTTGGAAGATCGTAGCGAGTTGTTCCGCAGTAGCCATTGCGAGATGCGTGCAAGAAAGAGTAAGGTAAGCTGTGTGTCAGAACTGGTTGGAGTGTCGTTGTTGTTTAGCACGTCGCCGTAGAGTTGACAACTGAGCCCGTTGAATTGTAGTGTTGGTGTCGTGTGTACCTCGTCGCTATAGAGTTGTCAACTGGGGCCGAAGAATTGTAGTTTGTTGCTGTTTTTACCTCGTCGCCCTAGAGTTGGCGACTGGGGCCGATGAATTGGAGTGTCGCTTTTTTACCTCGTCGCCATAGAGTTGGCGACTGGGGCCGATGAATTGGAGTGTCGCGTTTTTACCTCGTCGCCATAGAGTTGTGTTGTAACCAAGGTTGAAGTTTACAGAACACAACTTTTATTACTTCACTTTATGATATTTACACAAATAACTGAAATTTATTTTGAAGCAAAAAGGAATATTGAATCTTAAAAAAAGTCTGTCTTTATACAATATGTACAGGTTTGCAGTCTTTATATACACTTCTATCTTGAAA
Source organism: Anabrus simplex (assembly GCF_040414725.1). Classification (NCBI taxonomy): domain Eukaryota; kingdom Metazoa; phylum Arthropoda; class Insecta; order Orthoptera; family Tettigoniidae; genus Anabrus; species Anabrus simplex. Next base: position 491,452,393 of record NC_090267.1, read on the forward strand.
AGATAGTCTTTGTGAATTGACACGTTGATAGTCGAGAACTATCTGGCACACTAACATAAATGTTCATGAGAGTCCTTGTTTATTGAAGTGCCTGAATTCCTAAAAAGCACGTTCAATTGATTGAAGAAATTCCACCTAGCGAAACTAAGGGAGCTTGCATAAGTTAGGGAATGAAAATGGCTTGTAAAAGAATTACGGAACATAGGCAGTGGAAACAGGTAAGGGAGCGGTGACCAGAGGTGAAACCTCGTACTGCCAGAAATTCAGTCCACCTGGTCGAAGCACATTTTCAAGAGGAGTAGCCTCCGTGCTCGACGTAGGGTGTATTCTGGAGCTGGACACCGGGGCAAGTGGGCTAGTGAGCAGGCCGGGAGCTCCTATTTATAGTACACTCGATGGTCAGGCACGCGCACTGAGGGCTGCGCGTCGAAGCTAGCAGAATGATACACAGGCGCGCGAGCAGCTGGCTGTCGGAGCGATAAGGGAGCGCTGGACATACAACACTCTCCAGGGTTGCTTTGTCCCTTTTTTGTAGTACGAGGACCCCTACTTTGTGTGCTAAGAAATGTTTTCAACATTAAAATGGTTTTTTTTTTTTTTGCTAGGGGCTTTACGTCGCACCGACACAGATAGGTCTTATGGCGACGATGGGATAGGAAAGGCCTAGGAGTTGGAAGGAAGCGGCCGTAGCCTTAATTAAGGTACAGCCCCAGCATTTGCCTGGTGTGAAAATGGGAAACCACGGAAAACCATCTTCAGGGCTGCCGATAGTGGGATTCGAACCTACTATCTCCCGGATGCAAGCTCACAGCCGCGCGCCTCTACGCGCACGGCCAACTCGCCCGGTCATTAAAATGGTTTAAGAACCCTTCATCTTACACACAACTCAAACAAAGAAACCGCAATAATTATTTTTTCAGCAGTGTTAATGAGTTAATGCACGGAATTTCTGATCAAGACGTTATTCCTAGCAATGTATAAGGGGATGTCTCATAGCCACTAGTCTACTGTACCATTTCATTGCCCTGATAATTTCGAATCATGGTGTTAAAATCGTCGTTTTGCCGTGAATAGCGCGATAAAGTGTCGGAAATCATGCGGCAGAAAATACGAATTATAATATACAAGCATATAGAATCAAACAGGCCGTAAACGTGAAGTAAGAAAGTACAGACCAACGGAATCCAAATGGCCGTGATTTAGGTGAATGCAGTGACTTTTAATTGGAACACGGCCGACTGGATACCTCGCTGCGCTCCTTATACCGGCCTTGACAATCGCTTGTGAAGCCCAGCATAAAGCTGTAATTGGAAAGTTTCACCATAATGCCACTGGAGCGCTGGCCTACTACCCACTGACAGGAAGCTGTATATAGCAAATTGTCGCATTTCCAGTTTTATTTTTTGGTTTTTCTGTCGTAAATGTTGGCAATGTGTTCGCAATGAGGTACTTGTTGGCTTGATAATGAGATCTGATAGTTATGCGCTAGTGAGTAGATTTTTTATTGTGTAGTGTGGTGATTATATTTTTTAAATTGTGTTTACAAATCTTGGAATTTAAGACATTCTTGTGCACCTTTTCGTACTTCGAGCACAAATTTTATGGAAACAAGAACAAAGTGATTTCTCGCTGTAACTTCGTCCTGAACAAGGATTTTAATTTATGTGCTAATTCGTTTTTTAATGGTGTGTTGATTTGCTTTTCTTTAACTGTGTTAAGAAATATTCGAATACATATTGCTGTGTGCCTTTTTTTGTATTCCGAACAGGAAAAAAAGCAAAGGGACACTATCATTTCACGAATTCTCTGTAGACCACGACAAAACTAGGGAGTGGCTAAAAGCAGGTAACACTCTCGTCTTATTTTTCCGTTTCTATGTCGGGTATTTACCTTCGTACTTTCTTTTTTCTTACTCTGCTTACCCCTCCAGCGTTGGCTTTTCTCTCGGACTCAGTGAGGGATCCCACCTCTACCACCTCAAGGGTAGTATCCTGGAGCGTGAGACTGCGGGTCGGGGGATACAACTGGGAAGGATGACCAGTACCACGCCCAGGCGGCCGCAACTTCTATGCTGAACAGGGGCCTTGTGTTGGGGATGGGAAGATTGGAAGGCATAGCCAAGGAAGAGGGAAGGAAGCAGCTTTGGCCTTAAGTTAGTCACCATCCAGGCATTTGCTTGGAGGAGAAGTGGGAAGCTATGGAAAACCACTTCGAGGATGTCTGAGGTGGAAATCGATACCCCCCTCTACACAATTGACCTCCCAAGGCTGAGTGGACCCCGTTCCAGCCTTCGTACCACTTTTGAAATTTCGTGGCAGGGCCAGGAATCGAACCCGGGCCTCCGTAAGTGGCCGCTAATCACGCTAATCAGGTATTTCTACCCATGAATTTTCTTTCATAGAATAATCCTTTAGGCGGTGTCGCATTTGCCATATGACAGCAACACAACACATTTTTGTTCAAGATAATCTGAACTTTAACATTTAAACATTGACAAGTAAGAATCACTACTGCTATGACGGTAAGGCCAACGTATGAAGTGTTGTTACCTGAGCAATGGGGCCGATGACCTAGATGTTAGACCCCTTTAGACAACAAGCTTCATCATCGAGCAGAGAACAGTTTACAATTTATTTACTCAAAATACTTTTCTCTCACTGAATTTTTATTTAAAAATCTTCTTCTTCTTTCGCTATTTGTTTTACGTCGCACCGACACAGATAGGTCTTATGGCGCCGGTGGAATAGGAAAGGGCTAGCAGGGGGAAGGAATCGGCCGTGGCCTTAATTGAGGTACAGCCTGACGTGAAAATGGGAAACCACGGAAAACCATCTCCAGAGCTGCCGACAGTGGGGTTCGAACCCACTATCTCCCGGATGCAAACTCACAGCTGCACGCCGCGCGGCCAACTTGTTCCACCCTACTGCATGTCAAGTAAAATTTATTTTCTGAATTTAGCATGGCTAGCTTGCCCGGTATTTAATATGAATGAAATGTAATCTGAAACTATATATATTGAAATTATCATTTAAACATGTTTGAGTCAAAATATTTATGTTCTGCATACAACGAATGCGGAAAAAGTAAGACTCTTATGTTTTGTCCAGCCCCCTTCCTGAGAGCAGCGCTTGAAGAATTTTAAAACTCTAATTGAACAGTGACTCTTGATCTCAATATTAACATCAGAAGACAAAAGTATTGTGGTAAGTTCTGCTATGTATCTAAATGCCATGATAATAAAAACGATTACTATTATTCCTCACAATTAAGGAACGTCAGTTGGACTACTCCATCCTCCGCAGTTTCATTTCACGACGTTGTTTTGGCACATATAAATGAAAGTAGCCTTTAGGATTAATAATTTTAACAATAGTAGTCAATGTAGCATACTATTTTATTCCCTAAATTAAGATACATCGGCAATCAGAGTCAATATCAGAACGTCAGCTGGACTAAGTCATCTCCCCGCAGTTTCATTTCAGGACATCATTTTGGCAAATATCAACGAAAATAACCTTTAGGATTAATCATTTTAACAGTATTAACCCATGTAACATTCTCCATAGCTCTAAATTACGATAAATCGGCAACCAAAGTCAATATATTTTCCATAAAGAAGTATGCATTTCTACCGCAAATAGGTCGGCCGCCAGCGCCACGTGTCGAGCTGTGCAACTACTCCGATTACAGTGCGTGGACCCGATTGTCAAGGTCGGTAAGGAGCTAGCTAGAGCGACGCATCAAGTCGGCCGTGATTGGAAGAACCAACAATAGAAACAGGGGAACATCGCATGAAGTTACCAGAAAAAGATTTACGAGTGGATTGATATGCAACAAGAACAGAAGATTTAAAAGGGATACTTCCTAAATTGTTGTGAAACCAGATTGCGTTATAAAGTTATAACGATACATCTTTCGTAGTCGTAACAGAAATCCCAAGCGGAGCAAAAAAAAAAAAAAAAAAGTAAACTAAGTAAATAGTGGAGCGCAGATCACTGGGGACGTTGAAAATTGATCAGTTAATGTATCTAATCTAAACAGGGCAACATTTAAGATACCTCTTAGATCATTCAAATTAAAATATTGACGTTTGTCACATCATAACCTACTTAGCTCAACATAAGTATAGTTCAAGGAAAATCTACAAGTAGCATGATTGTCAAACTAATGACATTTTCAAATATGGGTTTTATGCATGTCTTCGAGAGCTACACGATGACCGGCTAAACTGAAGATGGGATTGACGTCTGACGATAACCTACCAACCATTCCTACGGACCCGACGATCGAGGCCGCAGCCCGGTCGTGATGCAGCGATAATCCGGAGATGATCGTCCTAGGATAACCACGAAGCAGCCATTCCAGTCCAGAAACGCAGACGGATTAAGTTAAGTTTCACAAAGTTCTTTTCTAAAATTTTAGTTATATGTATTTTATTTGATATCAAGTTGTCAATGATGTTTGTACAAGAGCTAGGTCGATATGTCTTCGAGAGATGATCTCAATATCGAGTTTCAGCGCGAATGAACCAATAGTGACGTTTAACTGATGGATTTAAGTAATCTTCCAAAACTTATAATCACTCCCATGTGTAGGAAAGATAACACTCGCAAATGATGTGCTTTGCTAGCAATGTTCAGCTTTCTTTCAAAGAATATTGCCGTACATAATGTGATCTTAGATATTTGAAATGAGAATATGTAGCACATTGAATTGTAGGTTATCGAGCGGATACGACGTCAACTTTTTGTCAAATGTAAATAGATACAGGCTTAATATGTTCGTACTTTGATAAGAGAAGTGTGCGTCGATATAAATGATAGTTGTGGATCCATATAATATGAATTGTGATGAGATATTGAATCTATTGAATTGAGCAGTACTTTGAACAGAGTTAATGATGTTTATATTTGCAGTGAGGTCATATACGTCGGAAATATTGAGGTTAGATTTGTGAATGTTATAAATGATCTATACATTGATATATTAGGCGGGGAATTATGACTAATACGACGAAGAATTAGGAAGGAATTCAGAGTATGGCTAATTGATGTAAGTTTATTTCAAGCAGTTCAAGAGTTATAGAAAATTACCACTCTTAAAAAATAATCTTACGACGGCGGTATACAAACTGATTACAAAACCAAGTCGATCATAACGTGTATTATCGATTACAGGACAGATTCCTCTGAAAAGACTAAAACACCGCCAAATTCTTTGAGTTTCAAGAACATGAACCTTATATATTAGGAGACCCTGATAACTTTACTCCTGCTAACCCTTTAGTCACACCTGTCCATATTCAACCCGAATGGTATTTCCTTTTTGCATACGCAATTTATTTCAAGCAGTTATGGATCAGGATATATTTGACGATTATAGCGACATGTAATATGGCTTGTCTTATTGTATGAGTTATTGACAATTGGTTAGTGAACTTGCAGATTAATAATAAAGTACGATCTTAAAAAATAACCCTATATAACCTATAGTAGAGTATAATGACGGCGATTTTTAAGAAAATTTTACCTGTTACTCAATATTTAAAACGACTTAAGTAGGAACAGCAAATCATTGACGGTAGTGTCTTCATACTGTTATGTTATTGCTATTTGCGAGTGTGGAAGTTACATCTACGGTAGACCTTGACCATTAACATTCAGTTGATTGGATTTATAAAGCATTACGACCTTAATTTAACCTAGACATAAACTTGTTGAGATTTTATTGAAGAATTATTACATACTTCTTTGGGAATATTTTGAACATGTCCAAGTATGATAATATTTATTTATTTATTTATTTATTTATTTATTTATTTATTTATTTAATGTTCATTGGTATATCAGCTTAGGTATCAATTGAAAGCTACACATGTGAAACATTGCTTACTCCGTCTACGTTATTAATGATAGAGTCATAAATATGAAATAATATTAGAATGAGACACCAAAAAGAAGCATTCTTTAAATGCATGATTGAACAAACCTTTCAATAATTATGTACATTATGTAAAACATATTATGTAATCATTTAATATCTTGATAGAACTTAACAACAAGTTAGGATTTGATATTTAAGGAGAATTTGAGAGTTCTATTCCCAGATAATTTTATTTTAGTTTATTCTTAATATAACAGTTCGTTAATTTTGAGTTAGCCAGAAGGAATGCTGGAATTATTTATGTTAGTGTAGTGGATTGAACATTTTAATTTTATTTTATATGAGACTGAGGAGATGTAGAAGGTAATCCACGTCAGGTTAGGAGAGCCTCCTGAAATAATACAATTCCGAAGAGAAATTGAGGAAGATAATTATTTATGGGAGTAGACGAGACCGTGGGAGTTGAGAAAAATATTGATAATGTGAAATGGAAACTAATAATTAGCATGATAATTTCAAGGCAATCACATTTTTTTTTATTTTGATGAAATACCTACATGTACATAAGACTTATTTGATTGACAACTTATCCTTAGTACAAAAATAATTTTGAATAAAATTAGTATTTAAGAATTTAATTTATTAATATTATTATTTATAGGTTATAAGATTAATTTAAGGTAATTTCGTAATGGAAATAGTTGAATTTAAGATCGATCGCATTTTGATTTATTGACCTGTTAGTTATGCAGATATGATGAATATATTAGAGGCGCGTATCTCAGTCGGATTCACGTAAAAAAAAAAAACAATATTTAGTTTGATACAGGATAATCCCTGAGTTGTACAGCATAGCTAGCTGGAGATTTTCTTGAACGCTGGCATGTAGTTAAGTGGAAGAAAGAATAACTCCCATACGTGGGACAAGGAAAGAAGAAAGACGCCGCGGGACTCAAAACGTGGTTGTAAAAATAAGTGTTAGGTTCAAGAAAATTGTCGGCCCAACTTGGTTCAAACAAAGAAATTGTCGTCAATAGTGGGGCCACCCCAGTCAAGAGCAGAGCGGTTCACTACATAATGAAAAATAGCAGAAATATTGGAATGTTGTTTGTTGTTTGTCCCTCGGATTCAGCGAGGGATTCCACCTCTACCGCCTCAAGAGCAGTGTCCTGGAGCTTCGGGGAATAAAACTAGGGAGAATGATCAGTACCTCGCCCAGGCGGCCTCACCTGCTATGTTGAACAGGGGCCTTGTGGGGGGATGGGAAGATTGGAAGGGATAGACAAGGAAGAGGGAAGGAAGCGGCCGTGAACTTAAGTTAGGTACCATCCGGGCATTTGTCTGGAGGAGAAGTGGGAAACCACGGAAAACCACTTCCAGGATGGCTGAGGTGGGAATCGAACCCACCTCTACTCAGTTGACCTCCCGAGGCTGAGTGGACCCCCTTCCAGCCCTCGTACCACTTGTCAAATTTCGTGGCAGAGCCGAGAATATACCCGGACCTCTGGGGATGGCAGCTAATCACACTAACCACTATACCACAGAGACTTACAATTTCAAACCTTTCCGGTCCCTTTATCCCTTCAACTTTCGACGCAGTTTAGGAAATAGCTTAATTTTACATTTTTCGTAGTATGAGGACCCCTACTTTGTGTGCTAAGAAATGTTTTCAACATTAAAATGGTTTAAGAACCCTTCATCTTACACACAACTCAAACAAAGAATCCGCAATAATTATTTTTTCAGCAGTGTTAATGAGTTAATGCACGGAATTTCTGATCAAGACGTTATTCCTAGCAATGTCTAAGGGAATGTCTCATAGCCACGAGTCTACATAATGAAAAATAGCAGAAATATTGGAATATTGTTCATTACACGATTAAATAAATAAGTAATAAATAAATACGTCAGGATGTCTCATCCTCTTTCAGAAACGTGCGCTCGCAAGTTAGAGCAAAAAGAGAGGAAAATTCTCCACAACATACTTGCCTCAAACTACCAACACGGGATCTACATAAGAAAATCCCGACAGAAAATCTACCCTAAAACAGAGAAGATCATGGACACAGTGCGCAAACGCAGGGATCGCTTCTATCGTCACCTATGGATGGACGACTCTCGATGGACAAAAAGGATAAGCAACAATTCCCTGGTACTTTAACGTCGAAAAAGATCTCGAAGAAATGGACCTACGACCAGAAGATGCACTCAACCGAGAAGTTTACACAACAAGCATCGTGACTTTTGGGACTTTGTGAGATGAGGAATGGACAACTGATTCAAAGTGGTGGATGACGCAGCGATCTAATGAAAACTACTAGATTAAACAAACAAATTAATAAACGCCAGAATGTACAATGAAACTTATTGTGGTCCCTAGTTGGCCAATTAGCGAATAATAAACACATATGATATATGTGTTCTATTTTATGGTAAATAAAAAATTTCATTATTGTAAAAAATGGCGTTAATTTAGGTACTATTTCGTATAAAAAACATACATTCGGCGTTGTTTCGTATAAAAATAGCTTTACAGTCCCATGGTACAATATATAGTGTATTTCTACAAACACAACATATATGAACTATCACAGGAACCTCGATACCTTCATTCAGTAATTATTAAGAATAGTCATTGTATATAGACAGACATTGCTCCAGTATTGATACTTCACACTGAGGTTAGTTTTTTGATGGTTATGTCTCGTGTTAATCATTGTATATAGACAGTAGCGGCGATTGAGAATTAGAAGTAGGGGGCAAAAAATACCGGGGTTTGTGGGATATAGCGGGGTCGGGGTCGGGGCCGGGGGAGGGGTGTATATACACGAAAACTGAAGGGGGGAAAAAAGGCTACAAAATGGAATTTTGACAGAGAGGTGAAGGTTGATAGCCTACCAAGTTAACTGTAGTGAAAATATTTCAGATTTTGATTCAATACTATACAATAAAACTTTTACCAAAGGAACAATAATTACACATGTATTACAATTAAATAGAAGTATGGCGTGATTATACAAGCCCACTAAAATGCATGCACCAACCGACCCTATGAGCAACATTTTAACACCATTCATAGCAGGGACTGGCTGCATAAGGAATGGCGTTACTATCATCGCTCATACCTCGGTCACTTTCATATTGTCCAAGCCAAGGATAAGATAGGGACAGATGAATGAAAGTAACAAAATTGCTCTAGCCTATACCAGAAGACATAGTGCACTGTAAACACTAGGTCCCGCCAGCAAAGGCAAATATATAAACATTTCTGTTTAAATACTTATGAACTCGAAATCACCGGGCAAGTTGGCCATGCGGTTAGGGGCGCGCAGCTGTGAGCTTGCATCCAGGAGATAGTGGGTTTGAACCCCACCTTCGGCAGCCCTGAAAATGGTTTTACGTGGTTTCCCATTTCCACACCAGGCAAATGCTGGGGCTGTACCTTAATTAAGGCCACGACCGCTTCTTTTCCACTCCTAGCCCTTTCCTATCACATCGTCACCATAACACCTATCTATGTCAGTGCGACGTAAAGCAAAAAAAAAAAAAAAAAAAAAAGAAACTTGAAATCTGGAACTTACAGTTACGTCTTTTGTCTCCACCCAAGCATAAAACGCCTGTGTAGTATTTAAACATATAAAACAGATGTTTATACATTTCTAAATATTTTACTGTGATTTGATAACATTTGATGATTAGGGCCCGGATGTATATGGCCTAAAACTGTTAGAAATATGCAAGCATGTATGACCTGAAAAGGTATTAAAATTTGACAATAAAAGCTTAAAAGCTTAAAAGCTTTTTGGTCACATTTTAGAAATATTCAAATTCTTGACGCTCTTTAAGTTATCATTACACTCAACTCTCGATTTACCGTAATCGGATCAACCGCGCTGCGGCTTAACCGCGATATCAAAAACACTAAAAACGCACGAGTGTAAGGAGTTACAGTAATACAGAATTACAAAGGGTCGGGATTATATTGCCAGGATGATGCTCTCATCACCGAAAAACTTGTTTTGAGAAACTTGAGAGGCAAAATAATGAAAAAGTGTTTCTCTGTACAAAAGCAGAAGACCATGACTAATTATTTTCAGAAACAGTAAAGTTAGCTAGCCTAGTCTGATTATTTTTCTTTATCTTATTAGTTTCAACGAAAAGTGCTGTTTATTTTTCTATTTATTAATTGTGATAAGTGCAACGTATTGGGTAAGCTAAAAAAAAAACAGCATATTGAAAATATACTTCTAAAATATAGAAGGTCAATAATAAATGAGTAATCATATTAATTTTATTATTATAGTTCGAATTTATTTAATTACTCAATCCAGAGGTAACTGTTGACTCTGCCGAGAATTAAATAGACTGAATGTCACATTTTGATGGACGATCAGAAAGTATTACAATAGCAAATTGCATATATTTTAAAGTTTTCGAATGAGAACGATCTTCTATTTTCACGCAATATTGACTTATAACGGGAAAAAGACCGCTCAACATCGCAGGATGTTATTGGGGCATATTTTAAATACGTTAAATCATTAGAATTCTATTGAGGTTCACCTTTCTGTCACATTCTACGCATCTGTCTCTTTCTATACAGCTTACCCTACTAATTCTCATAAATATATATATATTTCTAGGAAAGATAATTGTAAGAAATTACAGACAACAATTAGATGTTATAAAATATGTCATTGAGATCACTCCAAGCACGTATGAAAATATGGAATAAAACATAAAAATATGAAAATATACTAAAATTCACGGGAAAACATGACCATAATATGAAAAATTACAGGAAAATGACAAAAACGTTAAAAGAGCCAAAATATAACTTTATATGACCCCGAAAATTTCATAGTTTTAATCACCGTAGATAAAATCATGCTTAACTTGTGTTTTCCATGGAAATAATATAAAGAAAAAATATGACATGTCATAAACATCCGGGCCGACTGATGATGCTCTTTCGGGAACGAAACACGTCCTTCTATTTTAAGTTGTTTCTTTTTCAAGTGAAATGCTGTTACCATATGTTTTATTTTTCAGTTAGTTTATAAATTTATTACTCAATATTAGTTTCAGTAGACTAAACAACTTAATAGTTTCCAAACTGGTATTGATTGTGTATCCATGCTCATTAACGTCACGAACTCTTCTTGTCAGTGTTATAGCAGTGGACAGGATCGAGGTAGTTAGCAAACTAGAGTTAAGTGCAATGCAGCCGGGCCGGGGTCTATAAGGGGCCCCGATACTTCTTGCAAAAAGTAATACACCATAGCCCAATGTCACTCTACAAGGAAATGGTCTGGGCAGTTTTGTAAAATAAGTCGAAATAGTTATTCTTTTCTTATTTTTCACAATTTGTACGTAGAGGAATTGCCATTTGGTTGCATTTAACACCAATTTATTTTGCTGAGTGTAATGGTTAGTCCACACCAAAGTTAGTAAACAATGTTAACAAAGCAAAGTTAATAAAAATGGTAATGAAAACATTTCTCAACATGTTAATAAACTTTTGTTAACAAACTTTGTGTCCACACCAAAATAGCTGTTGGTGAGGTTTCAATTGATACGGTCAAGAAGAAGAAAATACTTAAAGCTGCAGCTTTCATTACTTTAGTGAGTACCCTTTGTACAATTACAGAAAAGGGCAGAAGCGACATGTGGCAAAGAAAAATACTGGAAAGGCGAGTAGAATTAAGTTTGGAAAGAACACTTGTCAGAACTTTTAATTCATGACGCAGTAGGCTTTCAAAATTTTCTTCAGAATGCCTCCACATGGCTTTCAGTTTTTATAATAGCAATTGGGTCTGAAATTGCAAGTAATGATACAGATTATCGGAAGGCCGGCTCCACTAATGCCAGTTTTTTTAATAGATAGGCTATAACTTTAAAGATTTCTAGCAACTGGTGTTTGAAGCTTTATACAACAATATCAAGGAATTGGTAGAAGTACGATATAAAGAAAATCTTCGTTTAACCTAGTTAGGATAGTATTATTTTGATTATTTTGATGATGTACAAGCGATTATGGGAAGTTAGGTTATTCAACGAGGGGCGAAGCTGGAAATTAAACTACATCAGAACACAGCTAAAAGAATGTCATACAAAATTAAAGGTGCTGTATATTAGAACTTTCGCTTGCGATTTGATATTCCATTTTTAGAAAGCCCAAGAAATCGTTGTATTCCGCGGTACGAATTTGCGTGCTCTAATTGCGCCCTTGCGCATATGCGAACCAAAATGTAAACGAAAACACGAAAAGTTAATGAAAAGTTTCATTCACAAAAGTTAAAGAAATTTGTTTTATCAACATGCTCGAAAAGATAATGAACACGCTATTTTGTTTATTAACTTGCAAAAACGTTCATGAACAATGTTGATTAACAAAGTTTCCGAAAATGTCTTGGTGTGGACGCACCTTAACACAGCACAGCTGTAAAATATACGTGACCTTGCCGTCTCTTGCGCCACGCTCTTTAGAAAAGACCTGCACCGAATTAATTACAGCAATTAAAATTGATACAAAAATATCACATTTTAGTTACGAAATTATACTTTTTTGAGATAGCATTATGCACAAATTTTGTTGAACATTTCACATTTGTCACAGCAGTGTGTAATATCAAGAAGAAATTGTAGTAACAATCAGTCAACGAGCTCTCTCTGCATGAAGTCAATAATATCAGTTGTGAGGTTTGATATTTTTCGAACTTTATTTCAACAGTTTTTTATTTTATTTTGTTCGAAAAATTTTCTGTGTTGTCAATCGAATACATTATTGTAACCGAGATTTCGGCATTGGGTACAGAGTCACAAAGTTAATTACTAGGGCCCGGATGTTTATGTCCAAAAAATGTCTCAAATAAGCAAGCACTTATGACCTAAAAAGTATTAAAATATGACATAAATTTTTTGAGTCACATTTTCGAAAGCTTCAAACTCTTGCCGTTGTTTAAATTAATATGAAATGGCGTATGGCTTTTAGTGCCGGGAGTGTCCGAGGACAAGTTCGGCTCGCCAGATGCAGGTCTTGTGATTTGACGCCCGTAGGTGACCTGCGTGTCGTGATAAGGATAAAATGACGATGGAGACGACACATACATCCAGCCACCGTGCCCGTGAAATGAACCAATTATGGTAAAAAATCCCAACCCTGTCGGGAATCGAACCCGGGACCCTTGCGATGAAAGGCCAGCACGCTAACCATTTAGCCATGGAGCCGGACTAAATTAAGATTATATTGAAAAACATACTTTTAAAATACTGATCACTCAATAATAATAATAATAATAAAAAATAAGTAACAATATTATTTCGGATTTATTTGTTTACTCATTTCAAAGGTAACTCTCGACTCTCGATAGAATGAAATAAATGTCACATTTTGATGGCCGATCAGAATGAATTATAATAGCAAATTACATATATTTTACAGTTTTCAAATAGGAACAATCTATTTTTACGCAACATTGACTTGTAACGAAAAAAAAAAAAAAAAAAAAAAAGACCGCTCAACATCGCAGGACGTTACTGGACCATATTTGAAACACGCCATATCATTAGAGTTCAATTGAGGTCCACATTTCTGTCGCTTACCCTCCTAATTCACATAAATATATATTTCTTCTTCTTTATATGTTTACCCTCCAGGGTCGGTTTTTCCCTCGGACTCAGCGAGGGATCCCACCTCTACCGCCTCAAGGGCAGTGTCCTGGAGCTTCAGACTCTGGGTCGGGGATACAACTGGGGAGAATGACCAGTACCTCGCCCACGCGGCCTTACCTGCTATGCTGAACAGGGGCCTTGTGGAGGGATGGGAAGATTGGATGGGACAGGCAAGGAAGAGGGAAGGAAGCGGCCGTGGCCTTAAGTTAGGTTCCATCCCGGCATTTGCCTGGAGGAGAAGTGGGAAACCACGGAAAACCACTTCCAGGATGGCTGAGGTGGTAATCGAACCCACCTCTACTCAGCTGACCTCCCGGGGTTGAGTGGACCCCGTTCCAGCCCTCGTACCACTTTTCAAATTTCGTGGCAGAGCCGGGAATCGAACCCGGACCTCCGGGGGTGGCAGCTTATCACGCTAACCACTACACCACAGAGGCGGACAATATATATTTCTAAGAAAGATAATTGTAAGAAATTACAGACAACAAACAGGAAATGTGAAAAATCCGTCTTTGAGACGACTCAAAGTAGGTAAGCGAAAATTGAATAAATTAAAAATATGATTAAAACACGAAAATTCACGGGGAAATATGACTATAATATGAAAAATTACCGGAAAATGACAAAAAACATTAAAGGAGCCAAAATATGACTTTATATGACCCTTGGAAATTGCATAATTTTTGTCACTGTAGATAAAATCATGCTTGACTTGTATTTTCCATGGAAATAATCTAAACAATATGACATGTCATTGTATAGGCTTTTGGGCTTGTGCCGTGTCAAGAAAATAAGGAGAAATTCTTAACGTTTCGCAGAAAACTGTGCTCTGCGTCCTCAGAAGAATTCTCGACTGTCCACGAGTACGGGCCGTGAAAGCATTAATGGCAGCATGACATGTCACAAACATCCGGGCCCTATTAATTACCAACTTCTAAATGGACCGGGCTGCGTGGCTCAGACGGTTAAGGCGCTGTCCTTCTAACCCCAGCTTGGCAGGTTCGATCCTGGCTCAGTCCGGTGGTATTTGAAGGTGCTCAAATACGACAGCCCCGTGTCAGTAGATTTACTGGCACGTAAAAGAACTCCCGCGGGACTAAATTCCGGCACCTCGGCGTCTCCGAAGACCTTAAAAAGTAGTTAGTGGGACGTAAAAGCAAAAAAACATTAACAATTTCTAAATGGTTCGTGGTTGGCACCGCAGAAGCTTAGCCGTTAAATCACGGAGGCCGCGCTGTAATTCAATTTCTATTAAGTTATTCGGAGGTTTTCCTTTGTATTTGAAGCGGCCCGAATTTTGATTTTGGCAGGGGCCCCTGGCTCGATCCTACGACTTCAATTAGAGTACCTAAATTACGGAGTTGGTAGAAACATAGCTTAGTGTTAAAGCAACTGGTATCAGAAGAGAGTAATAGTACCTACGAATGACATCTGGAAAGAGACGAGCAACGTAGAAATAGTATTAGGCTCATTCCTAAGCTAACTCATCGGAAACTCTTGGTGTTCCTAGTTAGATCCAGTAGCGGCGATTGACAATTACAAGTAGGGGGAGTGCAAAAATATGTACAGAAAACAAAAAGTGTCATGGTTTGCAGGATATAGCGCGGGGGGGGGGGGGGGGGGGGGGGGTAGTGGGGAGCATATATACAACAAAGCTGACAAAAAAAAAAACTTCAAAGTGGTAAGATTTTTTTTATCCTCTCTGGCGAATTTCGATAGAGAGGTAAAGGTTGAAAGTTTACCAACTTAAGTGCGGTAAGATTTTGAGATTTTCATCCAATACTGTACAATAAAACTTTCACCAAAGGAGCAGTATTATACATGTATTACAAAAATTAAGTCCACCTCTGTGGTGTAGTGGTTAGCGTGATTTGTGATTAGTTGCCATCCCCCCCACCCCCCGGAGGTCCGGGGTCCATTCCCGGTTCTTACACGAAATTTGAAAAGTGGTACGAGGGATGGAACCGGATCCATTCAGTCTCTCGAGGTCAATTGAGTAGAGGGGGTTCGATTCTCCCCCTCAGCCAACTTTGAAGCGGTTTTCTATGCACTTATTCTCCAGGCAAATGCTGGGATGCTACGTAACTTCAGGCCACGGCCGCTTCCTTCCCTCTTTCTTGTCTATCCCATTCAATCTTCCCATCCCTCCACAAGCCCCCTGTTCAGTATAGCAGATGAGGGCGCCTGGGCGAGGTACTCGTCCTCCTTCCCAGTTGTATTCCCAGTCCCAAAGTCTGACGCTCCAGGACTTTGCCCTTGAGGCGGTACAGGTCGGATCCCTCGCTGAGTCCGAGGGATAAACGAACCCTGGGGAGTAAACGGATTAAGAAAGAAAGAAAGAAAGAAAGAAAGAAAGAAAGAAAGAAAGAAAGAAAGAAAGAAAGAAAAAACAAAAATAAAGGAAAAATTAACTGACAAGAGAACAGGGCTTGTAAAAGTTCCTTTTTTCAATAATCCCTACATTCCTTCTTTCAGCCGGCTAAAATGGAATAAAAATGTAATGTTTTCTCCCCCCTAATCACTGCTGCTAGTTACATTCACAACAGAGTTCAATAAAGCTGAACTCACCTCCATTTATATTGACAATCCACATCTTGTAAGCTCACAGCACTCACAGTAGCGCACGGCTCTACTTACTGTCATTTAACAAGCTCGCTTCGAATATTCCGACAGAGTTTGGGGAGTGGTTTTGAGAAACTTTCCTGCTGCCTATCAAGCGATTGGTCGGTGCGACAACCAGGAAAAAAATAAGTTCCTTATCGCCCCAACAGGATAAAATGTGTGAAACTGCATCATGAGGTAATCGTACTTTAAGATATAAATAGATGCACTTTAAAGTGAACGCCGTGGTTAGCCAACAAATTTGCAACACTCGTCATGTTGTGTGTGCGGTGTTCTCATTGGCTAGAGGTACAACGATAAGGAAGGGTACAGGTGTCACTCACAGGGAACATAGATCTGACAGATAATTGTACAGTATAAGGCGGAGTTATCAGTTGTGCTGTTTGTGGCGAGGGAAGATGAGTGCTGAAAACACGTTTGTCTGAAAACCAGGGCTGTAATGGAGGGGGAATGCGGGAAGATGCCGTTCCTCCACACAGTGTTGCCAGGACTAAACATAAAAATTTCGGTAGATTGTACGTAAAAATTTCGGCAGTTTAAATGAAAATTTCTGTAGTTTCTCGAGCACTGAAATGTTATAATACTCGTATAACTAAATTAAAGAATGCAATAGTCATTTGATTATGAGAAAAATATACAGTTTTACTCACCCGTACTCTCTGGCCAATCTATGCTTCTTCTTCCTCTTTCTCCCCAATCTTCCTGTAGATGTAGTTATTCATCAGGCGTAGAAATTGTGTGTTAATTTTGAAGCCATAGCAGGATGCAGGAGGAGCCTCCGTGGCTCAGACGGCAGCGCGTCGGCCGCTCACCGCTGGATACCGTGGTTTAAATCCCGGTGACTCCATATGAGATTTGTGCTGGACAAAGCGAAGGCGGGACAGGTTTTTCTCCGGGTACTCCGGTTTTCCCTGTCATCTTTCATTCCAGCAACACTCTCCATTATCATTTCATAGCATTTATCACTCATTAATAAATCACCTTGGGAGTGGCGACCCCATTGTAATAACAGCCTATATATGTTCCATTCATTACATCCCTGGCCCGGTCAATGACTGGAAAACAGGTTGTAGGTTTTCATTTTCATTTTTTCAGCAGGATGCAGATTTTGTATTCTATATGCGGGTCGGTGATTTCGCTTCGAACGATGCAGTCAAGCGTGGGTTTTGAATTCAATAAGAGAGGAGAGATTACGCAATTCGAGCCTAAAATGAATGCGGGAAAGTACCTAAAGAGACGAGGAAAGAGTTTTTCGGCACAAATATAGTATACACCATTAATCATTATTATTAATTTTTATTTAATTTGGATTAAATTTCCTTGTATTTTTCTGTTTTTGGGGTTTTCTGGTGTGTTCAAAAATTGAGAGATCACCTGAAATTTGCTTTACGTCGCACCGGCATGTCTACGGCGACGATGGAATAGGAAAGGGCTAGGAATGGGAAGGAAGCGGCCATTGCGTTAATTAAGGCACAGCCCCTACATCTGTGAAAATGGTAAATCGTGAAAAACCATCTTCAGCGCCGCCGACAGTGTGGTTCGAACCCACTATCTCCCGAATGCAAGCACACGCGATCTGAGTTTGACAGAGGGCAGATTGTGATGGCCGGGAGGCTCGGCACGAGAATTTCGGAAACTTCACGACTTGTCGGGTGTTCGAGGAGTGCTGTGGTGAGTGTCTTCAAGAAGTGGCGAGACCAAGGGGAAATCACACCACCCCTCATTACAGATGTCGGACGTCGTAGGCTGGGCAGACTGGTAAAACAGGACAGGCTTCGAACTGTGGCGGAACTAACATCAGACTGTAAAGCTAGGCAAAGTACAAGTGTGTCTGAACATACAGCGCACCGAAGATTCCTAAGGATTAACCTCCGCAGCCGACGACCCATGCATGTGCCAACGTTAACACCACGACATCGGCAACTACGACTGAAATGGGCACGTGACCATCGTCACTGGACGTTGGCGCAGTGGCAGAGGTTGCCTGGTCTCATGAATCCCGATACCTTCTTCATCATGCCGATGGAAGGGTGCGACTTCATTGTCTTCCACGGGAACAGCTTCTTGATACCTGTATTGCGGGACGGAGACAAGCTGGCGGTGGCTCAATTATGCTCTGGGGAACATTCATGTGGGAATCCATGGGCCAGTGGAGCTCGTGCAAGGCACCATGACGGCCGAGAAGTATCGTGCACTGGTTGCAGACCACGTACACCCACTCGTGACGATCATGCTTTCCTACGGCAGTGGCACTTTTCAACAAGATTATACGCATGTCACAAGGCCAGGAGTGTGAAAATGGAGTTGTTCGAAGAACATAGTGGCGAGTTGCAATTGATGTGATGGCCTCCAAAACTCGCCAGATCTTAACCCGATGGAGCACATCTGGGATGTGATTGAACCGGTCATCAGAGCTTATCGCCTCCCTCCCGGAATTTATGGGAATTAGGTTACTTGGGTGTGCACATGTGATGCCAACACCCTCCAGCGACCTACTAAGGCCTTATTGCTTGCATGCCAAGACGCGTCGCCGCTGTCATCCGTGCCAAATATGGACACACCGGCTGTTAGGTGGGAGGTCATAATGTTCTGGCTGATCGGTGTAGACTACTTTAGAGGTCTATATGCCAAGAATTGTTCCTACAAAAATTTAGAGAAGTTAAATACAGTACATAAAAATGAGCAATATTTTGTTTTTACACCAATTGAATTGTTTTATAATACACAAAAAAGCAAATATCGCCCCCGCGTCTATTCTCTTTTATTAATAGCTCATCACTGTTGCCAACTTGACTAGTTACATATTGAAATCAAGAGAGATAACCATCTAGAAACTAACCTCAATGTAAGTATCAATAATGGAGGTTCCCTTAGCCAAGAAAATGAGAAATAAATATATTCATAATTAAGTCGGTTTTCCAGCTCAATGAGGAATGAAGGAAATGCACTCTTTCTCTTACCCTCACTCAATTTAATGTTATATTCAAGTTTTATGTTATATGTTGGGGAAAATTCATGGCAACTATTTTGTTCTTGAAGATACCCGTCCGGTTGGAAAATGTGACATATACAGACGAAAGGACAAGGTGTTAACTACATGTGTGGACAATGAATAACACTGAAATATCTTAACACACTAATTTATTACGGTAGTACACAGGGCAATATGGTCTTCCCGGTGGAAAAGAATGACAACACAGTACACATAAATTTGACATAACAAACCTGGGCCTAAAGACCCTCAATGTAGTCCCCTGCTACTGACACCACACGCTGCCAACGATGTGGGAGGCGCTGAATACCATCTGCCTCAGCATTTGCCGCACTATGTGTGAATCGGGTCACCTGTTGGCGCACAGCATTAGCAATGTCCTCTCGTGTTGCAAACCGCCTACCACGTAGTGGTTCCTTAATCTTTCGAATGAGATCAAAGTCACAGGGCGAAATGCCGGGAGAGTACGGTGGGTGCTCCAATTCTTCACATCCCCAACGTCGCAGTAGTTGCCCTACACACTCTGCTTTATGTGGTTTTGCATTGTCATGCATGATTATTGCACTGTCCACAAGATCCGGACGTTTCTCCTGAACACCACGTCGTACCTGTTGCGCCAGGAAGTCCCTGTAGTACTGTGGGGTCAGTGTTCTGCCATGTGGAACAAAGTGGCAAACAATGACATCCCTGACGTCATACGCGACGATCACCATCAATTTGACTGGGGAAGGATTTTGACAGACCTTCTGCCTCCTTGGTGATCCAGCATGTCGCCACTACGCGGACTGACGTTTCAGTTCTGGTTCGTATGCCCTGGCCCAAAATTCATCGATGGCGATTATTCGTGACAAGAATTGATCGCCGTCCTGTTGCCAGCGTGCAAGGTGTTCGGAGCATATTGCATAGCGCACCCACCTTTGAACTTCCGTCAGTGCACGCGGTACCCACTAGTGTCGTGCAAAACACGCTCTATGCTCGGTTCATATTTGGCGAGTATGGCTATGACCGAACCTCGCTTCTCACAGGCGAGGCGAGCTGTGTTAGCTCGAACTTGCCCCTTCATACTCGCTCGTTCACGCGCTGTCTCAGGCACGGGCAGAAGTGCTCGCTTCCCTTCGATCTTGTTTAGCCGTACTCTGCTGTTTGCCTCGCGCACCTTTATCTATCGAAACATTCGCTTTCCCCTCAATGGTGGACATGGGCATGTAACTGTCAATAGTTAAACTCGTATTTTTAGACTGTGATTCTACAATATACTGAACTCGGGCGGCCTCGTTTATGTACTGTAGGTAAGCAATACTGGAAAATAATGTAGTAAATATCGTTCCTGTCGGATGAATTTCACGTGCTGCCACGTGTATTCCTCCTGGCTAGCATACTTTGGAAATTAAATACACATTATTAATGCATAAGCTATATATTTCACTACTAACTATACCAAAGACATTTGATATTAACTGTTCAAGTTAAGTCATTATAACACATAAAGTTAAATATAAACCTCAAAAGTAATTTAAAAATTCCTCTTTGTTCAAGGTTTTCTATGACTAGTGCACAATTAATAACAAGTCATTGACTTGGTCTGGGTCTAGTTGACTCCTACGACTGGTTAAAAGCATTCCAGCTTTACTCAAGTTTCTTTCGCTACTTGCACTGGTTGCTGGGATGCACAACGTACGTCTGGCAAATATTGACAGAGTAGGCAGACTGTTTTCGTGTTCCTTCCACCATCGCAGTAGGTCGTCATCATCTTCACCAGCATTCATATTGCAGTACATTCCAACTCGTCGCTTATCCATTCACTGAATTTGTTCTTTTTCTTCGGAGGATCTTGTAGGCTGGTCTATGCACGCACAGTGCAAGGTGAAAGATCTACAGAGAGAGATAAATAAAAAATTAGAAATAAAGAAACTTAACGAGATGTTTGATGGACGTTGTAATACAATCACTTAAGTAATTACACACAGCAAATTATATTACGAACCTGATATATCAGATGTTATACAGATACGTCTGACTTCGTCCATTACGCCCTTCCTCATCTTCTTCTAACATTTTCAGTTGGCGAAACGGAGGCCATAGAAATGTGGCTATTTTGTGTACAGTTGAGACCTGTACCTTTTCACTTAATAGCCTGTGAGCTCTGACCTTTATTTTACGGATTTCCTGAAAGTAAAATCAAGGTTCAACATAATATTAATGTAATGACTATATACATATTACTTAAATGGCAGGAAATGAAGTCAATCATTAAAAAATACCTTACTGTCTGATTCACTAACCGAGCAGTGCTCCCGCAATTTATGGAACCACAAGAGTACTAAGTGAATTGTTGGTGTTGTATCATGTTCCAGATCATCGGTTGCTTCTTTGAAAGGTTTAAGGAAAGCTACCATCTCTTCTGCAACCTCATAACTGAAGCCATCTATCTTTTGGAAGGCATTATGATTTCGCAACAGCGCAACAATTTGATCATACTGCTTAAAAACAGACTGTAACATCGTATAGAGACTATTCCACCTCGTCATTACTTCTTGCTGTACCGTTGTTTGCAGCTCGGCAGCAAGACCGCCTTTTTTCAGATACCTCACTACTGCCTTTGCGGCGTTTATTGTGTTTGCAGATACTGGAGCATCTTCCACAAGGCCGGGCGAGATGGCCGTGGAGTTAGGAGCGTTCGGCTGTGAGCTTCCATCCGGGAGATAGTGGGTTCGAATCCCACGTCGGCAGCCCTGAAGATGGTTTTCCGCGGTTTCCCATTTTCACTCCAAGCAAATGCTGGGGCTGTACCTTAATTAAGGCCACGGCTGCTGCCTTCCCGTTCCTAGGCCTTTCATGTCCCATCGTCGCCATAAGACCTATCTGTGTCGGTGCGACGTGAAGCCACTAGCAAAAAAAATTTCTTCCACAGGAAATCTCGTTTCATCGAATACGTGCGCAAGTGCTGTATTTTTGCAGTGAGCAGCACAAGGCAGACGTCTATGTTCTTCGAAAGCTTTCTTTATATTTGAACTCTGATTTGTTACAAAAAACATGTCTTCACAATCACACTGAGGAATGTTTAACTCGGACATTCTTTCGTGAACTTCCTCATATATATTTGCACTTGTTTTTTTTGAAAATGTTGTAGTAAAAAGCACATTAGTGATCAGCTTCCACTCTCTATCTATACGCTGCGTAGTCAGCGTCAGATAATGGGTTTGGTTGTATTAAACAGTAGCCGAGCAACATTTGTCGTGCATAGCAGAAATAATCAGCGGCATTATTTCGCTTCGTATTGAACCCTTTAGGTCCATATTGAGGGATACCTACCTTCCTTACCTATCAGCAAAGTTCATGAGATCTGTCTCTTGTGTCGTTTCGGGTTCTTCGTCACTTGCTGAGGTAAAGGTAGGATTCATTAATTCTAATCTATCTACCGGAATGAAAGGTCTGTTTAAAAGATTCCTATTTATTCAGGAAATTCTGAAGCATGTCAATGGTATCATAGAAGTCAATCGTGTCCACTGGACACCACAATCATTTTACATAAATGTCAGAACACTGGTGTGAGACTTTAACGTAATCGCCTGATGGGCATTCTTACTAGAAACCATTGTCTCAATTATTAATCATTTAAGAAAGGAAAGTCTGGAAATCCTTAAATTCGGCTTCCATGTGAGACCACATGTACCATCATAGTGATTCGTTATGGTCCAGCCCTCGTAACACGAACTCTGGACTCTGAGTATAATTAAGGCCGTCCAATCGGTGTGTGCCACACAGTGGTTCTACGGCATGGACCCTTAATTGAATCGATGTGACCTGCGTCTATGTCATGGACCGACATCTAATCTTTAAGTTACTTTAAAGTCATTGTGGATGATGACCGCAAGGAAATGATGCTACGATGGCATATGGCCCTAATCTAAGTCAATGAGGTTGATGACCCCCTGACCATCCAAGTTTCTAGGCTGAAGGCTAAACACGATTAAGTTACATCGGTCGATGACCAAAGTTCCACTTTACTATCCCCAGCACATTCACTGCTCAATCAATCAAAGTTCAATAATTACAACAATAGCAATGCTCACAAACTTTGTGGCAGTAAAAAAATCCATTTCCTTCGGATATGTCCCCTTAATCGTTACTTTATTTTTTATATTTCCCAGAAACAAACTAAAATTTCCAGAATGCATCTCCAAGTTATTCGCTTGATTAAAGTTATTTCAAAATGCGGTTTCACTGAATTTAATAATTAAACAAATTTAAATGATTTAACGAAATGTTAAAGATCAGTAAATTTTATCTCCGCGGACTCTGGTTTCTTCACAAATTCCTACGCAGCTGTGATGTGAGTTCAATATTGCGATGTTTATCTGGCTGGAAAAGAATTTTACATAATTCATGTCCAGCTACATATATCCTATCTCGTGATATCATGCTTAAACATCTAATCTAGTCCTAACCGTTATTAACACTTGGATATCATAATAATCTACGTACAAACCAAACAACTCGCCATATAATTACGATGTCATATCTCGTCATCACTGAATTTTGCACACCCCTCACAGACAAACCGATCGTCACGACCATCGCTCTATATTTTGGACAACCCTAAATTTGGTTACTCTGTTCCTTATACTCAAAGTTCATGGTTTCAAATGTTCATTACGTCCTCAATTACAGTATTTCACAATACTTAGATCATTACCGGCTATGAATTTTCAACTAAATCCAGCATTTTAACGTATCCCCTGGCCGAGAATTACAGTACAATCTCAAGTCCACTCCTTTCCCGCTATCATAGCTGAGGTCCCTCACCCCATGCTCGCTTGGCAGTTACATAAACCACCCGGTTCGTTCTACCTGACTGACTTCTCAAAATGCTCCCTTTAAACTCTGCCGACATGATTAAACAAATACGATATTCTAACCAACAAAATGCACAGATATGCTTCAAGATGCCCACACTAATTATACGCGTCGCCAATTATACCGCTATGGATTTCTATGAATTTCTTTCCATTCTCAACATTATAAATATTGTTCGGGTTATCATGTCCCGGCTTCAAATGACAGGACTCTAACCTGATTCGCACATCTCATCTCAACTCATATAAAACATTCCTCGGGCTTCCGGGCCCCGGCTTCAATGACAGGTCCAACCTGATCCACAAAACTAACCTCTGTTTCCCAGCTCCACAATTATCATCGACCAAGAACTGGAATAAAATCCCCACTAGAAATCCCAACGTCTAATATCGCACAATGCATTAATCACGAATAACTTCGCATAAATGATATCGTATTTAATAACTTGATTTTTACGAGAAATGACTGAAACATTCTACTAGATCTTTTATTGTCAGTCAGACACAGTTTAAAATGGGCATTAAATACAACGTTTCTCTCCGTGACCAAATTCCTCACCCTAGGTTCTCATCCGACAGCGCGCTTCCACTCGATTGAAAATGAGTGACCATGGATTATTATTATTAACGTCAAATTGCAGACAGAAGAATTTTACGTCGAATGAACATCTTAATTTGACATCACAAAATATAGGCAGTACACTCACACGGATGACGATCTACATTGGACGTGATATCACTTCGGAACCCTATTCAATAACCTTTTACAACATTATACGGCCCTCGCAAGACTTCAAAAATTTATCCAAGTGGAAAATAAAACAAATGACTCTTTTAGTCGTACTCTCACATTTACAAAACTTAGTAGGGTGACCACTGCGTCGTATATCCCCATTCAAATACACTTTAAGAAATCACGAGACAGGATATAAGAGGGAGTAAGATGGAAAATCACCTACCTCATGTCTTCATGCCAGTATTCGTCTTAGGGCTCACCTGCGACCCTGGCATTTTATTTAGCCATTTTTACATTCATGGCTTCACAATTTGTTATTATTTCTTCAGGTTTCCTGGAATAAAGCATAAAAAAAGAAAATACCCTTCACTTGTTTGCTTGAACGCACACGATGGACTATAATTATTTCCGCACACGAATTACTTAATCACATTGGAATTTATTCAGTACTTTGACCGTCCTATCTGGTATAATTATTTCACTCAAGAAAACCATCTCCTCATGGAGTCAAGACTTAGCCGCAATGGCTAAAATCTGCAGTTGAACTCAGTCTACTTTCGTTGGTTTGATTTCGCAGAGCAGCTCAACAATTTTTCGTCCGCTTTGTATCACAAATGCCGGAGAAGGAAACTTCGTCATGGCGTCCCTTCATATTTATAGCAGTTACCCCCTCTCTTCGGATCTCTCCCTTTGCCGCCAAGAAAAATTTTATAAATTTTCTGACTTACCTAAACTGTAATTTCAAGAGTTTTGAAAGTGACTACATGCTTGCTACATTTCTGGCGGTAGTGTTCATGGACATTTAAAAATTTTACGGGTTCGATTTGTGAGATGATTGACCTCCTTTGATAGGCACTATATTTTTTTGACTTGGCGTGGTCACGCCGTGTACACGCGCTTTGAAATAGTTCATAAAAATGACTTGAGATTCTTCCGCCGTCGACACGTGTGGTTGACGTCACATACCCCAGAGCGTGGGACCGAAGGTAATCACCCCCTCGTCACGTGTCAAATCCATGCTATCAAGAATCCAACTTTTAATTTAATTGTTATATAATGCATAATGTTCTTAGGGCACAAAGGTCATGGGTTCAGTATTTCATCTGCCTTTGTTTGAACGTTTCTATTGATGGTGGAATGATGCGGTAACACATCAACAATATCTCCTTTTCCAAAATTAACAGCGATATTAATCGGATCTTGTCCTAATTCTTTAAAGCCTTTTCCGGCAACAGTGTTAAACGGTCGGAAATCTTTGGCACACATGAAAACACACGCGCTAGTTACGGTTTGCTTTGTAATGCCGGGCAATACTTGGCGAGAAAATCCAGCATTAAATTTGCAAACGTGTTTTTTTAATGAGTTGTACCGGATTTATTGTTAACAGTGCATTGCACATTTCACAGGAAACATACCCTGTCTGCTGACTGTCTGCAGTGACCACAAGCAGGAATTTCTTCCAAACATCAGAACTGAGCCCATCTCTCTTGATTAGTTTATATTCACTCCTTTGAATTTAACCATAACGCTGTCTGTCGATTCATGTGGCATGGTGAACTTCAACTCAAAACTAACGGGTAACTCAACCATTCCTTCGCCCTTTTATACCTCCGAATTCCCGGGCTTTGCTCTATGTAAACAAGGGATTCCCTAAATCTGAAAAAAAACCACATTGCTTGCAACGTCAGTAAAGCAAGCAAGGCCATCCTCCCTATAGAGCAAGCTTCGCTTCGAACATGTCCTGTCGAACGAATTGGAGAAAACTCAGGCATTTTAGTTTACACGCTCCACTCAGGCGTGATACTGGTTGCATATGCAGCAAGGCACATTATGTTCTGTCTTGGTTACCCGTCTCAAGTTCGAACAATGCACGACACTAGTACCCACCGCGATGCGATTTTGCGCAGTTGCAGCTCATTACGCAATATCCTGTGGACGATGCCACTTACCCTCTCTAATGCCTGCAGAACTTCCACACGATACATATACGTTTGTGAACTGTTCACATATCTACAAGAAAAAAAATAGTTGCCATGACTTTGCCCTAATCCTCGTATTTCTACCTATATTTTGATATACGCGTTACTATAACCGTATTATTCGGTGAAATGAAATGGCACATGGCTTTTTAGTGCCTGAAGTGTCCGAGGACATGTTCGGTTCGATAGATACAGGTCTTTTCATTTGACGCCCTTAGGCGACCTACGCTTCGTAATGGGGATGAAAAGCTGATGTAGACGACACATAGGTAGCACCCAGTTTGGTTTCTATAATGGATTTGGCAGCAGAGAGACAATGCTGGGCATGCGGACTTTGGTACAGAGATGCATAGATATGTGTTTGGATGTATTCGCTTGTTTTATCGATTATGAAAAAGGTTTCGACCATGTGAAATATGAAACATTGCTGCATATCCTACATGGTATCGGCATGGATGGTAGAGATATCCGAATTATTGCCAACCTGTATAGGAATCAGATCGCATCAGTTAAGGTTGAAAACACAAACACATGTGCTAATGAAATTAAGCAAGGAGTGAGGCAAGGCTGTGTTCTATCTCCACTCTTCTTCAATATTTACTTTTTTTTTTCTTGCTATGGGCTTTACGTCGCAACGACACAGATAGGTCTTATGGCGACGATGGGATAGGAAAGGCCTAGGAGTTGGAAGGAAGCGGCCGTGGCCTTAATTAAGGTACAGCCCCAGCATTTGCCTGGTGTGAAAATGGGGAACCACGGAAAACCATTTTCAGAGCTGCCGATAGTGGGATTCGAACCTACTATCTCCCGGATGCAAGCTCACAGCCGCGCGCCTCTACGCGCACGGCCAACTCGCCCGGTCAATATTTACTCTGAAAAGGTATTTTCTGAAGCATTGGAAGGAAAACAGGTGGGCATCGTTGTTAATCGGATGACAATAATTTGCGATATGCAGATGGTACTCTTCTGCGTGCAGCAAGAGTTGAAGATCGCCCTGATGACAGCCGACATCCAATGAGGATATGTTACAAGAAAAAGAAGAAGAAGGAGTGGGAAACTACGGAAAACTACTAACAAGGATAGCTGAGTAGGGAATCGAACCCCCCTCCCCTCTACTAAGTTGACCTCCCGAGGCTGAGTGGAACCCGTTCCAGTCCTTGTACCACTTTTCAAATTTCGTGGAAGAGCCGCGAATTGAACCCGGGCCTCAGGGGGTGGCAGCTAATCACACTAACCACTACACCACTGGAGCTGACCACGGGTTGCTTTTAGCGTGATGATGTTGTTGATGATGATCATGATGTAGGTCTTTCTAGCTGGCGGGCATGAAGATGAATTTTCCGACTTCCAGCTTATGGGGAATCGACGATACGCCCCTACAGCTGAACCTGACATGATTTTACCGCGTCAGTTAGGCAACCTACATAATCGTACGCAATATTTTACAAAGCACAGAAGTAATGATGTTTCTACTTACTCTTCTTGTCCTCGATATTTGTATCTTAACGTCCAGTGCCAAACTTCTTATCTCAAGTGAACCGTAATGTCCAAACCGCAATCTTGTTCGGATATAGCTGCAGTAAACAGATAATATACAACGAAAACAACAACAACTCAACACCAATAATGTCAGTATGCCCTTGATTTATTTATCGCAGACTTGTGGCAGATGGACGAGATTGATATTTTGTTACGGTGAGCGATGGAAGGAAATAGAGTGAACGCTGCTTGTTGTAATCGATTATATTATTCATTATCAGTCGGTTACTGTTATCACTTATACGAAGTCCCGTACAGACTAATAACAATACACAGGCACACAGCGAAAGAATGAAAGCAATATGGTCTGTTAGAAAGGCGAATCATAAATGTAATGCGTGATCCAACAGGGTCCATACGCAAATAATAATAATAATAATAATAATAATAATAATAATAATAATAATAATAATAATAATAATAATAATAATAATAATAATAATAATAATAACGTCCAGTGCCAAACTGGATTATTATTATTATTATTATTATTATTATTATTATTATTATTATTATTATTATTATTGTGCTTTTACGGCCGCACTGGACCACTGTAGTCAATTTCGGTCCTGTCTTCTATGATGTTTTGTGGTTTTTTTTTCCTTTCTGTTCTTCCAGTATTTCTTCATTCTATCTGATCTTCGTTGACGGTTGACGTGACCGTTTTAGACTTGGAAAAGGCATTCGACAGGGTATTCCATGATATCATCTGCCATGCACTACTCTTGCACAAAGCGTACATCGAATGGACGAAATTGTTTGTATCGTAATGTCAACAGCCCTGTCCGTTGTTCATTTGGAGTTTTGGCTCTCTTCGCCATTAGCGTGGGCGTGCCCCAAGGCTCAGTCCTCTCGCCACTAGTATTTATTCTCTGCATGGACACAATAACTGTCGATCCAGCATTTGCCTGGTATGGAAATGGGGAAACTACGGAAAACCATCTTCCGGACTGGCGATGGTTGGTTTCGAGCACAAAACAATTCACGATTACAGAAGAAGAGAAAAAAGTATCCTAACGGGAATAAATGAAGACAGTTTAACATTTAAAATTACGATCATTTAAAGCAATAACAGAGAAATTAACTTTAAAAATTCCTTACATAGAGCGTAATATGCACTGAGAAGTTCGCCGAAAAATTTCAAAAAAATTAATTAACATTATTATACCACAATAATAAAGGAGGCAATCATATTCAAATCCACAGATAACGTAAATATTTCCATTAACGTAACGATGCGATCTACAGTAAATTAAGGAGTGGGCAGATGACCTAGATATTAGGCTCAATCAGATTGAGCGTTACAATAGCTCAACATTCTAAATACAATAATATCACAGCTAGATTCGTACACAACTTATGTATTTCCAGTCCCTTTCCAATGACAGTTTACCTTACTTATTTCCTTTACTTCCATGGTATGACAACATTTTCTTCGAAGGGCCAGAATTGCGTTGGAAGTGTTCTTTTCCTATTGTTCTTGGAAAAAAAATCCTTCTGTCCGGTAATATCGGCCGGATATCGTTATCGGATATCCAGTACGGCTTTGAGGATATTTTTCCTTATAGGAAGCGGAAAACAACAAGGAAACGGATTTGCCAGCTGATATTTTCTTCCTATTTATGGGCCTTATCAGTTTCATGTTGCCTTTGTGATTCCCGTGTTCGATACAGTGACTTATTTTACGACATCGGCAGTAGAAACACAACTAAAATGTTACTTTTCTCGGGTGGTTTAATGCAGTTTCCTGTCAAGAGTTCCAGATTGAGCGTATTGCCCATAGTTATGTCGAGCAAGTTGATTGGTTCAATCATTCACTACTGATCTGCATTTAGAGCAGTCGCCCAAGTGGCAGATTCCCTGTCTGTTGTTTTCCTAGCCTTTTCTTAAATTATTTAAAAGAAATTGGAAATTTATTGAACATGTCCCTTTGTAAGTTATTCAAATCCCTAACTCCCCTTGCTATAAACGAATATTTATCCCAGTTTGTCCTCTAAATTCCAGACTTATCTTCATATTGTGATCAATCCTTCTTTTAGAGACACCACTCAAACTTATTCGTTTGCTCATGTCATTCCACGTCATCTCTCCATTGACAGCTCGGAACATACCACTTAGTCGAGCAGCTCGTCTCCTTTCTCCCAAGTCTTCCCAGCCCAAACTTTGCAACATTTTTGTCGGAAATCAACCAGAACAAATCGAGCTACTTTTCTATGGATATTTTTCTAGTTCTTGAATCAAGTAATCCTGGGGTATTGCCAGAGACTTGTATGCCCTCTCCTTTACATCCTTACTACAACCCCTAAACACCCTCATTAGCATTCACGTGCTTTGCAGCTGTTACCTTGCATTCGGGAGATTGCGGGATCGAATCCCACTGTCGGCAGCTCCATGGTATTTATTTCTCGTATAGCTCTTACAATTAGTGCCGGGAGCATCCGAGGACATGCTCGGCTCGCGTGGTACAAGTATTTATATTTGAATTCCATGGGTGACCTGCGTATCTGGGTGTGGAATGATGATGTTGTTGATGATGATGATGATGATGAGTAAGGCTCGGATTCTTATGTTATTACATAAGAAATGAAAATGAAAAATATCGGCGAATTGTGGTTTTGGTATAGTTATACCTGTGTTTCATTTTACATATTTTTACATGTTTTTTGTAATATTACATGTTTTTGCATATTATGTGAGGAATTTAACAATTTTGTACACATCTAGGTATTTCGTCTTCTTCTTTCCGATGAGACCTGCTAAGGAACACGTGCCAATTTCAATTCAGTTCTTCATACTTCGTTGTTGTCTCTTCTGCTCCTTCCAATATTCTTTTATCCTTTCACTGTGCTGTTTCTTTCTGTCCTCCGACCACTTCGCACCAGGTTTCTTGTTGAATTTTCCTTGGAATCATTCCATACTTACTACCCTCTTTCTAAAAAATCTGCCTGTCCATAGTTTCTTCTTCTCTTATATAATTTATTTCTAAATCTTTCTTTACTTCTTGAATCCAGCTAGTTGTTGCCTCTTTGTCCCAAAGGTACTTGAACATCCTTTTTGTTATTTTGGAATCATCCATTCTGTAAATATGTCCAAAAAATTGCAATCTCTTTTTTCTTATGGTTCCTGTTATGTTTTCTTTGTTCCTGTATATTTCATCATTATATCTTAATTTCCATACTTCTGTTGTTTTCACAGGGCCTAAGAATTTTCTCATGGTTCTCCTTTCTAGTACTGTACCTTAAGTTTATATAATCTATAGTTTAGTACCAGGAATTCACTTGCATATAGGCATTCCGGTTTCACCACTCTAGTGTAGTGCCTTATTTTAAGATTTTTACATAGACACTTTTTTTATTAAAATTACTTGTGATACCATACGAGCGTTCTTCATGTTTGTTAAACATTTTTGTTTTTTCTACGGAGATTCTCAAACCTGTCTTGTTGGCTATTTCTTCCAAGAGATTGATTTGTGTTGTTGCACTTGTTAGGCTTTCTGACAATATAGCAAAATCGTCTGCAAATGCTAGGGGCAATTTATTTCAATGCCTTTGTTTTTCCTCCCTAATGTGACCGGTAAAATGTTATGTTCTTTAAGCCTTACATTCCAGATTTTTACAATTTTCTCTAGAACAGAGTTGAATAGAAGGGGTGACAAACAGTCACCTTGCCGTACCCCTGTATTTATCTTAATAGGTTTTGATATCTCACCGATAAATTTCACCTTTGAAATTTCACGTAGGTAATTATTAAACAAAAAATCAAAATTGTGTCATCTCGTTTAATTTTCAGACTGCAGTAAAATAACTGGAGAATGTCATCTCATATAGAATATATTATTGTAATTGCTAAAGTTGACCTTTAAAAAATTTCTTTAAAGTTGCGATTTCTAACCCCTTTCCTGTGGGTTACGTGAACGAATTTGATCCACGAAATGCCACGGTATTATTTGTCCCAAATGGAAGATAATAATTGCTTTTACTCAAATAAAGTGTAAAATCTGCGGTAAATTAAGAAAATGTACGAAATATTTTACCTGTAGAGACTAATGTGGATACATACTTTACTACCTTACAACTATATTTTCTGCTACGTCGCAGCGCTTCAGTATGTGTTTTGTTTGTCTAACACTTTCGTGTGTGTTATCTTTGCTGACTGAAGTTGTTTGAATTAATTAGGTGTCGTTTTCTTCATGTTGCTCATTCGTTTTGTGCCCTAACTCATTCGTTATTATTGGTCCAGGGATCGTGCTATTTTGCTGTTCGAACTGCCCGCGCTAGTCATATGGACAAAGATAACGAGAATTCACAGACATAGCGCTCCCATTCGTCGGTGCAAGCCCTGCACCTCAAGAAAGAAACAAAAGACGGTACGAGCAGCGGAATGCAACACAAGGAAGCCCTGTCTACAGCCCGTACGTACGTATAGATATTTTTCTGGATATTTCTCAAGTAATGACAGCATTTCTTAATTTAACGCAGATTTTACACTTTATTTGAGTAAAATAAATTATTATCTTCCATTTGGGACAAATATTATAGTGACATTTCGTGGATCGGGTTCGTTCGTATAACCGACTAGGTGCCTTTCATTGGGCAAACTCCATGCAGTCTTCAACCAAAAGCTCGGTTATTCAATCTCTCTATCTGTTTGCAAAATCATTAGCGGCGAACAAGAAGAGCCCTTGGAAGATATTTCATCCAGTTAGTTTTAAAATATGCACAGGCGACTTCCTGGTCCTTCTCAGCCTACAAGGGAATGCGCCAAAACATCACAATCGAAAACGTGGAGAAATATAGGGCCTTTCACTCACAGGCCCGGTTTCTTCAACGAATGTTAAACGTTAACACTGCTATTAAGGAGACTTAACACACAATTTAACAAAATGGTCGTCTCATCAAGAATTGTTAACTCTAACAATTGTTAAATCTTGTGTTAAATTAACCTAGCAGCACCCCTGTGTTAAACCTCTTAACAGTTGCTAAAATTTCAAAATGGAGACATGTAGAAGACGTAAGTTTGAAGCTTTACTGCTGTATGAGGATTATTTATAAACTGAAGACGGCAAAGGACGACCCATACTAAGAAATAACGACCTTTTAGAGTTGTCAGAAGAAAGATTTCTAATTACCGAAGCCATAATGAACAAGGTACCTACTAGACGATATAGGTTAGAGTTTCCAACAGATTGCAACTTACCAATCTCTCCAGTGCAGCAGTTGCTTATAGACTTTACAAGGATGGGTTAGACCCTGCGTCCAATCGATTTCAACTAGCTTAATGTACCTGCTGGGGGATACTCAACAGTAACTCGTGTAGAAGGGTTTGGGTCAATACCGTACAGATTCGTTTTCCAAATAAATGAGGACAAATGTCATGAGGCAGGATCCGCTTCGGACCACGTGGAGGGGATAGAACACTAAAATACGAACACATTTAACTTGTACTTGTTAGGTCCGTAACCTAATAATTTCCGAAAAAATTACGAATTCCCGATTGTAAAGCACTGCGTATATACTTGAAAAGTTGCACAGTAGTCTAGTGTAGCAGTGGCCGAGTGGTCATCGTACTCGTCTACGAACCACGACGATGTGAGTTCGAGTCCCGCGTTAGATCACTTTAAAAAAAATACAAATATAATTAATTATTTCAGGG
The DNA here is from genome assembly GCF_040414725.1 of Anabrus simplex. Classification (NCBI taxonomy): domain Eukaryota; kingdom Metazoa; phylum Arthropoda; class Insecta; order Orthoptera; family Tettigoniidae; genus Anabrus; species Anabrus simplex. The sequence goes on from NC_090267.1 coordinate 491,486,326, forward strand.
AATGTGAAGGTAAAAATGCGAATAAAAGTAATAATCAAATTGCAGTGGAACTTTATTTCCTTCCTCTAATTAATATAGTCCGCCTCTGTGGTGTAGTGGTTAGCGTGATTAGCTGCCACCCCCCGGAGGTTCGGGTTCGATTCCTGGCTGTGCCACGAAATTTGAAAAGTGGTATGAGGGCTGGAACAGGGTCCACTCAGCCTCGGGAGGTCAACTGAGTAAAGGAGGGTTCAGCCATCCTCGAAGTGGTTTTCCGTGGGTTCCCACTTCTCCTCCAGGCAAATGCCGGGATGGTACCTAACTTAAGGCCACGGCCGCTTCCTTCCCTGTCCCATCCAATCTTCTTTCCATCCCTCCACAAGGCCCCTGTTCAGCATAGCAGGTGAGGCCGCCTGGGGGGGGTACTGATCATTCTCCCCAATTGTATCCCCCGAAGCCAAAGTCTGAAGCTCCAGGACACTGCCCTTGAGGCGGTAGAGGTGGGATCCCTCGCTGAGTCCGAGGGAAAAACCGACCCTGGAGGATAAACAGATTAAGAAGAGATCCAGCAGTAATTGTGAGAACGTTTAGACCTATATTAATTTCAGGCAGAAAACAAAGTGTACCGGTACTGCAATTTGCGTAATATTTTTGTTCCAATTTTTAAATAACGTTCCCTGAAACGAGACTCGAACTCACGTCTACGACGCTCGCAGACAAGTACGATGGCCACTATGCCACAACTCCTAAATATATACGCCTTGCATTGGAATCGGGGTTTCATCAATTTTTCAGAAGTTATTAGGTTGCGGACCTGACATGTATAAGTAAAATTTGTTCGCCTTTAGTGTTATATCACCTCCACTTCGTCCGAAGCGGAGGTTTGTAATGACATCTGACCTCGAGACACTTTCCATGTAGGCCTAATTGTAGGGGCAAAAGATCTTCATAGGTCGACATCCCGAACAAATAGTATTTATTTCAAAAGAAAAAAGGCCTAATTGTAGGCGACTATGTTCCCGAGGGCAAGAAAAGAATGTGTAGAATTCTACAAAGAATTCTTGCTGCCATTGCAGCATTAACAAGGCACACCATTATTTTCCCCGCAATAAAAGAATGCCCGAAAATCATTCAAAACATATCAATTATCACATTTTCCCGGCGACGTAGGAACCTTAGATTGCACTCCTACAAGAATAGGCTATTTAGAATGTTGTGATATAACAGTCCGTTATTTCATATTTTAAGCACACTCGCATAATTTTAAATTAAAACTACACTGACTGACAGAGCAAATGCAACACCAAGAAGGAGTGGTCAGAACTTTATGCCAATTGCAGGGTAGACTGACGTCACTGAGGTATGCTCATGATGTGAAATGCGCCGCTGTGCTGCGCACGTAGCGAACGATAAATGGGACACGGCGTTGGCGAATGGCCCACTTCGTACCGTGATTTCTCAGCCGACAGTCATTGTAGAACGTGTTGTCGTGTGCCACAGGACACGTGTATAGCTAAGAATGCCAGGCCGCCGTCAACGGAGGCATTTCCAGCAGACAGACGACTTTACGAGGGGTATGGTGATCGGGCTGAGAAGGGCAGGTTGGTCGCTTCGTCAAATCGCAGCCGATATCCATAGGGATGTGTCCACGGTGCAGCGCCTGTGGCGAAGATGGTTGGCGCAGGGACATGTGGCACTTGCGAGGGGTCCAGGCGCAGCCCGAGTGACGTCAGAACGCGAGGATCGGCGCATCCGCTGCCAAGCGGTGGCAGGCCCGCACGCCACGTCAACCGCCATTCTTCAGCATGTGCAAGACACCCTGGCTGTTCCAATATCGACCAGAACAATTTCCCTTTCCCGTCGATTGGTTGAAGGAGGCCTGCACTCCCGGCGTCCGCTCAGAAGACTACAATTGACTCCACAGCATAGACGTGCACGCCTGGCATGGTGCCGGGCTAGAGCGACTTGGATGAGGGAATGGCGGAACGTCGTGTTCTCAGATGAGTCACGCTTCTGTTCTGTCAGTGATAGTCACCGCAGACGAGTGTGGCGTCGGCGTGGAGAAAGGTCAAATTCGGCAGTAACTGTGGAGCGCCCTACCGCTAGACAACGCGGCATCATGGTTTGGGGCGCTATTGCGTATGATTCCACGTCACCTCTAGTGCGTATTCAAGGCACGTTAAATGCCCACCGCTACGTGCAGCATGTGCTGCGGCCGGTGGCACTCCCGTACCTTCAGGGGCTGACCAATGCTCTGTTTCAGCAGGATAATGCCCGCCCACACACTGCTCGTATCTCCCAACAGGCTCTACGAGGTGTCCAGATGCTTCCGTGGCCAGCGTACTCTCCGGATCTCTCACCAATCGAACACGTGTGGGATCTCATTGGACGCCGTTTGCAAACTCTGCCCCAGCCTCGTACGGACGACCAACTATGGGATTTGGTTGACAGAGAATGGAGAACCATCCTTCAGGACACCATCCGCACTCTTATTGACTCTGTACCTCGACGTGTTTCTGCGTGCATCGCCGCTCGCGGTGGTCCTACATCCTACTGAGTCGATGCCGTGCGCATTGTGTAACCTGCATATCGGTTTGAAATAAACATCAATTATTCGTCCGTGCCGTCTCTGTTTTTTCCCCAACTTTCATCCCTTTCGAACCACTCCTTCTTGGTGTTGCATTTGCTCTGTCAGTCAGTGTATAACATTTGTCTCGCATTCATCATAATAACGCTGATGTTGCCTCTTACTTGACATGTTTACTTCTTAGCGGTATCCGCTAACCATAACCTATAATAATGTCAACCATGTGTCTGTGTGACAAAATACTATTTCAACACGCCACTAGGAGCGCTATATGTAAAGAAACAAAAGACGCTCACTGCCAAACGCGTTCAGAAATCTTACGGAAATGTGTTAATTTGTCTTTAACAATTGTTTCGTAACAAATGTTGGAAATATGTTCGTGAAACAGGGTACTTTTAAACGAAGTGTTAAATTAATAACAATTGTTAGTTAACATGTGTTAAGCAAAATTCAACGTAGAGTTGAAGAAACCGGGCCACAGTGTAGCCGGCGCAGCGCAGCGGTTAGATGGGTGAGCTGAAGCTCACACGAGCACACGGCAACTCGCTGAGCTTGGGGCCGAGAGAGCGCTCGTATGAATGACATGTAAATAACAAGCCCATATATATTAACGCATAATCGAAGTAAAATAATTTCTCACCTTGTCACAGAAGACATTGAAAATGTCCTCCACCTACATCTACACATTTCTGTCTTCATCTAAGGAAATTTTCATTCCTACCAGGTGCGGCTCCATAATACGATCTGCAGAGCTGCAGAACCACCACAATGATAGATATACAGTAATCTATATATATAAAGTAGCTTGTCCTGACTGACTGACTGACTGACTGACTGATTCATCATCGCCGAGCCAAAACTACTGGACATAAAGAAATGAAAGTTTGGGGATATATTCACATTATAATGTAGGTGCTCGCTAAGAGAGGATTTTTGGATATTCCGTCCCTAAGGGGGTGAAAAGGGGGGTGAAATTTTAAAATGAGTGTGTCTATATCTCAAAACTTTAAAAGTTTACAGATGTGAAAATTGGTATTTAGAATCTTCTTTAAAAATAAGGAAACACGTATTTTTTTGTTTTCAGACAATCCCAATAGGAGGGGTGAAAAATGGTGAAAAACGGGTTGAATGCCTTTACTCAGGATACCGCTCCTTATATCAGAAACTGAAGATATCACAGACCTCAATTTTGGTACTTTCGATCGCTGTCAAAAATAAAGAAACACATATTTTTTTGTTTTTGGAAAATCCAATTAATGCGAGGGTGAAGGGGGGGTGAATTTTTAAAATGAATGCATCTATATCTCAAAAGTTTTAAAGTTTAGAGATGTAAAAATTGGTATTTAGAATTTTCATTAAAAATAAAGGAACACGTATTTTTTTGTTTTCGGAAAATCCCAATAGGAGGGTTAAAAAGGGGTGAAAAATGGGTTGAATGCCTTTAAAGAGATTACTTATATCTCAGAAACTGAAGATATTACAGACCTCAAAATTGGTACTTTTGATCGCTTTCAAAAATAAAGTAACAAATATTTTTTGTTTTTGGAAAATCCAATTAATGCGAGGGTGAAAAGGGGGGTGAATTTTTAGAATGAGTGCATCTATATCTCAAAAGTTTTAAAGTTTAGAGATGTAAAAATTGGTATTTAGAATCTTCATTATAAATCAAGGAACACGTAGTTTTTTGTTTTCGGAAAATCCCAATAGGAGGGGTGAAAAGGGGGTGACAATTGGGTTGAATGCCTTTAAAGAGAATACATATATCTTAGAAAATGAATATATTACAGACCTGAAAATTGGTATTTGGGATGTACTTTAAAAATAAAGAAACAGGTATTTTTTCGTTTTGGGAATATCCAAATAATGGGGGGTGAAAGGGGGGATGAATTTTTGAAAATGAGTGTATCTATATCTCAAAACTTTTAAAGTTTATAGATGTAAAATTTGGTATTTAGAATCTCCTTTAAAAATAAAGAAACACGTATTTTTTGTTTTCGGAAAATCCAAATAGGAAGGGTGGAAAAGGGTGAAAAAGAGGTTGAATGCCTTTAATGAGGCTACTTATATTTCAGAACCAGAAGATATTACAGACCTGAAAATTGGTATTTGGGATCTACTTTAAAAATAAAGAAACAGGTATTTTTTCGTTTTTGGAAAATCCAAGTAATGCGGGGTGAAAAGGGGGGTGAATTTTTAAAATGAGTGTGTCTACATCTTAAAACTTTAAACGTTTACGGATGTAAAAATGGTGTTTAGAATCTCCCTTAAAAATAAAGGAACACGTATTTCTTTGTTTTCTCTAAATCCCAATAGGAGGGGTGTAAAAGGGTGAATAATGGGTTGAATGCCTTTAATGAGGATACATATATCTCAGAAACTGAAGATATTACAGAACTGAAAATTTGTAAATGGGATCTCCTTTAAAAATAAAGAAACACGTATATTTTTGCTTTTGGAAAATTCAATTAATGGCGGTTAAACAGGAGTGGCAAATTGGGATGAATTTTTTGAAAGACTATATCTACAGAATATCTCAGAAGCGTAAAATGTTACAGACGTAAAAAGTGGGTATTTGGAATCTCCTGTAAGTGAAAAGAAACATAGGTGATTTGTCTTTGGAAACTCCACTTAAGGGGAACTAAAAAGGGGTGAAATTTTAAAATGAGAATTTCTACAGTATATCTGAAAAAACTTAACATGTTACAGAAGTGCAAAATGGCAATTTTTTAATTCTATTAAAAATAAAGAAACGTGTATTTTTAGTTTTCGGAAATACCACTTGGGAAGTGGGGGGGGGTAAAAGTGACTGAAAATGGTGTTGAATTCTTTTAATTAGGCTACTGATATCTCAAAAATGAAGATTTTACACACGTGAAATTTGATTTTTGGAATCTGCTTTAAACGTAAACAAACACGTATTCTCGGAAAATCCAATGAAGGGGGTTTGGGGGGTTAAAGGATTGAAAAAATTAATTGACTTAATTGTATGAGAATACATACATCTAATAAAAACTAAAGTTGTTACAGACGTGAAAATTGGTATTTTGATCTCTTTTAAAAACAAAGAAAAGCGCGTTTTGGGGGTGGGGAATAACCTTGGGGAGGGGGGGAGTGTAAAGGAGCTGAATTCCTTTCATGAGGACACATAAATCAAAAACTAAAGAGGTTAAGGTGGTGATAATTGGTATTTATAAGATCCTTTACTATTAAAGGAACAAGTATTTTTTGCCTTAATATCACTTTGTGAGGGGGGAGGGGGAGTGTGAAAGGAAGTTAAAGAAGTGAATTATTTTTAAGGGGATACTTATATCTCAAAACTGAAGGTAATAAACGGGAATATTGGTATTTGGAATCTCCTTTAAACATAAAGAAACACACCTTCTTTTAATTTTTGGGGGGGTGGGGGTAAATAAACTTAACGGCGGTGGGGTGTAAAAGGCGGTGAGACCAATTGATTTTACTGTTCATAATGTACTTATAAGGAGCCTCCGTTGCTCAGGCGGCAGAGCGCCGGCCTCTCACAGCTGGGTTCCGTGTTTCAAATCCCGGTCACTCCATGTGACATTCGTGCTGGACAAAATGGTGGCGGGACAGGTTTTTCTCCGGATACTCCGGCTTTCCCTGTCATCATTAATTCCAGCAACACTGTCCAATATTTCATTTCATTTGTCACTCATCGATCATTGCCCCAGAGGGGAGCTTCGGCAGCCGGCACAATTCATATTGTCGCCGCTAGATGGGGCTTTATTCATTCCATCCCTGATCCTGTCGAATGATAGGAAACAGGCTGTTGACTTTCGATGTACTTATTCTGATCATAAACCGATCATTTTTAATCTTTCCTGGGTTCTTTTTCAACAGCCATCTTTTCCTTCGGAGAACGTTCTTAGATTAGAGTAGATTCTCCCGGCATATAAATAAAAATTTAAACACATTTGAAATAAACGATAGGAATGATATTGACCGTCAAATTGTTCACCTCTATAATAAGGTCACTAATACACGGAGGTATGTCATTCGTATCGCCAGAAATCCCGCACACTTGCCTACGCGCGACAATGGTGCTGGCCACATTGTCAACAATGACAATGGCAGCTGATGTAATTTACCGCCAAGTAGCGGTCTTGCATATTGCTGTGGGGTCCAGAACATATAATAATAATAATAATAATAATAATAATAATAATAATAATAATAATAATAATAATAATAATAATAATAATAATAATAATAATAATATCAAAAAAGGCTTTCACGGCCGCAGATCTTATAATCACAGCAATAGAACCAGCTTTTGGGTGGTTAGGCCGTGTGCATTATGCAGAGTTTCGTCCAGACGTGCCATTTGGACTCATCAGCTGGAATAATAATAATAATAATAATAATAATAATAATAATAATAATAATAATAATAATAATAATAATAATAATGTTCTGGACCGTCGTCACATGTGCGGACCACGCTGGAAACGGGTCCTGGACGGCTAATGACTAAGAATGCAGTCCGGCCGCGGGTTCAGTAGGCTACCGCCAAGGCACCCAAGACGACACCACGACAGATCCCCTGAAGGATTGGATTCATATTAAAAATGCTTATAGGAAAAGATGGCAAAGATTTAGGGACCCAACTAACTGGGTGGAATACCTGGACCTAGCCCGGGAAGTACGAAATCGTTTGCTGGAAAGAAAGATTGAAAATGGGAGGAAACTTGCCGTAATCTATTAGAAAACGAGTCAGATCGCGAATTTTGGCGGATTCTCGCAGAAAACTGGTCAGATCGCGAATTTCGGCGGATTATATATATATATATATATATATATATATATATATATATATCTAAAACAATAAGCATTCAATTATAAATTTCAGTATAATACCGTAGCGATCCCAAAGATCGATACCCACACAGCTGTTGGTGATCTGGCAACCCTGTTTAGATCTGTGAACGACAGAATATTAGGAGAGCACAATTAACTACAGCTTTCTTCCAGTAGGTGGCTAATAGTCGCCCATAAAGTTCTGTATGAACTGCACGCCTTGCAGTACGCCTGATCTATTCCCGTGACCATAGAGTTAGTAAATAATACACGTGACAGCGCCACCATCCGTAAGAGAATCGCTGCAGCCAGTGAGCCTGTTGAAATCTCAGCTGTTTGGGAAAAGCTCCCTCCATTGTACTCACCAGTGTAAATAGAGAACTTTTGAACTTTTAAAACTGTGTGGATATTGATATGGTTTAAAATTCTTACATGTCAACATTCTCACATACTACAGTAGAGTTGTGTTGCTTCTGTTCATTAGAAAGAAAGCCCAAAATGTTTAAATACAGGATAAATGCGTGATAAAAGAGGATGTAACACAAAATCAATTTACTGTCCATGTTAAGTCTTCAAACAACGTACCTTATGATTGGGGTATGTATATTTTTCTATCTTTTGTGTAAATGACCAGGACTTCAGCAAAATTCTATCCAACGACCGAAAACATTCTCTCTCGTACGAAGCGAATGAGCGAGTTCTTAGGCTTACAAGTAATCATGACTATGTTTCTCCGTAATGGTAGTGAATTCTTCCGAATTAAGTAGTCATGGAAATGAAAACAGGAACGCTAGTACCATCAGATGATGTTCCCTCTCCATTAAGAAAGCCGGCTGCCAAAGATGTATGCAGGTCTCGGAACCTTTGTAAATATGAATGTGTCGATAAGTCAACTTTTTTTCGATAAGCGGAAGGAGGGCTTTATTTTTTGTAAATTTTAATTGTTGTTTTTTTGTACAAGTCAGTTATTTATATTTATATTCGTACATTTTCGAGAACTGATAGGACATGGAGAAAAGCGTTTCCGCGGGATTGGAGGACGTATTCACACGAGCTCAGCTGACACTTCCTGTATACAATACGAATTTATAGATTTGTCTATTACACTTACTGCAATGGACCGGGCGTCACAGAGCAGAACCACCACTGATTCCTACACATTCGTTCATCCACCGAGATAGCCTCAGTTTCTGTCGTGATAGTTTGAGTTGATCTAGAGTGTGAAACTGCGAGTGTTGGCGGCAGACAGGATAATAGGGCCTATAGTTTGAGTTGATCTAGAGTGTGAAACTGCGAGTGTTGGCGGCAGACAGGATAACAGGGCCTATAGTTTGAGTTGATCTAGAGTGTGAAACTGCGAGTGTTTGCGGCAGACAGGATAACAGGGCCTATAGTTTGAGTTGATCTAGAGTGTGAAACTGCGAGTGTTGGCGGCAGACACGATAATAGGGCCTATAGTTTGAGTTGATCTAGAGTGTGAAACTGCGAGTGTTGGCGGCAGACACGATAATAGGGCCTATAGTTTGAGTTGATCTAGAGTGTGAAACTGCGAGTGTTTGCGGCAGACAGGATAACAGGGCCTATAGTTTTTGAAACCACAATCACTGGGCAGAGATATAGGTATAACATTCTCGTACCATTTTTTAACAATTGACGGACAATGAATGTCAATCTGAATACTTCCAGCAAGACTCGGGTACCGAGTCATTAAGTTTAATTGACGAACCTTTCGACAAGACAGTAATTAGTAAACCATTGTGGCCCGCAAGGTCCCCAGATCTTACGGTTTGCGACTTTTATTCATGGGGAAATTTTTAAAAATAAGGTACATGCATGGAGCCGGACTATACCACCAGAATTTTTTATTTTTCTAAACACTACATTCCTTCATTAAATAGCCTAGGTAATTGAAACTGAAATTACGAATGAATTTGGGTCTCATTTATACGTACTTTTTGCCATATTTAGGTAGGCAATTATCGTACTTTTAGTTTTTGTAGATCTTTGTCTTTCTTTCTTTCTTTCTTTCTTACTTTCTTATCTTAATCTGTTTACCCTCCAGGATTGGTTTTCCCCCAGACTCAGCGAGCGATCCCAACTCTACCGCCTCAAGGGCAGTGTCCTGGAGCGTGAGACTTTGGGTCGGGGGACTCAACTGGGCAGGATGACCAGTACCTCGCCCAGGCGGCCTCACCTGCTATGCTGAACAGCTTCCTTGTGCGGAAATGGGAACATTGGAAGGGAAGGCAAGGAAGATGGAAGGAAGCGTCGGTGGCCTTAAGTTACGATCATCCCGTCATTTGCCTGGAGGAGAAGTGGGAAACCACGGAAAACCACTTCGGGGATGACTAAGGAGGGAATCGGACCCCCCCTCCTACTCAGTTGATCTCCGGAGGCTGAGTGGACCACATTCGAGCCCTCCTACCACTTTTCAAATTTCGTTGCAGAGCTGAAACTCGAACCAGGGCCTCCGGGGGTGGCAGCTAATCACACTATCCACAGAGAAGAGCCTTTTTGATTAACATTGTTAAAAAATACTTGCAGAATTTAGAATGAAATACTTTTCCACCAAGAATGAATTCAGCGAACCCGCAATGGAGATCCTGATGGAAGAAATTGAAATTGGTATAACTGGAATCATATTTGGCTTAACCACACCAGGGTTATAGAAATTGTAATTCGGCTTTGCAGTAAATAACAGCAGTCATCTCCAGGTTCTTAGGTGTAAAGGATCGGCGGTTTTCAGACAGCACGTTACGAAACTTCAAAAAAAAAATTTCTCTCCACATCAACAGATGTTAAGAGTTCATGCTTGAGGGAAGTGTGATCTTCTTTAAAAATCATAAAAATTCTCTTTTCAGTATTTCTCTAATCTTGCCCATAACTTGATAACCCTGTTTTTGGAAGCACTAGTTTAATTTTTTCATTCCATTTCTTTCTCTCTCTTTTCAGATATGCTTAATGAATCAGTACAGGTCAAAGGTTTAGGACCGCGTGAAGAAATCACTAAATGTCATTTATTACCTAACATTGTGCCACTAGACGTCTGTAATTTTCTGCCCGGGCTCTCACATCTAATAAAATATATGTCGTTTGATTTAATTGAGTTAGTCCTAGTACTGTACAAGTTACAAAATTTTAATTCTTGGAAGGTCACACCAAAAAATAAAAAATTGTGGCAATATAATGTACTATATACTCGAATTGGTTGGAAGTATCACCACCAAGATTATTTTACACTTAGGAATAGGTGGGGGTGGGGGGGCATTTTACTGTGAATATAAAAATATTAAAAAATATGCCGCACCGTTTGTTTGCGTGTTTTTTTCAAAGCAGCGCCAAGGTGGTTGATTTTTCTTTGTCTACGTCATGTATGGCCCAAGGTCTCGGGGCATTAGACTTACCTGCCCTGACAGTTTCATTTGCACTATGCAGGTGGCACCCAAGAACATATTTTCTGATGCCGATAGCTCACAGTGGGACCTATAACAAGAACAAGGAAAAATAGTCCGTCTTAGCGCTGGTTTGAAAAATGCTAAACACACAAATCGGTGCCGTATTTATACTAAAATAATGTATTGCTAAGTCTACAAAAGAATCTCAGTGGTGATAATTGCAACCAATTAGAGTATATAACCTAACCTAACCCAACACCATGGCACTACAGCCTTGAAGGGCCTTGTCCTACCAAGCGACCGCTGTTCAGCCCGAAGACCTTCAGTTCACGGGGTGTCGTGTGGTCAGCACGCCGAATCCTCTCGTCCGTTATCCTTGGCTTTCTAGACCGGGGCCGCTATCTCACCGTCAGATAGCTCCTTAATTCTAATCACGTAGGCTGAGCGGACCTCGAACCAGCCCCTCAGATCCAGGTAAAAATTCCTGTCCTGGCCAGGAAGTAAAGCCGGGGCCTCCGGGTAAGAGACAGGCACGCTACCCCTACACCACGGGGCCGGCAATTAGAGTATATAGTACATAATATTTCCAAAAATTTTGACTTTTTTCATATGATCTTCCAACAGTTAAAAATGTATTTCTACAATACTTGGCGCAACTCAATGAAATCAGGTGACGTATACCATATTAGATGCGAGAGCTCAGGAAAATAGAACATAGAGGTCTAGTAGCACAATTTTAGGTTCTAGAAGACATTTCATGAGTTTTGTATGGGGTCCTAAAATTTTGACCGGTACTGTACGTATTTACCAGAGCAAACGTGTTTGAGAGGTGATGGATGAACTAAGGATGATATGAATTGAGAATGGGCAGTAAAAATGTAGGCGAAAGAATGTGACGTTTCAAAAAAATGTCGTGAAGACCTGAAAATGGCTGTAAAAGGGCCAATCAAACAGAAACACCGAAAAAGGCAAGAAAGGACAAAAACAACCATTTTCTGGCTTACAATGAATATAAAAAACGTTGCGCCTAGTTTTCGGACACTCGAGAAAGAAAGGATTTTTCCTCAACTTCCGAGCTCTAGTTATTTAATTACCGTATTTACTGACGTGTGAGTGAGTGAGTAAGTATGTTGTAGGAATATAACATCTTTCTCTCAAGTTTTCTCACAATCATATTAATGTTACTTGGATTACTTCAGCGCAAGCCCGTCGAAATGTAATAAATAAAGTGTAATGTGGAGTGTAACAGGTTTTTGCTAAATCCTAAAAATGAATATCGATACAAAGTTACACTGCAGATCCAGTTTCAAACCGGATCTGGTCGGATGTGGGAACCACAATGACGGAAATAAACTGAGAAATGTCGGGATCTGACACCACAAAGTTTATCTTGTAGGATTTGAACGAGACGTATAGTAACAGGATATGTATTTACAGTATATTTGAACTCACACAGGAAAAATATGCGTAGTTTGTGCGGAAGGAAACGTCTGTCGGAGCCGATGACCTTCGATGTTAGGCCCCTTAAAACAACAAGCATCATCAAGCGAAACGTCTGTCTGTGCAGTGTTAACCTTGTTTCAAGAATTACAAAATTACAAGTATCGATATAATATATACCAGGTGGCCCGCGAGCGCCGTACTTTCTACTTACAAGTGTACCCATTCACAAGTGATGAATGGGAATTCCGCTAACTTATTTTTACAGGGGCACTACTGCCAGAAGGCAGGTTACGTCAGAATATGAAGAGAATACAATCGTACGGTCGCTCGCAGCATGTTCCTGAGTGCTACCCGTCTAATACAACCCCTTGCATTGGTAAACCTCGTTTTCGACGCGTTGTACTAGGCTGGTATACTGTACAGCAGAACTATATTTGCTGTCTGCATATCGGCAATGGCTTGTGTGTTCAGCAACGACAAATACGGCTGAGATTTAGAGTGGCGACTGATGCTTGCCAGGTCGAACACGTGCAGGCTGCTTGCAAGATCAAGAACTATGTGCCCGCCTCGCATACTGCAGCTGTCGTAGCGCACAGTACAAACACGAGCGTTCGGTCTGGATTTATATGACAGACTCTGTACTAAGACACTGGTGTCGCCACCAGAAATCCTGTATAGATCCATTTTAAAAGATGTTAACAAGTGAGGACGAACCTTGCTAGTTCTGCTTGTAACGCATTTTTTTAAATTTCTAAAAGAAACACTATTCATAAAAATATACAGGGTGAAGCGAAATTCCCGCACTCGGGCGTCGCAGCGCGACTCCTCACATGCCAGCAATAAAAAAATGTCTCTCACAAAAGTTCGTCCTGCGAGTATATCATCATCTGTTTACCCTCCAGGTTCGGCTTTTCCCTCGGACTGAGCGAGGGATCCCACCTCTACAGCCTCAAGGGCAGTGTCCTGGAGCTTCAGACTCTTGGTCGGGGGATACAACTGGGGAGGAGGACCAGTACCTCGCCCAGGTGGCCTCACCTGCTATAGTGAACAGGGGCCTAGTAGGGGGATGGGAAGATTGGAAGGGATAGGCAAGGATGAGGGAAGGAAGCGGCCGTGGCGTTAAGATAGGTACCATCCCGGCATTTGCCTGGAGGTGAAGTGGGAAACCACGGAAAACCACTTCGAGGATGGCTGAGGTGGGAATCGAACCCGCCTCTACTCAGTTGACCTTCCGAGGCTGAGTGGACCCCGTTCCAGCCCTCGTACCACTTTTCAAATTTCGTGGCAGAGCCGGGAATCGAACCCGGACCTCCGGGGGTGGCAGCTAATCACCCTAACCACTACACCACAGAGGCGGCATCCTGTGAGTATATCCGGCAGAAAATGAACGTTGAAGAGTGGCAATCTGGCAACACTGTAACTACATGTAGGGTTACTTCCTCTGTCAGGACATAATGGTTATGCTGTGTAGTTGGTGCAGTGGGTAGCGTTTTGGATTAGCGCGCAGGAGGTCAAGAGTTCGATCCTGAGTTGAGGCGCACTTTTTTATTTGCTAATTTCCATCGGACATTACATACTGTAATACAGTCAGACACCGCTTCTTAGGTCACATGTATCCTACATTTACAAAATTTAGTAACGCTGAACACGTTGTAACGCATGTTTGTCCAACCCTTGTCCCGTTTCCCTACGGGGTCGGGTATGAGGTGAGATGAATTTGTCGTGGCGGTTTTTTATGACCGGATGCCCTTCCTGACGTCAACCTCATCAGAGGAGTTAATGGGAGATGAAATGAATGGCGTGATATATGATAGTAGGGAGAGGGTGAAACCCGGTGCCGGCACATAGCCTACTCCTGTCGAATAGCACCAAGGGGTCTGCTCAAGGCTTAACGTCCCCATCCGACGGCGTCATATGCCCTCACTCCATATGAGCACTGCGGAGAGGTTTGGAATTTAATCCAGGCTTTTGGCACGCAATCTAGTGATTAGAAATTGTATACCACCACCTCCCCTACCCTGCCGGCCAACATTCAGATGGTGAAATTTTTTTCGACCAACGGGACTCGAACCGGCTAACCTCGGTGTTAGACCGTTTTAGACTTCAGCGCCTTAACGATCATGGCCACCAGGCGGGCTACGTTGTAACGCATGTAATAGATAATAATAATAATTTCGTGTGGCTATTTGTAGCCGAGTGCAGCCCTTGGAAGGCAGACCCTCTGATGAGGGTGGGCGGCATCTACCATGTGTAGGTAACTGCGTGTTATTGTGGTGGAGGATAGTGTTATGTGTGGTGTGTGAGTTGCAGGTATGTTGGGGACAGCACAAACACCCCGCCCCCGAACCATTGGAATTAACCAATGAAGGTTAAAATCCCCGACCCGGCCGGGAATCAAACCCGTGGCCCTCTGAACCGAAGCGAGTACGCTGACCATTCAGCCAACGAGTCGGACATCTAATACATGAAGTGGTGCATATAAATCCAAGCCCACGACGTGGAAAGGGTGTCTTTCAAAGCTGACCAATGAAAACGAAGGTTCGTGCATTTCTGGGATCGTAGTATGTAAGTGCAAATGGTTTCTAGAGGACCCGCTGCAATCGCTGTTGACGATTAAGATGCCAGATACCATACCACCTGGACTACATTTACGAAATAAAAAAAACATACGCCTCAAACTAGGATCGAACTCCTCGACCTCCTGCATGCTAACCTAAAACTATCCACTGCACCAACTGTACAGCACGACTGCATCTGCTAACAGACGTAGTTACCCTACATGTGGTTACAGTGTTGCCAGATTGCCACTCTCCAACGACCTTTTTCTCCCGGATATACTCGCAGGACGAACTTTTGTAAGAGACATTTTTTCATTGGTGGCATGTGAGGAGTCGCGCTGCGACACCCGACTGCACGAATTTCGCTTCACTCTGTATAGGAGTTAATTTAGAATTGAAATTCGCTGCCCTCAAGTCAGGATGCTGTTTGCGAAATTAAACATTCCTAAAATATTGTTGTCAGCAACATCCTTGCAACAACCGGGCGAGTTGGCCGTGCGGTTAGGGGCGTGCAGGTGTGAGCTTGCAAATGGGAGAAAGTGGGTTCGAACCCCACTGTCGGCAACCCTGAAGATAGTTATCCGTGGTTAGGCTTTTCCTATCTCATCGCCGCCATAAGACCTATCTGTGTCGGTGCGACGTGAAGCCAATTCTAATAATTAGAGGGCGGGTTCTTTTACACTAAAACCGGCAAAATGTGCATACATCTATGCACTAAGTCCGACTCTGTGGTGTAGTGGTTAGCATGATTAGCCGCCACCCCTGGAGGTCCGGGTTCGATTTCCGGCTCTGCCACGAAATTTGAAAAGTGGTACGAGGACTAGAACGGGGTCTACTCAGCCTCGGGGAAAAGGAATTCTTGGTTTTCGTGGAAAGTGCTAAAGAGCATTATGTTTTCAGATGCAAATATTTGATTGAAGAAAGCAATGCAAGATTGTGATTTGATTAAAGATGTTTAAACCCCTCTCTTGTAAAAAACTGACAAAGCTATCGAGATATAGTTTCAATACTTACCCGTATAAAAGAGGATTTGATCGTTGGCGAATGGGAGATGTTGCAGATAGAGACGGGACCAGCTTTCGAAATAAAAATTCATAGTTATAGGGATAAAACTTTGATGTTAACCAATTTAGCAGGCCAAACACAATATAAGGAATTGGCAGTCTTGAGGCTGCATTGTCTCTATCACATGGGAATAAGAATTGTATTTCCATGTTTTCCTGTCTTCTTCCAGAAATCTAAGAAAATGTATTTCTTGGCATGGCCTTTTATGTAAAAGTTGAAAAAAAAATGTTATCCTACTTTCGTTCCTCGAGCATTAGTATTTCATTTAATAAAAAACTGTAATATGTCCGCCTCTGTGGTGTAGTGGTTAGCGTGATTAGCTGCCACCCCCGGAGGCCCGGGTTCGATTCCCGGCTCTGCCACGAAATTTGAAACGTGGTACGAGGGCTGGAACGGGGTCCACTCACCCTCGGGAGGTCAACTGAGTAGAGGTGGGTTCGATTCCCACCTCAGCCATCCTGGAAGTGGTTTTCCGTGGTTTCCCACTTCTCCTCCAGGCGAATGCTGAGATGGTACCTAACTTAAGGCCACGGCCGCTTCCTTCCCTCTTCGTTGCCTATCCCTTCCAATCTTCCCATCCCTCCACAAGGCCCCTGTTCAGCATAGCAGGTGAGGCCGCCTGGGCGAGGTACTGGTCATACTCCCCAGTTGTATCCCCCGACCAAGAGTCTGAAGCTCCAGGACACTACCCTTGCGGCGGCAGAGGTGGGATCCCTCGCTAAGTCCGAGGGAAAAACCGAACCTGGAGGGTAAACAGATGATGATGATGATGATGAAAAAACTGTAATATAATCTGCAAAAATATTTAATAAATGAACAGGCCATATCCCATTCAGTACCAGAAACAAATGAAACTTAAACTAAAACATCAAGTGAAAAGATACTATGCTTTATCATTTGATAATTTGCATGTGTGTACAATTTTTCTGTGACTATCAATGCGGATTTCGCCAAGGAAGATCTACTATTGATCAGTTCTTCACAATCCGCCAGATAATTGAAAAATGTAAAGAATTTCGAATTGATTGACTTCAGATCAGCCTATGACAGCACTGATAGAAGTAATCTGTACGTGGCAATGGAAGAGTTTGAGATGCCTAAGAAATTGATCGCCCTTATGAAAGCTACTATGGAAAATACTCGGAATCAAATTAACATCCAGAATATGTTATCAAGTCTTGTAAATGGAATGGCGTATGGCTTTTAGTGTCGGGAGTGTCCGAGGACAAGTTTGGCTCCCCAGATGCAGATCTTTTGATTTGACTCTCGTAGGCGACCTGCGCGTCGTGATGAGAATGAAATAATGATGATGAAGACGACACATACACCCAGCCCCCGTGCCAACGAAATTAACCAATTATCGTTAACATTCCCGACCCTGCCGGGAATCGAACCCGGGACCCCTGTGACCAAAGGCAAGCACGCTAACCATTTAGCCAATGAGCCGGATCAAGTCCTGTAACGACCAAGAACGGAGTTAGGCAAGGAGATTCATTATCATGCCTTTTATTCAATATCGCTAAGGAGAAAGTTGTTAGAGATGCGAGTATAAACACAAGGGGAACCACCAATCTGTTCAAAATGTAGCATATGCAGATGATATTGATTTAATCGCAAGAACACCAAGAGCATTGAGAGAAGCTGTCACAAGCCTCAAAAAAGCAGCAAGAAAGATGAATTTACAGATTAATGAAGAAAAAACAAAGTGCATGCCCGTAACCATGAAAGACTACCCTAGTGGATCTACATTCATAGAAATTGGCTTGTATAAGTTTGATGTTGCGCTTAGCTTTACCTACCTTGGATCAGAAGTTAATTCCAAGAACAATGTTAGTTCTGAAATCCAAAAATGTTTACTGGCTGCTAACAAGTGCTATCGTGGCCTCAGAAAACATCTGAAGTCTAAGCTGCTGTTCAGGAAAATGAAAGTTCTAATGTATAAAGTTTTAGTAAAGTCTGTATTAACATATGGTGCTGAGACCTGGACACTCTCAAAATCTGATGAAAGACAGCTCGGTATATTTGAAAGAAGGAATTTGGGGCAAATTTTTGGGCCAGTGGAAAAAAAATGGTGTCTGAAGAAGAAGACATAATCATGAATTGTGTAATTTATATAACGGACCAAACATTGTTAACTGCATAAAGATCAGAAGGTTGGAGTGGGCAGGACATGTGCTGCGTGCTAATGACAGAATGATAAAGACATTTAATGCAGTGCCAGAAGGAACCAGGAAAGTTGGAAAACTAAAGTTAAGGTGGGAAGAAGGGGTGAGAGAGGTTGTAAAGATAATTGGAATCAAGAACTGGAGGAGCTATGCACTTAACAGGAAAGAATGGGGAAAACTTCTTCAGAAGGCCAAGGCCCACAAAAGGCTATCGCGCCAGTGATGATGATGTACAATTCTTCCTGGTCTCCACGGCCAATTTTCTTGATTGGGGATTACTAAATAAATACATACTGTGTATATATAATTTATCACAATTTTCAATGCGGAAACTTGTGAACATCAAACATTTGACCATATTGATAATTTAGCAACCTTGTCTCTTTTTAGTCTCCTTTTCTGCCATATTAGTCTATTTTCCCTCTATTTATGGTGTGGTCTACCACTTATAGCCCTGATGATTCATGAAATGGCGTATGGCTTTTAGTGCCGGGAGTGGAGTGTCCGAGGACAAGTTCGGCTCGCCAGATGCAGGTCTTTTAACATGATACCCATAGGCAAGCTTCGTGTCGTGATGAAGATGAAATTATGATGAAGACGACACGTACACCCAGCCCCCGAGTCAGAGAAATTAACCAATTACGGTTAAATTTCCCGACCCCGCCGGGAATCGAAACCGGGACTCTTGTGACCAAAGGCCAGTACGCTAACCATTTAGCCGTGGAGCCGGACATGAATAAATGAAGGAGCTGAATCAAAAGTCTCTCTCTCTCCCAGTCGCGGATAGCCACCAACTGAGAAGAGAGTTATGAGCATATTATATCTTGAAAACAAACAAAGCATGCAAATATGCCAAAATCCGCCCTCTGGTGAGGAAAGCAACGGGAAACTACTCACTCCTCATTTCCCTAGTACGCCTCTTCAGTGACGCCTGGGCTATCTATGACAGCTGTTGGCGGAGCTGTGGAGGATCAAACCAGCCTTCGGGCTGAATACCCAGCATACAGACTGTAATAATAATAATAATAATAATAATAATAATAATAATAATAATAATAATAATAATAATAATAATAATAATAGTAATAATAATAATAATTGTAACAGTGGTACACTTTCCCCGGCTAACTGCCTGCCTTCTCTACGGCGATCTATGCCAACAGGCTTGAAATTTTATTCTCCCTATTTACTTCTTCAGTAGTGAGATGGCTCTGCCATCTATTTAACAATGGTCCCTGCTAAAAACTAAAACTAAAAACAAACTACTGGATAGAGTAATATTTATTTTGGGAGATAGTAACCCTTTTTCTAAGGATTGTTCTTTTTAATGTACCGAAGTTGTCAGAACTTCAGCTGGTTCCTCCTTTATCGTATTCTATCTATCAGATGCTTGTAAATATTGTTTTCTAGCCAACCAAACCCGAGAGTGCGTAGGGGAATCCAGCCTATAAGCAAAGTGCAGTTTCAATTTAATCTGGAAGCTTCCCCTATGGAACTATAAAAGCAGCGCCCTTTAGGGCCGTCTTATCTGAAATGTTCCAGTGCTTGGGAGTGCGACTTGACGGAAGTCTAGGAAGCAGGGCCATGGCCTGCTTGAAGAACATCTAGCGATACAAGGTAATGGCAGAATTTACCTAAACATGTGATAGCACCTGCGGGTATTTTGAAGGGAAGGTTTCATCGTTTTATTTTAATATAATTTTGTAATCTGGTGTCCGGCTCCATGGCTAAGTGGTTAGCGTGCTGGCCTTTGGTCACAGGGGTCCTGGGTTCGATTTCGGCAGGGTCGGGAAATTTAGCCATCATTGGTTAATTCTGCTGGCACGGGGGTGGGTGTATGTGTCGTCTTCAGCATCATTTCATCCTCATCACGACGCGCAGGTCGCCTATGAGAGTCAAATAAAAAGATCTGCATCTGGCGAGCCGAAGTTCTCGGATACCTCCCAGCACTAAAAGCCATACGCCACTTCATTGTTTTGCTGTAATCTGGTAGTTTAAATATAGGATTTTCGGCGAAGTCTGAGAACTCTGGTTCTATTTCCTACTGAAAAATATGAAATGTAAGTGAACGACGACTGGTGACCCTCTATCGTGTCCCATTTAACCTTGCAATTGGATGAATAAAGTTTTCAACTTCTAAATTTTGTACATCTTTCCTCGGCTTCAAATATTTCTCCTTTAGTCACACTTTTAGTATAGGATTAGCCTCTGTGTCATTGGGCCTTAAGCCCACTCAGCTTTTTAGGAATTATATGAGAAGTGCTGGTGTTTCGCCTCCTTGCCCGGTTTTATGCAACCTTTTACTCTTACAGCCACGTAGTATGGGCAATGATGCCCCTGTTTATTCGGTATTATTCGCTCAGGTCAGTGTTTCTTCGTTTTGGTTCCCTTTGGGAACAGTGACTAATTTGATTAATGACCAATGGATAAGCCCACCATGGGGCAACTGTGTATGAAAACTCTAGAGTGAGGTCACCCGGTAGATTGCCCAGTGTAATTTTAGTGTACTCATAAGAAACGAATCGCCTCTTAGGGGCTGTACTCTTGTACTGGGAGCGCAGACTCCTCTGAAGTGTACCTGCTAAGAACAAATCATGCTCTTTCAAACATTCTACCTGTCAGGAGCAATTATGCTCTTGTAATTTAGCGACTAGGTATTTATTCCAATTTTTCTGTACCCCACTTAGGACTTCTAAGTCCAAGATATTGTTAGAGCTGACGAACTCGTCACTAACCTTGCAATTGTTCCATGTAATTCTACTGGATTTTCTATCTCCCAATTTTATCAAAGGAAGGAAATAAAATTTCCAAAATTGTTATACTAAAAGTTCCTCTAAGTAATTCCAAGCCCAGCCATTCAACCCAGCTGCTTTCTATTCCTCTGTGAACAACGGGAACTCCGTAACAATAATAATCTTGGTATTATATTTACGAGTTCTAGAATGTCTTTCATTATCGCGCAATACACGAGCCTTTAGTGAATAGACCCATTTTTCTTTTTATATATCGAACTCTTTATCTCCCGTTTGAATGGAGTCAAAAATTGCATGCACGTCGTAGGAGGCTACTAAGATGGAAACAACCGCTCTCTCGTCTTCTAAGCTGCAGTCGCTTAAGTGCGGCCAGTATCCAGTATTCTGGAGATAGTAGGTTCGAATCCCACTGTCGGCTGCCCTGAAAATGGTTTTCCGTGGTTTCCCATTTTCACACCAGGCAAATGCCGGGGCTGTACCTTAATTAAGGCCACGGCCCCGCTTCCTTCCCACTCCTAGCCCTTTCCTGTCGCATCGTCGCCATAAGACCTATCTGTGTCGGTGCGACGTAAAGTAAATAGCGTCTTCTAAGCCTCTAGGCTTTTCTGTGTAACGGAGAAAATGTACGAGTGTGAATGTGTTGCTGTTAGATTCTGTATAAACATTTCCTTCGAGGTTGGTGAATAAACGAGACAGCTTTCCTAGCAGTGCAATATGTATGAGTTCTATTAATAGTGCCAGGTTGTAAACAGTAGGCATTTGAATGTGATATAATTACTTTCCTCTTCGCTAACCTAGACTGGAAAGTCGTCAGCGGCAGGTACAATAGAGGTGCCAGCACGTCTACAAGGGGCCTTGACATTTCCAAGGTTCTTCCGGCAGCACGTTTGGCCCCGGTACCATCACAACACAGCCATCAGGAACCATTTCTGAATAAACTGTGACTTCATTTATTACATAAGGCACATGATTATATCATAGATAAATTATTTATTAAACTAGACCTACAGCGTGTTTTCATCGGGCGACCTGCTTTGATTAAAAGCAACATACAGACGTTATCAATTGCCGTACAGAGCATGCCTTCTTCATTGTTATGATTGCACCGCAAGGTACACCCGCCCTGTTCATTTAAATGAAGCGCCTTGGAGAATGCCATCTGATATATGAAGTTTGCAACAACTAATATCAGAAGTTTGGACTTTTCTCTACGGATGTCTCTACCAAAAAAAATTACGTATGTTATGCCCTCTGGTGCTAAGATGGACTATTAGAATTGTAAAGTATTTTTATTTTATTTTATTTTATTTTAACGTTTACTACACTGAATTGGTTATTCTTTGTTTTTAGTGTATTATAATTTACAACACTTTGGGTCTCTTCCCGCCAACTTCAGATGCTGGCCAATAGAAAATTTTATATATTTATTTTTCAGCCAATCAACTATATCTTGTATTTATTTAATTACCCAATTAAAATTGTGGGTGAGTCGGGCCTTAGCCCAGAGCTTTCTTGAAATTTCCCCTTGACTATAAAAGCTGGCACATTTTTCGATCGCCCCAGTCTAGTGTGTGTGCTTATAAAGGAGGTGGGGTGCCTCGTCCATCGCCGAGTAGTCCATCAGCTCAAAGTAATGGCAGTCCTGGTTTAACTATGTGATAGTCTTTGAAAGCTAGCTCGAGGGGAAGGTTTTCTATCTCTTAAAATGTAACTTTAATTTTCTAAAATCTAAATTTCAAACTTCTAATGTAAATTTCAAACAAGCCAAAGGAACTTAGCCGTAATCAGAGAATTTCGAGGTGACTATGATTTTTTAACATTTTTCAGTTTGTAATCTTTTTAAATTAAATATTCTCTCCATCTAGTCACCTCGGTAGTATAGGCTTGGTCTCCTTAAACTCGGGCGATAAACCCATATAGGGTTTTAAACTTTTTATTTCAATTTTCAAGCAGTGCAAGTGTCCGCCTCCTCACCATTTTGATTTTTGGGCCAGTAACTTAACCTGTTGTTTTTAATAAAGGCCTGGTAGAATGGATGTTCGATACCCCTGTTTATCTCCATTTCATCCCCGTTATGTAAAAGTGTTAGACTGTTGAACTTGCGACGTATAAGACAGTGCATACTGTTTGAATTGTAAAATGTAGGCCTGGACGTTTCTGGAAATAGTTCCCTAAATATAAATTTTATAGAGCATGGATGTTCTGTCTACTAATGAACAGGTATTAATGGAAATATTGGATGGTACCTTTGGAAGGCTGGAAAAGTGTATGTTTGGAGAGCAGTCTCCTAGATAAACTTGTAGAGCAAAGATGCTCTGACTATATTGCAAAGGGAACAGGGGGATTCGACTCCTTGACTGTCTTTTGAAAGGGGCCGCAGTGCCCTTGGAGAATGTATAATTAGGGAGCTTCAAGCTGAAAAGTTGTTAATTAATTCGATTTTCTAAAATTGTTACCCAATCTTATGAACTTTTGTACGTGAATTGTAAAGTTTGTCTTTCAAAGGAAATTAAAAACAGAGAAAGAAAATATAACTATAGTTTTAAAGTTTTAAATTAATCTTCTGCTATCTTATATCGACCCATTCATGCCCGCACCTTCTTTCACCTCTGTAATCTACAAAATCCGGGTAATAGTAGTAATAATAATAATAATAATAATAATAATAATAATAATAATAATAATAATAATAATAATAATAATAATAATACTTTATTATTATTAAATTAAATAATTAAATAATTAAATTATTATTATTATTGTTATTCTTTCCTTCTTAATCTGTTTACCTTCCAGGGTTGGTTTTTCTCTCGGACTCTGCGAGGAATCCCACCTCTACCGCCTCAAGGGCAGTGTCCTGGAGCGCGAGACTTTGGGTCGGGGACACAACTGAGGAGGAGGACTAGTACATCGCCCAGGTGGCCTCACCTGCTACACTGAACAGTGGCCTTGCGGGCGGATGGGAACATCGGAAGGGATAGACAAGGAAGAGGGAAGGAAATGGCCGTGGACGCAAGTTATGTACCATCCCGGCATTTTCCTGCAGGGGAAGTGGGAAACCATGGAAAAACACTTGTAGGATGGCTAAGGAGAGAATCGAACCCCCCTCTACTCAGTTGACCTCCCGAGGCTGAGTCGATCCCGTTCCAATCCTCGTACCACTTTTCAAATTTCGTGGCAGAGCCGGGAATCGAACCCGGGCCTCCGAGGGTGGCAGCTAATGACAATAACCACTACACCACAGAGGCGGACATTATTATTATTATTATTATTATTATTATTATTATTATTATTATTATTATTATTATTACAATTTGATTTACGTCGCACCGACACAGATAGGTCTTATGGTGACGATCGGATAGGAAAGAACAAGGAGTTGGAAGGAAGCGGCCGTGGCCTTAATAGTCCCAGTATAATTTTCCTGGTGTGAAAATGGGAAATCACGGAATACCATGGCGCAGGTGTGATAAGAGGTATAACTTGAAAACAATGTTCTCTCACCCATGGGTAACTATTGCAGATACCGAGCTCGAATTATTATTATTATTATTATTATTATTATTATTATTATTATTATTATTATTATTATTATTATTATTATTATTATTATTATTATTATTATTATTATTGTTACCGTGTTTTGGTGGTAGGTAGAGGTGAAAGAAGGTGCGGGCGTGAACGGGTCTCAAACTACGGAATCAAAGTTAATGTAAAATTTAACAAGGTTATATTTTCTTTTCAAAAACAAAGAAATAACAAGTATGGCAGGTACAAAGTAGCAAATCAAAGGGGAGTCACAATATTTACAGGATTTGGGCTTCGAGCCCCGAAAACACAACGCTTGGGCAATCAGCCCAGTTTTACCTCCAAAACACAAGTTTCAACAGAGGGGCAGAAAAACCCCATTCATACCTCGGAGCCCTTGCTCCAAATTACACTGAAAAGCCTCCACGAGGCATACCACAATCGATTTTTAAAAGAGCCACTCGCTCTCAGATTTAAGCCTTCTCCCAGGCCACACCAAACTCCACCTTCAAGTTGTCCTCAACGGACCTAAACACAGGGGTAAAATACCCAATCTACTGAGGTCTAGTAAATGAAAAGAAGGTTAATTAAATGACCTCTAAGGTAACAATTTGAGAGGAGGCGAACTTGCACTCCTGATAAACTTGTTTAAGACCTACTTGGCCTTAGGCCGTGAGTGCAAGGGCTAATCCCATACTACAGAGGTGACTTAAGAAAATAACAATTTACATTACATTACCGAAGAATTGGTTGAGAAAATAAGTTCACCTCAAGACAACGTGAGTGGGAGCTCGAGAGGGTTAGCACTCTCTATCCCAGTATGTAGCTTTACAAGAGAATAGAAGAAAAGAGAAGTTACATTTTAGGAAAAGGTTACATAGTGGAACGCTTAGAACCCGCCCCGAAAGTTAAACTGCTGAGCTAGCAAAGAAAGAATTTATTAATCGGCCATTACCTGGTTGTTGACCGCTGCCGAGGAAAGAGGCGCTTCCCGCCTCCTGCTATGTACTTAATACACTGAAAGATGGAACAGAAGTGGCTCGGAGACCCAAAAATCAGCAGTTTAAATACTCTCGCAGAAAGTTCTAGGCGTTAGGGGAATGAAAACACCCTCCCACAAAGATTTTATTGGGTAGGACCCCGCAACAGATTCAAGTTGGGGGAAGATACATCTGATTGGATAGAAATTAATTTAAGAAATTCGGGATTGGCTACATGCAAAACAAGGGGAAAGAGAGGGGTATACAGCCAACTTAAACAATAACAGAAAGAAATTTAGCAAAGAACAAAGATTTGAAAAAAAAAATTCTTCAACAAAATAGTTCTTTGACTCCGCACTAGGTTGCACTATTGTTGATCTTCAGTAGTGTCCTCTAGAAGAGAAAGTTCACACTTCTTACTTCAAGCTAAACAAAAACACATCAAAAATGACACAGTTCAAAAACTCAAAGTTTTCCACGTGGTGACATCTTCTGAGAAAGTAGAGAATTAATAGCGTAGATAAAGTTCAGACTTCCTCCAGCAGAGGAGTTTCAACTGGCGCACATTTTAAATTAGCGGCGTGGAGGTGTACCGCCCGGTACAATTATTATTATTATTATTACAGGCCAGAATAAAGTGTAGCTTTCACCAAAGTCCCAGTCTCATCCATGGCTGTGACAATATGGAAGCTGCTGGGGTATGGGTGGTGCTAAGTAATGACATTCAGAGCACGGCTAGTGCATCTGAGTGTTATGAAAGGTGTTGCTCATAGGGTCAGTCGTGCTGCAATAGCACTTTCTGACCCAGTGAGGAAAGCAATGGCAAACTACCTCACTCCTCGTCTTGCCTAGTACGCCTCATTTTGGTGCTGCCATTGGTTTTTGCGGTTTCCTTATAACCGCATAACCTTTGGTGGTGCTATTTGAGGATCCAACCAGCCTCTGGGCTGATGACCTAACAGACAGACATTATTATTATTATTGTTACGATGTTTTGTGGATTTGCAGAGGTGAAAGAAGGTGCTGGCTGGAATAGGTCTCAACTACAGAATGAAAGTTAATTTAAAACTTTGACACAGGTTATTTTTTCAACAGACAACAAGGTTTAACAATTTTCATATAGACTTTCAAAACTCAACAAATAACAAGTCAGCAACAAGCCAAAATCAGGTACAAAGAAATTACAAGATTTCGGCGGTTATTATCAAAATCTGGGCTTCAAGCCCCAAGTATAATTCCCGAGCTCTCAGCTCACAACTACCATCGCTGAAGGGCATAAAACCCCTAAGTAAAAGGAGCACTTGCTCCTAATTACAGTGTTAAGAAAAAGAGCAGACCCGCTCTCAATTTCACAAGCCTAACAAAGGCTACAACAAACTTCATTTCTATCTGCCCTTAAGGCACACCAAGAAACAGGGGTATTTGATACCCAACCTACAGGGCCTTTACATGAGGAAAATAAAACATCAGGTTAACTTACTGGCCCATAATACAAAATAGAATGGAGGCGAAGCTTGCACTCCTAATACACTTTTAAAACCTACTTGGCACTAGGCCGCTTACGCAAGGGCTAATCCCATACTAAGGAGGTGACACGAGAAGAAAACTTTTTTACATTACGAAGAGAAGAAAAACGGTTATGAAAACGTAGTCACCTCAAAACAATATGAGTGGGAGCTCGAGAGGGTTAGGCACTCTCTATCCGAATTTATAGTTAAAGAGACGAAATTTTACCAAATGTCTATTACATTTTAAAGATAGGTTACATGAGAAAAGTTTCGAACCTGCCCCGAGGGTTAAACTGCTGAGCTAGCAAGAAATAAAGTTATTAAGCGGCCATTACCCCCCTGTGGGTGGGGGCGGTAGAATAACACCCACGGTATCCCCTGCCTGTCGTAAGAGGCGACTAAAAGGGGCCCCAGGGGCTCTGAACTTTAGAGCGTGGGTTGGCGACCACGGGGCCCTCAGCTGAGTCCTGACATTGCTTCCACTTACTTGTGCCAGGCTCCTCACTTTCATCTATCCTATCCGACCTCCCTTGGTCAACTCTTGTTCTTTTCCGACCCCGACGCTATTAGGTTTGCGAGGGCTAGGGAGTCTTTCATTTTCACGCCCTTCGTGGCCCTTGTCTTCCTTTGACCGATATCTTCATTTTTCGAAGTGTCGGATTCCTTCCATTTTTCCTTCTGATTAGTGTTAAATAGAGGATGGTTGCCCAGTTGTACTTCCTCTTAAAACAATAATCACCACCACCACCATTAAGCGGCCATTACCTTGTGGATGAACTGCTGCCCGAAGAAAGAGGCGCTTCCCGCCCCCTGATACATAATCACACACTAAGCAAGATGTCGATGAAGTGGCCCCGAGACAAGAAAATCAGCAGTTTATATACCCTCGTGGAACATTCGAGACCTTTCAAGAATGAGTACACACACCCCCCTCAACTTTATTGGATAGCTTAAAGCAACATCTCCATATCGGAGAAGACATACGTTATTGGTCAAAAATTAATTAGAGAAATTCGGGATTGGCTAAATTCAAAACAAGCGGGTAGAAATGATTAATGTTGCCAACCCACATACCACAGAACAAAATTTAGTAAGGTCAAAAACTTATGAACACAAAACTTCTTCAAGAAGGTTCATTCCTTTGCAACATAGTGTGTAATCCTAGTTTTTTCTCTGTAGAGACATCTAGAAGAGAATGTCCACACTTCTTGATACGGGATAAACAAACACAAATCAAAATAGACACAGTTCAGAACACTACAAGATTACCAAATTTACAGTAGTGACATCTTTTAAGAAATAGTAGAATTAGTTCAGTTTTCAAGGTTACAAACTTCTCCTGTAGAGGAGTTTAAATTGGCGCAATATTTGAATGAGCGGCATGGAGGTGCACCGCCAGTTACAATTATTATTATTATTATTATTATTATTATTATTATTATTATTATTATTATTATTATTATTATTATTACCGTGTTTTTGCGGTAGTTAGAGGTGAAAAAAGGTGCGGGTGTGAACGGGTCTCAAGCTACGAAATTAGAGTTCATGTAAAATTAACAAGGTTA
This sequence comes from Anabrus simplex, assembly GCF_040414725.1. Lineage (NCBI taxonomy): Eukaryota > Metazoa > Arthropoda > Insecta > Orthoptera > Tettigoniidae > Anabrus > Anabrus simplex. The sequence continues at coordinate 491,514,670 of NC_090267.1, forward strand.
TATTTTCTTTTCAAAATGAAGAAATAACAAGCATGGCAGGTACAGAGTAGCAAGTCAACAAAATGTAGTTACAATATTTACCGGATTTGGGCTCAGCGCCCCTACTTCACAATTCTTGGGCAATCAGCCCAACCTTACTTCAAAATAAGTTTTAAGAGAGGGGCAGAAAACCCCATTCATGTTCAGGAGCACTTGCTCCAAATTACACAGAAAAGCCTCCTCGAGGCATACAACACTCAATTTTCAAGAAAGAGCCGCTCGCTCTCAAACTTTAAGCCTCTCAAAGGCCACACCAAACTCCACCTTCAAGTTGTCCTCTCTGGACATAGTCACAGGGGTAAAATACCCAACCTACTGAGGTCTATTAAGTGAGAAAAAGAGTAATTACATGACCTCTAAAATAACAATTTGAGAGGAGGCGAACTTGCGCTCCTAATACGCTTTGTTTAAAACCTACTTGGCACTAGGCCGTTAATACAAGGGCTAATCCCATACTAAAGAGAAGTTGGGGGAAGATACATCATATTGGTCAGAAATTAATTAAAGAAATTCGGGATTGGCTAAATACAAAACAAGGGGAAAGAGAGGGGTATACAGCCAACTTAAACCGTAACAGAAAGAAATTTAACAAGAAACAAACTTTTGAAATAAAAATTTCTCCAAAAAACAGTTCTGTCACATCGCACTAGGGTGCACCATTGTAGTTTTTCAGTAGTGTCCTCTAGAAGAGAAAGTTCACACTTCTTACTACCGGTAAAACAAAAATACATCAAAAGTGGCACAGTTCAAAAACTCCAAACTTTCCAAGTAGTGACATCTTCTGAGAAACTTGAAAATTACTACCGTCGCTAAAGTTCAGACTTCCTCCAGCAGAGGAGTTTCAACTGGCACACATTTTAAATTAGCGGCGTGGAGGTGTACCACCCGGTACAATTATTATTATTATTATTATTATTATTATTATTATTATTATTATTATTATTATTATTATTATTATTATTATTATTTTTGCTTGTACCGGTATGTATAGCTCTGAAGTGTTACATCCATTTAGTATTAGATTATTTACGTAGTCGAATGATCGTATGGTGTGTGAGGTTATGTCATGAAACATGTGTTGTACATGGACATTCATATCAGTTCCGTTAATGTTAATACCTGTAAATTATTTTTTATTCTTACCTGTATATATAAATTGTAATCCATAATTATAAAACACACTGTTACGCCCAGAATGGTAATAGGCACGAGAACGATTGAGAATATTTCATACTTTCTAATCTTTGTATTAGGCACTCTAGAATTTTCACGAAGGTATTGCTTGTAACGTTACTTTCTGGAAGCCTGGCCAGGATATATATATATAAAGAGATGATCTTGACGGTGAGGTTAGTTATTGAGAGTTACTGTTAAGTGAGTTATTGGAAGTTATTGGTTGAAGAGTCATGGTGTAGCAAGGTTATGCTTGTGGCCACGTGTTGACATGCTTTTAAAGCAGTTTTATGTGTGTTCCCAGGTTGTAACCTCTATATGTGCTGTGTTATTCAGTTGTTTTAAAATGGCAACTTTGTGATGTGAGCGGTTTTTTTTTTCTTTGCGACAGCAGTGATCAAGGTTATGTGTGTGTTTAATTTGTAAATAAATGTAAATAAGATAAGTGTACCAACTACAGCATCTCGTGTGCGTCTTTGTGGATACGTCAACCATCCTCAGTGCTGCCGACAGTGGGGTTCGAACCCACTATCTCCTGAATGAAAGCTCACAGCTGCACGGTCAGCGTTCTCGGTAAGTTAGAAGTAAATGAAATGAAATGGCGTATGGCTTTTAGTGCCGGAAGTGTCCGAGGACAAGTTCGGCTCGCCAGATGCTGATCTTTTTTATTTGACTCCCGTAGGCGACCTGCGCGTCGTGATGAGGGTGAAATGATGATGAAGACGACACATACACCCAGCCCCCGTGCCAGCGAAATTAACCAATTAAGGTTAAAATCCCCAACCTGGCCGGGAATCGAACCAAAGGCCAGCACGCTACGGTAACCATTTAGCCATGGAGCCGGACAGTTAGAAGTAACAGACGTGAAAGAAGCGAGAGTGATCACTGGTACACAATGTTGAAAACAATGGCAGGGAGGGTAATCGGAATGAGGAGATAAAGGCTAAGTTAGGAATCAACTCCACTGATGAGGCTGTACGCGTAAATCGGTTTGGGTGGTGGGGGCCACGTGGGCGAATGGAGCGGGATTGGTTACCTAAGAAAATAACGGAGTCAGTCGTGAAGGGTAAGATAATCAGAGTGAGATCAAGACAGCGGTAGTCAGACTCAGTTTTCAAAGATACGAGCTACGGAACTAAACGAGGCCACAAATACAGTAACAAATAGAGGATTGTGGAGGCGTTTAATACATTCATAGAGGCTTGCAGACTGAATGTCGAAAGGTAACGTTCTATAATGAAGTATAGATGTAGGCTATATATCGTGACCAAAGTTGTGAAGTTAGGGCACCTCTCTTTCACTTAAGCACATCATTTGACAACTATTAGGGTGAAAATATGAACAACCACTACTCACTTGAAAATGAAAATCCACAGCCCATTTCCAGTCATTCGACCGGATCGGGAATGGAGTGAATGAATTCCCATCTAGCGGCAGAGATGGGAACTGTGCCGGCTGCTGAAGCCAATCGCACTCCTCTGCGGCATTGAGTAATGACTGGCAGATGAACTGATACTGGAGAGTGTTGTTGGAATGACAGATGACAGGAAAAACCGGAGTGCCTGGAGAAAATATTCTGTCCCACCTTCGCTTTGTCCAAAAGGTGGAGTGAAACGGATTTGAATCACGGAATCCAGCGGTGAGAGACCGGCGTGCTGCCGCCTGAGACACGGAGGATTCTCACACGCACTCCAGTGTCTCCCGTCCCAATGCACATGGTTCTGAAGAGGATTTTTGTTGCAGATGAAATAGAAACGAACAACAATGATAGCTTCCTCAAACAGCCGTTCATTTTTCAATGTCGACTCAGTTAAAGAAACTAAAGCTACAAGTAGAGACAATTGTTTAGTCAGTAAAGATTAGAATGAACTTTACTGAAGCAAGTAACAAAAACGGGAGTGAGAAGAAAGAAGTAAAGAGAATTTAAAATAAAATAAAACAGAACGGAAGAAAAAATATAACAAGAACAACAGAAAGGGAGGAAAGTAAGATGTCCGCCTCTGTGGTGTAGTGGTTAGTGTGATTAGCTGCCACGCGCGGAGGCCCGGGTTTGATTCCCGGCTCTGACACGAAATTTGAAAAGTGGTACAAGAGTTGGAACGGATTCCATTCAGCCTCGGGAAGTCAACTGAGTAGAGGGGTGTTCGATTCCCTCCTCAGCCATCATCAAAGTGGTTTTCCGTGGTTTCCCGCTTCTCCTCCAGGCAAATGCCGAGATGGTACCTAACTTAAGGCCACGGCCGCTTCCTTGTCTATTTTTTCCAATCTTCCCATCCCCCAACAAGGCCCCTGTTCAGCATAGCAGGTGAGGCCGCCTGGGCGAGGTACTGGTCATTCTCCCCAGTTGTATCCCGCGACCCAAGGTCTCACGCTCCAGGACACTGCCCTTGAGGCGGTATCCCTCGCTGAGTCCGAGTGAAAAACCAACCCTGGAGGGTAAACAGATTGAGAAGAAGAAGAAATCAGTTCGCCTCTGTGGTGTAGTGGTTAGTGTGATTAGCTGCCACCCCCCGGAGGTCCGGGTTCGATTCCTGGCTGTGCCACGAAATTTGAAAAGTGGCACGAGGGCTGGAACGGGGTCCACTCAGCCTCGTTAGGTCAACTGAGTACAGGCGGGTTCAATTCCCACCTCAGCCATCCTCGAAGTGGTTTTCAGTGGTTTCCCACTTCTCGTCCACGCAAATGCGGGGATGGTACCTAACTTGAGGTCACGGCCGCTTCTTTCCCTCTTTCTTGTCTATCTGCTCCGATCTTCCCGTCCCCCTACAAGGACCCTGTTCAGCATAGCAGGTGATGTCGCCTGGGCTAGGCTCTGGTCCTCCTCCCCAGTTGTATCTCCCGACCCGAAGTCTCACGCTGCTCTTGAGGCAGTAGAGGTGGGGGTCCCTCACTGAGTCTGAAATAAAAAGAATAAATAAGATAGAGAAAAAATAAGCCAACAACAGAAGAAAAAAGGAAATAAAAACGCAAGGAAAAAGGATAACCCAGGCTGCACAACGGTTATGCTATACGTTTTGCATAAACTTTAGGGGCACCGCACACCAGAACGCCTAGAAGGTATGTTACTCTCACTACAGTACGGAAGAGCGGGCTAGTCGACGCTTCCTAATAACCAAATTAGTTTGCATTCTAACCTACTGTATTTCTGCCTAAATATGCGAGGTCTAGTTACAAGCTTTTCCGTCTGTCGAACTCGAATGGAACACCGTAAAATACCTGCAAATAACTGTCATACAATTAGTGTTCTTCAGACTGAAAATCTTACAAGTTTCTATCCTAACAGAAAGTAAAGGCTTTTCTTGTTCTTCATATTGAAATGCGCCGCATAATTTGAAGCTACATTAAGATGTCGGTGACATTTCCAGTTCTTCTACTTAGTTTCGAGCAGGAAACCACAAGCAGATTCTTATCATTTCTAACGAGTCATATATCCTGGGGCAAATCAATGGTAAGAGGAAAGTTGTGCTCGAAAATAATATATTTTTCCTTAATGTTTCATCACCGTTCTCTTGACTCTACTTTCTACTCGTGTCGTGTCTGTAATGGATTGTGACAAGGAGAGGAAATTGGGTCAGGGTTCAAGAGATAGTCACTTGCCGTTAAGGGATCCTAGTACATTAGCTTGTCCTTACGGATACAGACGCGTTACACTTGCATGTTTTTGGTCCATTTTGTAGGTTCATGTAGAATGAATTACTTGTTCCAAAACTACCAAATATAAAGTAGGGTAAAATACAGTACATTAGTGTTGCCAATCGTGGAGTTAGGTCCCTATCAGTGGCGGTTCGTCTATGAAGGGCTTTTGGGCGCCGCCCCGCCATCCATTTCAAAAACATTTAACGTTATTTCACTCTGTAACTGATTACATAAAGAGACGGACAAATGTAGCGAAGTTGAACTTATGTGGTGTGCTATTCAGTTATACAATGTTATCTTTATTATTTTGGCTGTGAACATTTTGCTTTTCTATTTTCAAAAAAATTGTAAAGGTTTTCAGAGCGTAGATGCTGTTCATCGAGCGCGATGTTTTCTCTTTAGTCTTGAGGCGTTCGGATTGTGGCTAGAGAGCCCTCAGTAGGTCTCCTGACTTAACAAGTGTGCGGGGTGCGGGAGGGTTTGTCAGGGTAAGAAGAGTGCAGGCGAGTGTAAGCGCTGAACGGCGGAGCCCTCAGCAACATCGCTCAACCACTTTACAGTGTACCTAGGCTTTTTCCCTCACGTCTTACGTTAAGTATTGTTCTTGGAGATTAATTCCAAAATATTTTTAAAACAATTAATTCCATTATACTGCATATTAATCAATTCACTTCTATAAGGAAGCTAAAATAATGATTCAGTATGTAACAATTATGTGACGGCATTGTTTCTAGGCTGTCAAATTGTTAAATGCGTCGTCGTGTTTTGAAATTTGAGCAGCGAGAGGAAAATTCGGGCATGCATTGTTTGTTTGTTTTCGTGAATGTCTGCATTATCACTTGTGATTGTGTTTAGTGAAAGATTGCAGTGCCATAGTAGTCGTGATGTGGTTGTGTGCGTGTAAATGCCATTGAAGAGTAGTTAATTAATTGATTAATTACTGTTTTAGTGCAAGCAGATTTCTACTCAGCCAGTGTGGTCTTCGGATTATTATTATTATTATTATTATTATTATTATTATTATTATTATTATTATTATTATTATTATTATTATTATTATTATTATTATTATTATTATTATTATTCATCTACAAGTATCGTGGTGCTGATCAGTGAAAATTGGACCGATTGCGGAGGGTGAAGAGATGGCGGCGCAGCCCTGCCGGAGTAAAATTTCATGAATCGTCACTGGCTCCTATATGTTCCTATGCATAGGGCGAATTTATGAATATACATGCATCTTCATCATGGACCGTTATGCTTTTCAGTATTTAGTCTGAAAGTCTCTGTGAATTTACTAAACTTCTGCACAGTCCTCTATTTATAACTAGCTTTGTGTCCTCGTCTGATTCCATACTTCTTATCTTTAAATCATTAGAAACTGAGTCTAACCATTATCTTCTTGGTTTCCCTCTACTTCTCATTCCCACCATGCCCGTGATCATTACTCTCCTAGGTAACTTATCCTCCTCCATTCGCCTCTCATGACTCCACCACCGAAGGCGGTTTATGCGTACAGCTTCATCCATCGAGTTCATTTCTAACTTAGCCTTTATATTGAGCCATCCCATAGATTCCTCAATTGATAAATTACAACACTGTGTAAACATCTATTTTATGCATATGCAAGGAGCTGAGAATGAAGTCAGGGAGTCCGTTGAACAGCGATGTAGGCGAGGTACACCCAGTATTTTTCCATCAGCAGTGAACTGTTCAAGTTCAAATAGAGCCGTTGGCTACGTATCCAGACACGCTGACCCCACTCCACTTTTCAAATTCAACGATACGAGATAGGGGGAGGAAATATTTGAAAGTCGGGAACCACAAGGCAACTAACTCAGGTTGACTAACTTTATCTTCGCAGGACTGGGATCACTGAACTAATGTAGAAATATTCGCCACCAAGCTAAAATTCCACTGGTCCGAATTAATGAGAAATTGGAAGTAGATTTACCATTCACTTCTGTGTGAAAATAATGGCTACTTGAGTGCTCTGGTATTAAAACTCATTTGAACGTAAAGCCGTTGGACTGAGGGAGACCCGTTAGCAAGCCATCGTCTCTGTTAGTCGAGGAACCACTTGATGCAACAAAAGGAATGTCTGTCTATTTAAACGCCCGTGGTGGGGGAAGCATTCTCATTCACCAGAAGTATTTTCAGTGAAGTGCACGTTGAGCGTATCGATCTCCGTGAGAGGTGATATTTTTGTGCAGATCAAAGTCAGTTATACGCTATGTACGTGTTCGGAACTAACATTTTGCTCGTGTCTAGCAGTACTTTCATAGGATAGTTACTTCTATCTTAGTCTTATTTCAAATACTTTGAAATACCAAGTGCGGTTTGGTACCGTGCGGATGTAGTAACTTCATTAATCTGAGATTGGTAATAGCTCGAGACCTGCGAGTGAAGTAGTATTACAATTGAAACAGTAACCAGTATCTCCTATCGGTACGCGTTCGTGAATTATGAACCTATCTTGTGAGATTCGCTTATTCTGAGCCGTAATGGAAGACGATGTTTATTGGGCCCAGACCCTTAATCTAATGACGCACAAGACGGAACTAATTACTTGTGCGTAGGCTAAGTCAATTATAGCCTAGCATTAGAATCAATATTGTGTACTCGTGCACGCAATAGCGGTGAAGAGGGGATGTTAATACACAGCATCATTGCAGACTTTTCCAGGAACGAGAAGAAGACAACAATGGCTGTACGTGGAGTCGACGCTAGGACCAGCCAGCCTTCACTCACCCCTGTCACGGTGAGCTAAGCGATCGTGACGCAGCGAATATGTAATCCGTCGTGAATGACAATTAGTTGCAAAAGATAAGTACGATCTCCATTTAAGCATGTTTCCGTAAAGACTACTATATTAGGATAGGGCGAATTTCAATATGTTTTAATTAAATGTCAGCCAGATTGGCAAGAATCTTGTTCATGTTTATTTAACGTTAAATGTTTGGCCAGGGCTGGTGTGCATGCAATAGCCCGGGTGCTGTGTATATACGGTGTGTTGTAGATAGATAGGAAAATGTTAGGATAATTATAGTTGGATTTATTTGTTTGTCTAGTGCATTTCTGATTTCCTTTATGTGTCTTTCTTGGATATATTGCTGGTAGAGTTCTTCATAATGTTAAACAGGCTATACGCCCGCTGCGTTGAATTAAATTCAGATATCTTTTAAGGAAAATTAGCTTGGGTGTTTTTCTCTAATGCATGCAGCAAGGATGAATTTCAGTGCCTACAAGATGTGCAGTGACATAAAATTCACCGTTTGGTCATGTTAGGATCATTCTCGTTGGGAAGAAGGCAAGTTCGGGAACATGAGGGGACTGGAACCAATGATATGCTATGCGAATGGCCAGTGTTGCCATGCGCTATTTGAGAGGGGTGAATTTATATGGGAGAGGCGATAGAGCCGTGATATTGTGATGCGGAAGGTCAGTGATACCATGCGCTATTTAGGAGGGCAGGTTTTACATGAGATAGGCGATCGAGACGTAATATTTACTGGGAGGACTGATTTGAAATGCATTGTGAACGGAGCCTAGGTTTGGCTTGAGTACGCCCAGCCCGTCTGTTTGTATTAGTGAGGGAATGAAAAAGGAAAAAGAAAGTCGGCCACCCAGACAAGTGAATAAGCTCCCAGGTAGCCAGTCTGCTACCAGCTGTAATAGTATGCCCCTCCGTGAAAGTGAAGTTCAAGGTCCTGTTATGTCCCCCGTGCGATGTTGTCCTTGCTTGTCAGAATTTGTTTTGGTTTCCCAACAGCTGATCAACCTAACCAGCCTGGACCTCAAGTGACAAAAAATATTGTGTCTGTTGTAGACGCAAGCCTGCGCTGTCTGCAAATGTCGAGTTCGATCCCCGATATCTCTTTGATGTATGTTTTGTGTGCGTGTATTTTGTCCACAGGTGTGTGCTTTTCATATGTGTGTTTCTGCTTGTCAGTATATGTCCTGTGTCGTTTCAATTATGGATTTATCAGTTTGATAGCTGAATTTTGTTGGTAACCAGTTCTGCCTGGTATAATTTGCAAATGAGTGCGGACTAATACGGTAGAATCAGTGTTACTTATAAGATAGATAAGGGAGCCTCTCTGTGCCCAAGTGCTTATTTATTTGTGCCCGAATATGTCGGAATGTAAATACAGAGTGATATATATTTGTACTAGTGTATTAGCATTTTCGGAACATCAAATGAACGGTTTTACATCGATTCTCCAGGGCAAAATGGATTTCGATACTTATCTGGTGCAACTACAGATTATTACGTAACACAGATCAATTCTTCATATTAATAGACGTTGTAACTTTGTTTTTCGGGTCGTTGCCCGCTTTTCTGTTTAGATTCTCATTTATTGTCATGTATTTTCATTCATGCACGTATCACAGTTTTACGACCGATTTGGGTCAATAATTTTAGTTTTATTCTTGGTTTTGAATTAGTATGGATCATATCTATGTTTCTGGACCAATAAATCCATTCTACCCCTTTTATATATTTCCCATTTCAAGACATGCCTCCATATTTTCTGTTCATATACTCATTAGTATAAGTTTAGTTAAAGATTTTCTTTCGCCCACTTTTGGACAGCACCGCGCGCTCTACCAAGTCCCCTGAGTTAGTCGGATGTAAGGACAGGAAATGGTGCAATATCTCATTCCGAGTATCCTGCTGCCATTGTTCCCACCTGTTTATACCAGCAGTCATTCTTGTTACTTTCATGTCGGTTACTTCTAAATTATGAATAAGATATCGTCGTTGCCGAGACAAAATCTCCTATGTGATGATACTTTTGGAGATATACTGACCCGTAGCACATACATTATGAAGAGCGAGAATGCCTTGACAATATTCACACAATATTGTACCTTAGATGACAAAACCTTACCGGCCAAAGTTCTAAGCTAAAATATTTCACATAGGAGGTTTTGTCCCGGCAGCGACGATATCCTGAGTCCACCCAGCTTTCACTCCCGTAAAGGAAAGTTGATGCGAAAACTGACCGATGTAAAGATATTTTCTGATTTCTTCCTTACAAAATATTGCTGATAACAACTGCAGCTTTACTGTACCCTCATTAAATATGACTTACTATACTACCATCCTGGAAAACACATCCTAAATATTTGAAATGATCTACATGTTCCAGCTTTGTATTCGCAACCTTAAACTCAGTTCTCTAAGGTTTCTTACCTACTGTAGTCTTGGAAAGGTTAATTTTCATATCATACTCATTGCGTGTATTTTCAGGTTGCAAGATATTATACCCGTAATATTAACATAAACGTTTCGACAGACAGGCTGGAGGGACGAGTAGCGGTATTGTTTTTGCACGGTGTTGCCACATTTCTTCTTTCCTTTCTCCTTCCCTTCATTCCGCTTCACTTGTTCGTTCGCTCGATAGCTGCAGTCGCTTACGTGCGGCTAGTATCCAGTATTCCGCAGATAGTGGGTTCGGACCCCACTGTCTGCAGCCCTGAAGATGGTTTTCCGTGGCTTTCCATTTTCATACCAGTCAAATGCTGAGGCGGTACCTTAATTAAGGCCACGACCACTTCCTTCCAACTCCTAACCCTTTCCTGTCCCATCGTCACCATAAGACCTACAGTGCGACGTAAGCGAGTTGAAAATGAATTGTTCGTTCGTTCCGTTGCTCACGCTATTATACAAGGCTGGGAAATGAGCAGTAGAAGTGGGGTCACCGTATTTCATTTTCAGTTCTTCCTCTAGGATCGCCTTTTATGACATAAGTTTTGAATGTCTTCTTATGTTCAGCATGGATCTTGTGATAAGTGCTTGTGAAAATTCGCTAATGTATGGCTAATTTTTATACTTACGGAGAAACCACGTGTTCTGAATGTTGATTATGGTCCATTTTTGTTGTAGTGCAAATAATCATGAATATCATGCCATGTTTGAAACAGTACAAGAAAATTTGTGGTCTCATTGAAGCTGTTCCTGTTACCGATTTCTTCTGGGCTTACTTTCTTCAAACTTCTTAGGCCAACAGTAGTGTCTGTTGAGAATATTACTTTAGCCTCTGCAACATTCATCTTTCCCAAATGTGTAGGGTATACTACAGTACTTTCCTAGTTAATTTCCGCACAGGTTTCACTACCAATCCTTTTTTCAGGTGATACAGATTTTTCACATGTTCTGCAGTTACCACGTTACCATTTACTTTAACATCCCTACTCAAGTGTTGTGATCTTTACGTTTTTTAATACATGGCTAGGGTCAAAACACAAAAATATAGGCCTGCTGGGATCTAATGGGAGCTGAATTTGATGTACAAGATTTGCCTGCTTTCCACACAAGGAGTGAAACATGGCCACATTCACTTAACAATTCGGACGACTTAGAATCCGCACTCTTCAACAACCTGTAAGGCCTCGCGTGGTAATTTGGCTAGTTGATCTCCTGTCAGGCTGTGTGTAAAATAATACTACAAAGGAATCCTGTAATGTGTGGAATGACATTTGAATAGACTGCAGAGCAATTTGTTAGCAAACTTGTCTTCAACATCTTTCTCTACACCAGTCATTCCAAGAAGCACATCCAAATTCTTGTCATAGACCAGCCTTGATTTAATTGCCATCTAATGTATGATGAGAGAACGTACCTTTCATTATCGTGCTGCAAGGATTTCTTTCCTGTAATCAGACGAGCTCGTACCAAAGAAGTAATTCATGTCACTCTTCTGGAATGGCCAATGTAAGTTCTTAAAGTTTTTGGTTTGGTAGGTGGGCCGATGACCTTCGATGTTAGGCCCCTTAAAACAACAAGCAACAAGCAGCTTTGGTAGGTGTAAAATATTAAGATATCACCTGTCAGCCTGTGGAGGACCTGTTGGACAGTAACATGCAGATCTTTATTGTATTCTCTCTGAATTTACACTTTTGTTTACAAAAAGCTTGAATCTCCTCAATCAGAAAATTTGCTTTCAAATCAGCTTGTTCTGCTAGTCCTGTAATTTTATTTAGTAAACTGTCAAGTACATGTTGATTTTTTCATTTTTGAGTTGATGCATTCTTTCTTTTCATCATCATCGTCATAATCTGTTTACCCTCCAGGTTCGGCTTTTTCCCGCGGACTCAGCGAGGGATCACACCTCTACCGCCTCAAGGGCAGTGTCCTGGAGCTTCGCATTCTTTCTTTTAAAGTGGTAATAATATTCATTAGCTTCTTACAAGTGCTCTTTTTTCCTACATTTTCTGATTATTCTTTTCAGTTTAAAACCTACTTTAATGCAATAGAGTTTAAATTTAATAGAACACTGTGTGCCTGTGGTTTTATACAATGGTTCACTGATAATTACAGGTGGACGGTCATTCTCTTCACTGGCTTTAGATGTGGTTGGTTCCACATGAAGTTCAATTATCTTGTAGGGTTTAGCTTCATTTCCCAATTCCGTAGCCTTCTTCTTATGTAGTCTTCCTGTATGTGGTTGTGTGTGTCCGGGAAAATCTTGAAATACATATGGAATGACATTCGGAAGTAGGATTTTAGTGCTGTGATTACACTATAATCTGAGTCCTTAAAATGCCTACCGCAAACACTGGAATGTTCACTAGGTGTCCACAGAGGTCGCAGTCTATTTCCTTGACAAGAAATTGCCAACCACCATTTTAAGTTTATCCGATGTTCGTATTGCGTAAATACGTCATTACTTTCAGTCACTAAATTATATTCACCCGCACTAGCACAAGAAACTCATAAAGTACAAAAATACATCTTGAAACGCTCGTGAATGTTTGAATGAGTAATTCGCCCGCGCAATTTTATGACTAAGAAGAACGCACCTAGCAGCAAAGCGATGCGTTTCACGAGCCCGAGCGGGAACCAGTTTCACAAGCAGCGAGGCCTTGTATTTCCCAGCCTTGTATAACAGCGTAAGCAACGGTTCGTTCAGACAGCTGTGTTCTGTTGTACGTAGCTCTGAAGTGAGAGGTTTGACAACTCTAAGCAACACGAGCCGGCTAGCAGGCTTATCTCCATGGCAACCGCAGTGGATCTGCCCTCGTTTCCATGGTAACCAAACCCTCTACTCCGTTCTCTCCACTCAGGCAGGCAGTAAAGTGACCTTCCTCTAAGAACTGTCAGAACAAAACTTTCAATATTACGCCCATAGGCTACAGACTTTCAGCACAATCTGTCATTAAGACCTAGTCATCGGCTGGGTCAGATTTCTGAATCCACTTCAATCACCTGCTTTGCCGAACAGGGTACTTATGGGGGGGGGATGGTAAGATTGGAAGGGATAGATAAGGAAGAGGGAAAGAAGCGGCCGTGGCCTTGAGTTAGGTAGGTACCACCCCGGCATTTGTCTGGAGGAGAAGAGGGAAATCACTTCGAGGATGGGTGAGGTAAGAATCGAACCCCGTCTACTCAGTTGACCTCCCGAATCTGAGTGGACACCGGTTCAGACCCGTTTCAGACCGGGCAAATTGGCCGTGTGATTAGGAGCGTGCAGCTGCGAGCTTACATTCAGGAGGTAGTGGGTTCGAACACCACTGTCGACAGACTTCAAGATGGTTTTCCGTGGTTTCCTATTTTCACACGAAGCAAATGCCGGAGCTGTACCTTAATTAAGGCCACAGCCGGTTCCTTACCACTCCTAGCCCTTTCCTATCCCATCGTCGCCATGACACCTGTCTGTGTCGGTGCGACGTAAAGCGAACTGTAAAAGAAATCTTGTGACTGAGAAGATATAGGAGCACGTTATTGTTGCCTTGCATGCATGATGCGCCCTCAGGCTCAACAGCAAGCACATAGCTAGAGGTATGATATTTTCGCATTAACGATAAAGGCAACAAACAATATTTTGAAGAGATTTTGAAATATCTTAACTAATCATATGATTCTGCTTAATAAATTAGTGATTTTGTTTTCGCGAATTAAAGCGATAAGGCGAGCGAAATGTACTTATTTGCGATGAGTGCGAAACTGCAGCGAAATTCTTGTAAAATAACGTTGAAATTGTGTTCCAATATCACGCGTGTGAAGGGAAACGTAAAAGAGGATAAGGATGTCTCATTTCGACACAAGAATTTCTTCGTGTTAATACTCTAGGAATTTCCTTAATTGTATGGCCATATAGGTAACGTTTTCGTAATCGTGATGTGCGGTGTGTCATCAAGTACTTCTGCATGTTTTCCATTGCTCTACCTCTGTGGTGTAGTGTTTAGTGTGATTAGCTGCCAGGCCCGGGTCCGATTTCCGGCTCTGTCACGAAATTTTCAAAGTGATTCGAGGGCTGGAACCGGGTCCACTCAGCCTCGGGAGGTCAACTGAGTAGAGGTGGATTCGGTTCCCACCTCAGCCATCCTAGAAGTGGTTTTCAGTGGCTTCCCACTTCTCCTCCAGGCAAATGGTACCTAACTTAAGGCCACGGCCGCTTCCTTCCCTCTTCCTTCCAATATTCCCATCCCCCATAAGACCCCTGTTCAGCATAGCAGGTGAGACCGCGTGGGCGAGGTACTGGTCCTCCTCTCCGGCTGTATTCCAGACCGAAAGTCTTCCCTTGAGGCGGTAGAGGTGGAATCCCTCACTGAGGTCGAGGGAAAAACCAACACTGGAGGGCAAACGGATTAAGAAAGGAAGAATCATAAACATAAATCATAATAAAATGAATATACAAACATTTTTTGTAAATTTAGTGCGTTAATAGGCTACATATTTTGTGACATATTCAGTGGCGGCTCGTGGATATGAGCAGTGGGGGGCGCGCCTTAGTTTCATAATTCCATAATATATCTCAAGTTCTTCAAACCATGTCATCAAGATACACACTTCGAACACTATACGGTGCAATGCATATGCAATTATTATTATTATTATTATTACTATTATGCGTGAATGGTCCCTTTTGGAACACACGGAGCTATATTTATGATATGCTTTTCATCTGTTGACTAAAGATCCTCTTCCTTTCTTACGTCCACTTGGTACCTGCTCTTTTTGGTACTTCATTCTCTGGAGTAACTTCCCACGTGTCAATTTTCTTTCTATATATGTTTTGATTCAAAATGTCTTCGGGTTGAATTTGTGCGTTCTTCATGTCCGCTTTTGTTTGTATTATTATTATTATTATTATTATTATTATTATTATTATTATTATTATTATTATTATTATTATTATTATTATTATTAACATTTGCCTGTTCTTGTCCACGATCGAATTATGTGTACGAATAGTTCCGCTGTAGTGATCACTCAAACAAGACAGGACATTGACTTTACCAAGCATTTCAAAGTCCATGGTACTATTGATATCACCCCTGTGGTGATCCATTTATCTCCTTTCCTAGAACGGGAGAATAGCAGGCAAGGAATGCAGTAAAAGGTTTCTTTTTTTTTTTTTTTTTTTGCTAGGGGCTTTACGTCGCACCGACACAGATAGGTCTTATGGCGACGGTGGGATAGGAAAGGCCTAGGAGTTGGAAGGAAGCGGCCGTGGCCTTAGTTAAGGTACAGCCCCAGCATTTGCCTGGTGTGAAAATGGGAAACCACGGAAAACCATCTTCAGGGCTGCCGATAGTGGGATTCGAACCTACTATCTCCCGGATGCAAGCTCACAGCCACGCGCCTCTACGCGCACGGCCAACTCGCCCGGTAAAAAAAAAAAAAAAAAAAAAAAAAGGTTTCTGAGATATCACTTTCACATATCCGCGCGTTCTTGTTATATACGTCAGGAGAATTAATTTGTCTTTGGACAGCTCTATTTTCATTTTCCTTGGTCTCCGGTCTTTTCGACGAGAAGTCTGGTGTCGGCCTACCACACTCCTTCAGTTCGACTATCTTCTCGATAGAAAGAGAAGAAAACGTTAGTTCTTTAATATGTTCGATGGTAATCATACTGTACGAAATGCAAACATAACACTACGCCTACATATAAACAAATAGCTTAATATGATAATAGTGGAAACTCCAGCGAGAAACTGGCGACACCGCTTCTGCGTGCCATCTAGCGGTTCGAGAGGCTAACTACTCTTGCTACTGCTGTCAGCTGTGTACGCCAGAAGTGAATTATTTGTACTTCAGATAGTTTTGTGCTTGTTATGTATCACGATTTTGGAAATGGCAGGAAGAGGAGTTATTTGTGCTGTGCATGGGCGTTTTCATTACAGAAGACAAAGTGATTGCAAGCCGTTTTACAGATTTCCTAACAACAAAGTGCTGTGAGTATAGGCCTACCTGTTAATGTTTACGTGCCGGTATTTTTTTCTATTTATGAGAACATACTTTCTTTAAAATATTGTTATGATTAAACCTATGAATTTAATCGATTTTTAGGTGTACTCAGAGGGTGAAGAGCAGAAGGACGGATTTAGATGAAAGGTATGAGGGTATGTTTAGCCACCAGGGTCCTCAGCCATTCTGTAGCTTCTGGAATGCTAGTTCATGTGTCATTCAATTCTTTGCAATCAAGTGCTGCAAACACTGCAGAGTTTATAGAAATGTGTGATATTTTTTCTGATATTTTTAATTCTTGAAGTCTCAGTAGCCCCAAAGAGTACAGGAGACCCTTAAACAATGACTCAGGGCATATGAAAAAGCTGGATGAAATTTGTGATTGTCTAAAACAACTCAAAGTTTTGAATAACCGCAAAGGCAACCCTCTCTGTATTCAGGGTTGGATAGACAATATTTCTGCACTGAAACTATTGTGGTCTGAATTATATAGTGTTATGGTTTTCATTATTTGCTAACAAGGAGGCTCACACAGAACTGCATTGAAAACATTTTTTCCATCATCAGAGCAAGAGGAGGTAACAATGTAACTCCAGATGCAACAAAATTTCGCAGTGCCATACGGAGTGTAATGATAAATCAATTGATCTGTGCTTCTGATGACAGCAATTGTGAATCTGATGTTGCAGACTTTCTACTAACTCATAATGATGTGATGAAGTGCAAGTTTGAAGCTAATGTCACTCGACAGTGTGAGTTAAGTGATCAGGTAACTGATTATGACTATAATATAATACAGGAAAAATGCAGACAATTATGTCATGGGCTGGGCATGTAGCAAATTTCTCCATGCTGAGTGTAGGGATGTATTGTCATCTTATGATAATGATAGCCGCCTCTGTGGTGTAGTGGTTAGCGTGATTAGCTGCCATCCCCGGAGGTCCGGGTTCGATTCCCGGCTCTGCCACGAAATTTGAAAAGTGGTACGAGGGCTGGAACGGGGTCCACTCAGCCTCGGGAGGTCAACTGAGTAGAGGTGGGTTCGATTCCCACCTCAGCCATCCTCGAAGTGGTTTTACGTGGTTTCCCACTTCACCTCCAGGCGAATGCCGGGATGGTACCTAACTTAAGGCCACGGCCGCTTCCTTCCCTCATCCTTGCCTATCCCTTTCAATCTTCCCATCCCCCTACAAGGCCCCTGTTCACCATAGCAGGTGAGGCCGCCTGGGCGAGGTACTGGTCATACTCCCCAGTTGTATCCCCCGACCACGAGTCTAAAGCTCCAGGACACTGCCCTTGAGGCGGTAGAGTCCGAGGGAAAAACCGAACCTGGAGGGTAAACAGATGATGATGATGATGATGATGATGATTATAGCATGGGAAAAGAAATGAAAAAGTATGACAAATCTAAAATTATGTTTCCGAATATTTGTGGGGGAAAGTTAGATGCTAAAATATCAAGAACATTTGAAGATAGTTTCTTTTTAGTTTTTGTTAGAAAGCAAAGATGGGATTAGAAGAAAATTAAATGACAGGTTTTTGTCATTGAATGAATGTAGTGTAGGCTTATGTAACAGTTGTGTAAAATTACTGACTGACAAGTATTTCAAAGTCCTTATAAAGGCACATGTGAATATAACCTATGATTCAACAGTGAAAAATATTGCCTGTAAAAATACCAAGACTGTAGGCCCTAGTCATAACATGACGATCTAATGTTTTAATTTGATAATACATTTGTTTTATTCTTATCACTGGTTCATTCAGATCAACATCCACCTTTTTCCTTCCCTATATTATGTTACAAGAACGACGCAAACGTCTTAAAATCAGTATTTCGTTGGGTTGGAAGTCGAAATGTGTAGTGTTTGAATGGCGCGTTATGTTAGTGTTCCCTGCGAGCCGCTAGATGGCAGCACTACGTGCTGTCGCCGCTGCTCTGCGTGCTAAGTGAGGAGAGTTATGGCCAACATGAGTCAAGTGCGAGGAGACAGTAGTTACAGTCGTTACTCGTTTCGTTAGTTAATAATCCTAAAAATTACAAGACTATTTTAAATATATACCGGCACATTTAACTCAGGTAAGTGCCTCAGTAAAATAGTTCCTAGTTTTAGGAGAGAAATGGCACAAACTGACCCCTGTTAAATAGAAATCAAATCAGCAATGTTTCGGGTAGGTTGGCTGCAACCATGGGCCGCGGCAGAAACGCGCCGGAATCTCCGTTAGAACAGCACATCTCTACTGTGCCTCTGATTGGCTCCCTCAAGGCCAGTCAAGCGAGACTCGGAGTATTTGGTCCGCTCTGAGAGAGCGCCCTCCTGCGCCGGGCCAGCAGCGCATCGGGCCGTAGTAGAGTACAACTCGCGCCCTTGATAATAATAGTAAAATATTTCGCTTGTTAACATTTAAGATTAAAATTCCCTAATTTAATGGAACCCCGTGGGGGGCGCGCGCCTTAGCGCCTCCCAAACGAGCCGCCACTGGACATATTTCTATGATATTTACTACATATTTGTCACTTTGTTATTACATAAATATTCGGGTCCTAGTCGTGATGGAAGTTCCTATAAAAGTTGGCAATGTGCTTGATATAGCACTTAAATGACGACGTGTCCGGCTTCATAGCTAAATGGTTAGTGTGCAGGCCTTTGGTCACAGGGGTCCCGGGTTCGATACCCAGCAGGTTCGTGAATTTTAACCATCATCGGTTAATTTCGCTGGCACGCGCCTACGGGAGTCAAATTAAAAGACCTGCACCTGGCGAGCCAAACTTGTCCTAGGACACTCCCGGCACTAAAAGCCATACGCCATTTCATTTTTTCAACGATGACGTCATCAAAATCCGGGCCTTGCATTCAATCTTATGTAACAATGAGGGTATCAGAAAGCGAGTGACTCCCTAGGTCTCGCAAACCTACTACTGTCGGGGTCGGATCCTCTCGCAAGTGGAAACCATGCCCAGCTTAGGAAAGGGCCCATCGAGAATCCCTGGGGAGTCCCCCGGTTACGATATCTAGAACATACCGTAGAAGAATTCTATTGCCTTGTCCCTTAGCGGACTGTAAATCCTGAATGAAATTGCTTTCTGGCTTATTACTTTCCTCGTTTTCTTCCCTGAAACTATCCTGAGCCATTGCTGACTAATGCATTCACAACATTACATACACACAGTAAAGCAGCTCCTGTGCAACTTTCTGCATAGTAATTAGATGATTCATTGTCTAGAGTTCCGCCAGGAATTATTCAGGTGTACTATACATCAGATGATGAAACGAGAAAAGAAAGGGACACAACTGTATCATTTAAGAACAATGTCTAGGGCTATGCATTTTTTGCATTAATATATGTTCGATTTCGCGAAAAGGAAACAGTTTTCGCCTTATTTCGCGAAATAGGGCTGACCCCATGGTTTTAATTTCGCGTTAATCATTTCCTAAAATCTACATATATGTAATAACTAGCAGAAGTACCCGTTCTTCGTACGGGTTATCAGAAACTGGCTTTAGTTACTCATACTGTCGATATGAGTGACTTCATTAGATATTTATTTCACGAGTATACTTACATAAGTACGTAGAAATTATTCGTCATGTTTAAAATTATAGTGTACGTATACTGCCACTAGATAGTACCACAAATATAAATATTATTGAATGTACTTGTTTTATCCGTCATTTCGTAGCTAATGTCGTACTAATATTATAAAGAGGAAAAATGAGTTTATTTGTTTGTAACGGATAGACTAAAAAACTACTGAACGATTTTTAAATTAATTACTTCACCTATGGAAATCTACATTGCCAGTGAGTAACAAGGGCTGTATTTTATTTTCAAAACAATTCGAGGTGGGGGGGGGGGCGGGGTGGTGACGGGGGCATATATATAAATACTAATAGGCTAATATCAAATACTTTAATACACCAATACCGGACAACTCTATCTCAACAGCACTGAGCCGAGTGCGAACAGGGACGGTGGTGACATCCAGCGTGCAGGTATGCCAAGCCCAGGAACTGCATGCTACAGTTGAGAGGAATGCATCTACACTCATTGGAAATATTTTCGTTAAAATAATACAACAATCATAATAATTAAGAATTAATTTATTTTCCGGGTTGAACCGTGTTGTTGTTTTCTGCACATCACGTACAGTTTGCCGACGTTTCGAATACATTGCAGTATTCTTTTTCAAGGCGACTGAAATAACCCTACTCGATCCGAGGCAATCAGTCTCCCATCCAAGGGTGGTTCGCGACCTTGTCTGTCTCGTGAGAATTCTGGAAGGTATGTGTCCTGGCTGTGTCACGAATTAACAGATGAGATTTAAATCTCCGACTCAGTCGGGAATCGTACCAGGGCCCTCTGAACCGAAGGCCAGTGCGCTGACCATTCCGTGGTGGTGATTTTTATTTTAAGAGGAAGTATAACTGACCGACCATCCTCTCAGAAGGGAAATGGAAGAGGACCAAATCTCCGAGAGAAAGAAGGCATTATCAAAAGGAAGAGAAGGGCCACGAAGCGCTAACCATTCAACCAAAACGCCAGAGGGGGCAGACACCTTAACAATATCCATGATTTATTAAGATTTCGGGAAAGAGAAGGTGTAATTAAGGAACAGGAGTTATGGTCCATCATTT
The DNA here is from genome assembly GCF_040414725.1 of Anabrus simplex. Classification (NCBI taxonomy): domain Eukaryota; kingdom Metazoa; phylum Arthropoda; class Insecta; order Orthoptera; family Tettigoniidae; genus Anabrus; species Anabrus simplex. Next base: position 491,535,355 of record NC_090267.1, read on the forward strand.
CTTCTTCTTCTTCTTCTTCTTCTTCTTCTTCTTCCGTACCCAGCCAATTTCCCGAACTTTACAGAAGAACTCACCACACGCTGCCGTACTTTGAATGTTCTGTTTTACCTCTGAAGACAGAAATACTAGTCTGTAGGCCGCTATATATATAATACATATTGGGATTACGTGAGTGAACTACGATGTGCCTGACATGGAAGAAGTGTTCATAATTTCCTAAAGTCTCTTTCACATACTTATGCATGAAGAATTACCCTACAAGCGTATTATTATTTTTTAAATGCTATTTGTTCGGGGCGTCGACCTATAGAGATCTTTTGCCCCTACTTGCACCATGTGATATGAACAAGCGTGTAATTGGAATGAAGGAAGTGTAGAGTGTTGAATGTGAGGAAAGGAACGTTAAGGACGACACAAACACCCAGTCCCCAGGCCAGGGATATTAATCATTTACAATCAAAAACCCCTGACAGGCGTTGCCCCCTACACCGCGTGGCCGGACTGCGTATTAAATTAGTTGGACTGGTGCTCAGGCCTATGCAGATAATACACTGAAATAATTCTCTTACGCCGGCCTAAGTGGCTCAGATGGTTGAGGCGCTGGCCTTCTGATCCGAATTTGGCATGTTCGATCCTGGCTCAGTCCACTGGTAGTTGAAGGTGCTCATATACAGTACGTCAACCTCGTGCAGGTAGATTTACTGCCATGTAAAAAATTCCTGGGGGATGGAATTCCGGCACGTCGGCGTATCTCAAAACCGTAAAAGTAGTTAGTGGGGCGTAAAGAAAATTATTATTATTATCATCATCAATTTACAGTAAAAAGAGCGGACTGGTTTAGAAACTCATGGCCTTCAATTTTCAATTTCAAGACTACCACGATAGCCACGACGCTACAGGGCCACAAGTTTTCAATTGTGAAATTTATGGTATTGTTTAACAATGTGGACCCTCAAGTTTGAGTGTCCTAGAGTTCCATATTTGTAAATGTTATTGGTTTTACGTCCCACCAGTATTTCAGTAATTTGATTGGTTTCTTAATGTAAGGGGCATAGAATGTAACTTCAACATAGATGCGAGGTCATTACTTTTTCTAATACTTGCGGTCCTTAACGGTTCCCATGCCGTTATCTTGTTCGTTAATTTGTTCAGCGCATAACGCTTTTGGAATATAACTGCAATGTAAGATTATTTAGTGACAAACACTGATACATTATAAACAACACGCCAATGCGCCAAGAATCATAGAGATGGCAATATGTTATTGAAGATTTGGTCACACCAAGCCATGTAGGTAGCAGCACTATCGACCTTCTCGCTTAAAACCGCAAGCTGTCCGGTATTATCATATTAAAGTATTTGCTAATATAGGCGAAATCGAATTTGTCGTACAAAGACGAGACAAAGCTCATTTTAAGCCCCTTGATGCAAAGAACAAAATTCGGTAAGCCCTAAGGGGCCGAAAACCATGCTTTAAGGCCCTTAAACCAACCGGTATGGAGATATTGGCACCACACTACCCCTGCTCTGGGAATCGGATAAAAAAAATGAACTGCCGTAACCATGGCAACGTCAGCTCGAGGATTCTAGAGCAGCGAGATTATGCATGTACGTTTCGGCATAGCTGCCAACCAAAATTGGTACACATATGACTTACTATCTGGAAAAGGTATACTGTTGTGTAAGACACTCATAGGACTCCTTTGGGCGGGGATGGAAAGGGGGTGAAGTATAAAAATAATATATATAAATGTCATTGTTTGTTTGTTTGTTTGTTTGTATTACATCTCCTCCTAAACCACTGGAGCGATTTCAACCAAATTTGGTACACTTATGACTTAGTATCAGGAGACAAACCGCGTGGGAATAATACACCCCTAGCACCCTTATGGGCAGGGGGAGGGGGTAAGATATAAAAATAATCTATAATAGTATCGAATCCAAATTTTTCTTGGTCGCTGAAATGAATAGTGACACTCCGATTTTTTAAAATTTCTTTTTAGCCCCTTTTGGGGTGGGGGTGAGTGAGATATGAAAATAATCGAAAATAGTATCGAATCTACAGTTTTTGGGGTCACTGAGATGAATGGTGACAATCCAGATCTTTTATATCTTAGGAGTGGGGGGGCGAGAGGGGACAGTCTCATTGACAGTTGAAATCCTGTACATCGTATCTATAGTGCAACGGCTAAATACATATAGTTATCACGTATTAATTTTTGACAGGATCAAATACTTTCCAGTCGATTCGAGCTTCCACAAGGACGAAGTTTTACTCGAAAATTAAATAATCTAAAACTTGACATCAAACACATCTAAATATTTCTAAAACTACATAATAGATCGTAACATATCAATCTGCAAGTCAAAAAAAGGAATTCTATAAAAATTCACTTCACACATAACTGACAATACAAATCTTAAAGGCAAACATTCAGAAACTATCCGGGTACTACAGCTAGTATCTTATAATACTAAATAATACACTATTTGTGGAAAATACTTTATTGTACGTTTATACATATTGCATGTTAATTTTGAATAATGTACCTTTCTATTAGTGAAAGATTTTGTAAAATAGGTTCAGTAGTTTCACATTTTATCTATTATAGCTTCCCTGTAAATAATATTTGATGTCGTTTTATTTTCTGGTAGTAAAATACATTGATTTTCAAGAGCTTAGACCCGCGGTAGGCCAACATATATAGTTAACCATGAGTAAAGCATTCTTTTCGTAGGTCAGTCCCTACTAAATCGAAGGTTTGGCCCTGGGACTTGTTGATTGTTAAAGCAAAATATGTTTTCACCGGAAATGGAAGTCGTTTAAACGGAACTGGCAAATCGGCAGGGATATGAGCTAACTGACCGGCTGCAGGGCCTGTGATAATGGTCGCTGCAATTAAATTGTCCTTCACTTTCTTTATAAGTGGCCTCGTCCCATTGCACATGCTAGGAGGGGTTAAATTTATCAAAAGCATGATTGGCGTAATATTTTGTCAAGTCATGGGCGCGCCATCTAAATATAGGTTGTTTTCATGGTTACAATGGTCGTAAAAGTGGACCAAAATATCGGCACTAATAACATCAGTGATCCTACTACTCCATGATTTGATAGCAAATAGTTCAAACTATAGGTAGCAGACTCCGCAAAATGCTGAAACCGAAGCCAGTAGGTAAAAACGGAGGCCCGTCGGCAACCGCTGGTCGCAGTACTACGGAGATCTCCGGGGCTATTATTTTTATATTTCACTCCCTTTCCATCCCCGCCCAAAGGAGCGTCTTACACAACAGTTTTTTTTTCAGATAGTAAGTCATATGTGTATCAGTTTTGGTTGGCAGCTATGCCCAAAGGTACTGTACATGCATAATCTCGCTGCTGTAGAATCATGGAGCTGACGTTGCCATGGTTACGGCCGTTCGTTTCTTTATCCGATTCCTAGAGCAGGGGTAGTGTGGTTCCAATATCTCCATAACGGTTGGTTTTAGGGCCCGTAGGGCTTACCGAGTTTTGTTCTTTGCGTCAAGGGGCTTAAAATGACCTTTGTCTCGTCCTTGTACGACAAGTTCGATTCGCCTATATTAGCCCATTATATATATTTTTATATCTCCTCCCGTCGCCCCCACTCAAATTGTTTACAAAATAAAATACAGCCCATGTTACTCACTGGCAATGTAGATTTCTATAGGTGAAGTAATTTTTAAAATTGGTTCAGTAGTTTTTGAGTCTATCCGTTACAAACAAGTATACACGTTTTTCCTCTTTATAATGTTATAGTATAGACTAGCTGTTACCCACGGCTTCGCTCGCGATGATTTCATAAGTTGATAAAAAACGATTTTTCCTCGGTACTGCACTAAGACATTATCTGAAAATCCCTAAAGTATAAAAACTCGCCGAAAATTTTCATTTCCTTTACCCCAGAACCTCTTTGTAAACCACGTTTGTGGCATTGCCTTTTGGGGCTAAGATGACCAGGCTACTGGCAGAGCTAAATCTGGAACATGCGACATAGAATTCTACATGTGAGAAACAGTCCTCTTTTAAGTCAAAAGAAAAGGGTTTCCTTATTTCTAAAGGAGATTCCAAATACCAATTTTCACGTCTGTAACATTTTAGTTTTTGAGATATAAGTATCCTCATAAAGAGAATTCAACCCCTTCTTCACTTCTTTTCGATCTCTAACTTAAGTTGATTTTCCGAAAACTAAAAGTACGTGCTTCTTTATTTTTAAAGGAGATTACAAATACCAATTTTCACGTCAAGTTTATGATATATACTGTAGATATACTCATTTTAAAAACAGACCCACTTCTTGGCTGAGTGTTCAGCGTTGAGGCCTTCGGTTCACAGGGTTCCGGGTTCGATTTCGGGCTGAGTCGGGGAATTAAACCGCGTGTGATTAATTCTTCTCGCTCGGGGACAGGTTGTTTGTGTTTGTCCCAACACTCTCCTCTTCATTTCACTCAACACACCACTTTATCAACCACAACAGGAACACGCAATAGTAATTACACCCTAGACATAGGGTTGGCGGCAGGAAGGGCATCCAGCCGCAAAACAGGGTCAAATCCACATTTGCAACACAGTTCGCACACACGACCCCACAGATGTGGGAAAAGCGGTAGAAGAAGAAGACAATAATTTTTAAAATTCACCCCCTTTTTTATTATTTAACCCCCTCAAGTGGATTTTACAAAAAAGCTTGTTCATTTAATTGTAATGGAGATTCCAAGTAGCAATTTTAACGTCTGTTCTTTTATTTTTAAAGGAGATTCTAGATACCAGTTTTCATGTCTGTGTCGTGTTAGGTTTTTGTGATATATTGTAGATAATAATCTCTCTTCTGTAGAATCTTGGAGCTGACGTCGCCATGGTTACGGCAGTTCATTTATTTATCCAATTCTTAGAGCAGGGGTAGTGTGGTGCCAATATATCCAAAAGGGTTGGTTTTAGGGCCTTAAAACATGGTTTTTGGGTCCGTAGGGTTTACCGAGTTTTGTTCTTTGCGTCGCGGGGCTTAAAATGAGCTTTGTCTCGTCCTTGTACGACAAATTCGATTTCGCCTATATTAGCCTATTATTTTTATATTTTAATATCACGCCCCCCCCCGAAATTGTTTTGAAAATAAAATACAGCCCATGTTACTCAGTGGCAATGTAGCTTTCTATAGGTGAAGTAATTTTAAAAATCGGTTCAGTAGTTTTTGAATCTATCCGTTACAAACAAATCTACAAAATTTTCCTCTTTATAATATTGGTACAGATAATAACATGTCCTGACTGACTGACTAACTGACTGACTGACTGACTGACTGACTGACTGACTGACTAACTGACTGACTGACTGATTCACCTTCACCGAGCCAAAGTCCGGCTCCATGTCTAAATGGTTAGCGTGCTGGCCTTTAATCACAGGGGTCCCGGGTTCGATTCCCGGCAGGGTCTGGAATCTTAACCATAATTGGTTAATTTCGCTGGCACGAGGGCAGGGTGTATGTATCGTCTTCATCATCATTTCATCCTCATCACGACGCGCAGGTCACCTACGGGAGTCAAATCAAAAGACCTGCATCTAGTGAGCTGAACTTATCCTCGGACACTTCCGGCACTAAAAGCCATATGCCATTTCATTTCATTTGCCGAGCCAAAACTACTTGACATAAAGAAATGAAATTTTGCAGAAAATTTGATATTATAGTCCAAGTGCTCAAAAGGAAAGATTTCTGGATATTCAGTCGCTAAGGGGGTAAAAAGGGGGGCTAATATTTATAATGAGTATATCTATATCTCAAAAACTTAACCGTTCAAGGACGTGAAAATTGGTATTTGGAATCTCCTTTAGAAATAAATAAACACGTTTTTTGTTTTCGGTAAATCAAATTAAGAGGGGTGAAAAAAAGGGAACATCCACTTAAGCGGGGTGAAAAGAAGTGAAAAAGAGGGTGAATATCAAAATTAGTATATCTAAAAAACTGAACATGTTACAGGCTTAAAAGCTGACATTTAGAATCTCCTTTAAAAGTAAAGAAACATGTAATTTTTTTTCGAATTGAGAGAGGACTGTTTCTCACATGTACAGTTCTATGTTGGAAGGTCATGTTAGCCCCAAAAGGCAATATCACAAACGCGGTTTACAAAGAGGTTGTGGGGTAAATGAAAAAACTACATTTTTGGCGAGTTTTTATACTTCAAGAATTTTCAGATAATGTCTGAGTGCAGTACCGAGGAACGAATACTTTCTATCAAATTAGGAACTCCGCGCGAGCGAAGCCGCGGGTAACACTTATTCATAAAAAGTTTCAATCGTGAGATTTGTGACTTATTAATGTGAAAGATAGATAAATAAAGAGATACAGTATTGATAATTATTCATTATTCCTTATTACCCTTTCACCCAACATGGCCATAGGTTTCATCCTGTATGGCCATACCATTAAGGGATTTTATAGAATACTAGCAAGATACCCGTGCTTCGCTACGGTATTATACTGAAATTTATAATTGAATGCTATCGTTTTATATATAACCCGCCGATATTCGCGATCTGACTCGTTTTCTGAGAGATTCCGCCAAAATTCGCGATCTGACTCGTTTTCTGAGAGATTACGGCAACGTTCCTCTCATTTTTCAATCTTTGTTTCCAGCAATCGATTTCGTACTTCCCGGCCTAAGTCCAGGTATTTCACCCGGTCAGTTGGGTCCCCAAATCTTTGTCATCTTTTCCTATAAGCATTTTTAATGTGGATCAAATCCTTGAGGACATCTGGGGTGGTGTCGTCTTGGGTGCCTTGGCGGTACTGAGCCCGCGGCTGGACTGCATTCCTAGTCATTGCCCGTCCAGGACCCGTTTCCAGCGCTGTCCGCACAATTTTACGACGGTCCAGAACATTATTATTATTATTATTATTATTATTATTATTATTATTATTATTGATGTTCTGAACCCCACAGTAAGATGCATGACCGCTACTTGGCGGTAAATTGCATCTGCTGCCATTGTCATTGATGACAGTATGACCAGCATCATTGTCGCTCGTAGTCAAGTACGCAGGATTTCTGGCGATACGAATGACATACTTCCGTGCATTATTGATCTTATTATAGAGGTGAACAATTACACGGTCAATCTCATTCCTGTCGTTTATTTCAAATGTGTTTAAATTTTTATTTATATGCCAGAATAATCTACTGTAATCTAAGAAGGTTCTCCAAAGGAAAAGGTGGCTCTTGAAAACGAACCCAGGAAAGATTAAAAATGATCGGTTTATGATCAGAATAAGTACATTGAAAATCCACAGCCTGTTTCCAGTCATTCAACCGGGTCAGGAATGGAATAAATAAGCCCCCAGCTAGCGGTGAGGATAGGAATTGTGCCGGCTGCCGAAGCCTGTCGCACTCCTCTGGGGCAATGATTAATGAACGACAAATGAAATGAAATGATATTGGAGAGTGTTGCTGGAATGAATGATGACGGAGAAAACCGGAGTACCCGGAGGAAAACCTGTCCCGCCTCCGCTTTGTCCTGCACAAATATCACATGGAGTGACCGGGATTTGAACCACGAAACCTGCGGTGAGAGGCCGGCGCGCTGCCGCCTGAGCCACGGAGGCTCCTTATAAGTACATTATGAACAGTAAAATCAATTGGTCTCACCCCCTTTTTCACTCCACCACGATTAAGTTGATTTACCCCCCCCCCCCGCCAAAAAAGGTGTGTTTCCTTGTGTTTAAAGGAGATTCCAAACACTAATGTTCACGTGTGTTACCTTCAGTTTTGAGATATAAGTATTCCCATAAAAATAATTCACTTTTTTCACTTACTTTCACCCTCCTCCCCCACTTTAAGTGAATTTTCCGGCAAAAAAATTTGTTTCTTTAATAGTAAAGTATCTTCTAAATACCGATTATCTTCAGTTTTGAGATATGTGTCCTCATGAAACGAATTCAACTCCTTTTCACACCCGCCCCAAAGATGATTCCCCCCCCAAAAAAACGCGTCGTTTTATTTTTAAAGAAGATCTAAATACCAATTTTCACATCTGTAACAACTTTAGTTTTTATTAGATGTAAGTATCCTCATACAATTAATTCAATTAATTTTTCATTTTTTTCAACTACGGCCCTCCCTTCATTGGATTTTCCGGGAATACCTGTTTCTTTACATTAACAGGAGATTCCAAATACCAGTTTTTACGTCTGTAACATTTTACGTTCCTGAGATATACTGTAGATATAGTCTTTCTAAAAATTCACCCCAGTTTGTCACTCTGTTTAACCTCCATTAATTAGATTTTCCAAAAACAAAAAATAATGTTTCTGTATTTTTAAAAGAGATCCCATATACTAATTGTTAGATCTGTAATATCTTCGGTTTCTGTGATATAAGTATCCTCATTAAAGATATTCAACCCCTTATTCACACTTTTCACCCCCCCCCCCCAGGGATTTACAGAAAACAAAAAAATACGTGTTCTTTTATTTTTAAAGGAGATTCTAAATATCAATTTTATATTTGCTAACTTTAAAAGTTTTGAGATATAGATACACTATTTTTTAAATACCCCCCATTTGACCCCCCACTATTTGGATTTTCCAAAAACAAAAATACATGTTTCTTTATTTTAATAGGATATCCCAAATACCGATTTTCAGGTCTGTAACATCTTCAGTTTCTGAGATATAAGGATCCTTATTAAAGGCATTCAACCCTTTTTTCACGATTTTCAACCCTCCTATTGGGATTTTCTGGGGGAAAATACGTGTTTCTTTATTTTTAAAGGCGATATAAGTACCAATTTTTACATCTGTAAACTTTTAAAGTTTTGAGATAGATACAATCATTTTAAAAATTCACCCCCCCCTTTCAACCCTCCACTATTTGGATTTTCCAAAAACAGAAAGTACATGTTTCTTTATGTTTAAAGGAGATCCCAAATACCTTTTTTCAGGTCTGTAATATATTCAGTTTCAGAAATATAAGTATTCTCATTAAAGACATTCAACCGATTATTCACTCCTTTTCACCCCTCCTTTTGGGATTTTCCGAAGACAAATAATACGTGTTTCTTTATTTTTAAGGGAGATTCTAAATACCAATTTCTACGTCTGTAAACTTTTAAAGTTTCGTGATATGATACAAATATTTTAAAAATTCACCCCCCTTTTCACCCCCCTTTATTTGGATTTACCAAAAACAAAAAATACGTGTTTCTTTATTTTCAAAGGAGGTTCCAAATTTAAATTTTCATGACTGTGTGACGTACCCACTTTGCCCACAGATGTATGACAAATTTATAACGTGGCGGGTCACTTTAATATTAAAATAAATAAATGATATGTCATTGTTTCTCCAGAAACAGTATCCCAAGGGCGCCAGTCTTCAAGCTTATGGCTTGAAAACAAAAGTAGATAATTAATAATAATAATAATAATAATAATAATAATAATAATAATAAAAATAGCTTGTCCTGACTGACTGACTGACTGACTGATTCATCATCGCCGAGCCAAAACTACCGGACATAAAGAAATGAAATTTTGGGGATATATTCATATTAAGATGTAGGTGCTCGCTAAGAGAGGATTTTTGGATATTCCGTCGCTAAGGGGGTGAAAAGGGGGGTGAAATTTTAAAATGAGTGTGTCCATATCTCAAAACTTTAAAAGTTTACAGATGTGAAAATTGGTATTTAGAATCTTCTTTAAAAATAAGGAAACACGTATTTTTTTGTTTTCAGACAATCCCAATAGGAGGGGTGAAAAAGGGTGAAAAAGGGGTTGAATGCCTTTAATCAGGATACACTACTTATATCTCAGAAACTGAAGATATTACAGACCTCAAAATTGGTACTTTTGATCGCTGTGAAAAATAAAGAAACACATATGTTTTTGTTTTTGGAAAATCCAATTAATGCGAGGGTGAAATGGGGGGTGAATTTTTAAAATGAGTGCATCTATATCTCAAAAGTTTTAAAGTTTAGAGATGTAAAAATTGGTATTTAGAATCTTCATTAAAAATAAAGGAACACGTATTTTTTTGTTTTCGGAAAATCCCAATAGGAGGGGTGAAAAGGGGTGAAAAATGGGTTGAATGCCTTTAAAGAGAATACATATATCTCAGAAACTGAAGATATTACAGACCTCAAAATTGGTACTTTTGATCGCTTTCAAAAATAAAGAAACACATTTTTTTTTGTTTTTGGAAGATACAATTAATGCGAGGGTGAAAAGGGGGGGGGGTGAATTTTTAAAATGAGTGCATCTATATCTCAAAAGTTTTAAAGTTTAGAGATGTAAAAATTGGTATTTAGAATCTTCATTAAAAATAAAGGAACACGTATTTTTTTGTTTTCAGAAAATCCCAATAGGAGGGGTGAAAAATGGGTTGAATGCCTTTAAAGAGAATACTTATATCTTAGAAACTGAATATATTACAGACCTGAAAATTGGTATTTGGGATCTACTTTAAAAATAAAGAAACAGGTATTTTTTCGTTTTGGGAAAATCCAAATAATCGGGGATGAAAAGGGGGATGAAATTTTTAAAATGAGTGTATCTATATCTCAAAACTTTTAAATTTATAGATGTAAAATTTGGTATTTAGAAATCTCCTTTAAAAATAAAGAAACACGTACTTTATTGTTTTCGGAAAATCCTAATAGGAAGGGTGAAAAAGGGTGAAAAATAGGTTGAATGCCTTTAATGAGGCTACTTATATTTCAGAACCTGAAGATATTACAGACCTGAAAATTGGTATTTGGGATCTACTTTAAAAATAAAGAAACAGGTACTTTTTCGTTTTTGGAAAATCCAAATAATGGGGGTTGAAAAGGGGGGGTTAAGTTTTAAAAAGAGTGTGTCTACATCTTAAAACTTTAAACGTTTACAGATGTAAAAGTTGGTGTTTAGAATCTCCCTTAAAAATAAAGGAACACGTATTTCTTTGTTTTCTCTAAATCCCAATTAGAGGGGTGTAAAAGGGTGAATAATGGGTTGAATGCCTTTAATGAGGATACATATATCTCCGCAACTGAAGATATTACAGAACTTAAAATTTGTAAATGGGATCTCCTTTAAAAATATAGAAACAAGTATAGTTTTGCTTTTGGAAAATTCAATTAATGGCGGTTAAACAGGAGTGGCGAATTGGGGTGAATTTTTTGAAAGACTATATCTACAGAATATCTAAGAAGCGTAAAATGTTACAGACGTAAAAAGTGGGTATTTGGAATCTCCTGTAAGTGTAAAGAAACATAGGTGATTTGTCTTTGGAAACTCCACTTAAGGGGAACTAAAAGGGAGAAATTTTAAAATGAGAATTTCTACAGTATATCTCAAAAAACTTAACGTGTTACAGAAGTGAAAAATGGTAATTTTTTATTCTATTAAAAATAAAGAAAAGTGTATTTTTAGTTTTCGGAAATACAACTTGGGTAGTGGGGGGGGGGGAGTGACTGAAAATGGTGTTGAATTATTTTAATTAGGCTACTGATATCTCAAAAATGAAGATGTTACACACGTGAAATTTTATTTTTGGAATCTGCTTTAAAAGTAAACAAACACGTATTCTCGGAAAATCCAATGAAGGGGGTTTGGAGGGTTAAAGGATTGAAAAAATTAATTGACTTAATTGTATGAGAATACATACATCTAATAAAAACTAAAGTTGTTACAGACGTGAAAATTGGTATTTTGATCTCATTTAAAAACAAAGAAAAGCGCGTTTTGGGGGGAAACAATCTTGGGGGGGGGGAGTGAAAAGGAGTTGAATTCCTTTCATGAGGACACATAAATAAAAAAATGAAGAGGTTAGAGTGGTGATAATTGGTATTTAGAAGATCCTTTACTATTAAAGGAACAAGTACTTTTTGCCTTAATATCACTTTGTGAGGGGGGGGGGAGGAGTGTGAAAGGATGTTAAAAAAGTGAATTATTTTTAAGGGGATACTTATATCTCAAAACTGAAGGTAATAAACGTGAACATTGGTATTTGGAATCTCCTTTAAACATAAAGAAACACGCCTTCTGTTAATTTTTGGGGGTTGGGGGTAAATAAACTTAACGGCGGTGGGGTGTAAAAGGAGGTGAGACCAATTGATTTTACTGTTCATAATGTACTTATAAGGAGCCTCCGTTGCTCAGGCGGCAGCGCACCGGCCTCTCACAGCTGGGTTCCGTGTTTCAAATCCCGGTCACTCCATGTGACATTCGTGCTGGACAACATGGAGGCGGGACAGGTTTTTCTCCGGATACTCCGGCTTTCCCTGTCATCATTCATTCCAGCAACACTGTCCAATATTTCATTTCATTTGTCACTCATCGATCATTGCCCCAGAGGGGAGCTTCGGCAGCCGGCACAATTCCTATTGTCGCCGCTAGATGGGGCTTTATTCATTCCTTTTCTCCGGATACTCCGGCTTTCCCTGTCATCATTCATTCCAGCAACACTGTCCAATATTTCATTTCATTTGTCACTCATCGATCATTGCCCCAGAGGGGAGCTTCGGCAGCCGGCACAATTCCTATTGTCGCCGCTAGATGGGGCTTTATTCATTCCATCCCTGATCCAGTCGAATGATAGGAAACAGCCTGTATACTTGCGATGTACTTATTCTGATCATAAACCGATCATTTTTAATCTTTCCTGGGTTCTTTTTCAACAGTCATATTTTCCTTCGGAGAACGTTCTTAGATTAGAGTAGATTCTCCTGGCATATAAATAAAAATTTAAACACATTTGAAATAAACGATAGGAATGAGATTGGCCGTCAAATTGTTCACCTCTATAACAAGGTCAATAATACCCGGAGGTATGTCATTCGTATCGCCAGAAATCCCGCACACTTGCCTACGCGCAACAATGGTGCTGGTCACATTATCAGCAATGACAATGGCAGCAGATGTAATTTACCGCCAAGTAGCGGTCTTGCATATTGCTGTGGGCTCCAGAATATATAATAATAATAATAATAATAATAATAATAATAATAATAATAATAATAATAAGAACGTAAACAAGCCTTCTCAGAGAGAATGAAAGCCTATTGGAAGAACAAGAAGAACCCAAAGAAAGCTTGATTGAGTTGTTTGCTTAACGTCTTCCATTATTGGGAGAATACGCTAATAATAATAATAAGAAATAATAATAATAATAATAATAATAATAATAATAATAATAATAATAATAATAATAATAATAATAATAATAATAATAATGTTCTGGACCGTCGTCACATGTGCGGACCACGCTGGAAACGGGTCCTGGACGGCTAATGACTAAGAATGCAGTCCGGCCGCGGGTTCAGTAGGCTACCGCCAAGGCACCCAAGACGACACCACGACAGATCCCCTGAAGGATTTGAACCATATTAAAAATGCTTATAGGAAAAGATGGCAAATATTTAGGGACCCAACTAACTGGGTGGAATACCTGGACCTAGCCCTGGAAGTACGAAATCGATTGCTGGAAAGAAAGATTGAAAAATGGGAGGAAACTTGCCGTAATCTATTAGAAAACGAGTCAGGTCGCGAATTTTGGCGGATTCTCGCAGAAAACGAGTCAGATCGCGAATTTCGGCGGATTATATATCTAAAACAATAAGCATTCAATTATAAATTTCAGTATAATACCGTAGCGAAGCACGGGTATCTTGCTAGTAATAAATAAAAATACGTAATGAGACTCAAAAAAACTCCCAGGGGTGGGGTGAACGGAACACAAATCATTAAGTACACTAACTTGGAATTTAAGGATCATTAATAATCATTTCATAAAATACAAATTAAAACAGCTATTTATTAAGATGAAAACGTGACGTAACGGCGTATTAACGAAATCTGAACTTACGGAAGCAAAAGAAAAAGTGAATGAAATTAACTCTAAGAAAATGAACTGTTGCGCGAAGACTTGCAGTAACTTATGCCATAAGCTCACCAAATGTAGACTCTGTTGTCTTGAAGCTGAAGATGGGTGGATCTCTCGTACAGGCTGCCTCATCTGTTGTTGGATTCCAGTCCTACATCCACATTTCCTGTCTTTAACACTTCCTATTGTACTCCTTACATAAAGTCGTAATGAGTCCTAATTTTAAGTGCAAAACCACCATGGGTTATGTTCATGGAGAGAATACCTTCGTATTCTTCCGTATTACGGAACAGTAGCGTAGCTAAATTCATAATAAAAGCTCTCCTCCCCTATACCAGTCAGAACCGGTCTCCCGTTGACTACCTCTCGTCATTGAGATAACAAGTCCCAATGAGAGTAACTTTTGAGTAGAATATACTCAGATGCGAAGTGAACTAAGTTAAAATCTTCTCCGATGTGTAGACGTAGAATCGTAGTAAGAGTATCTTCCAAGCGTGAGAATCAGAATCAGAATGTCCGAATCTCCGAATACTAATCTGAATGTGAGTCTGAATGAGAATGTCCTCTCCAGCCCTTGTCGGTGGTATTTATCGGTTCAAAAGTCTCCTTCCATCATCCATATCACATGGTCCAGTAAGATTCGAGGTCTCATCCCTTCTCCTTTATATAGCAGTGCATCCATCACGTTGCTTCATTACGTTCATTCACATAGGCTGAACTTTCCCGCTGAAATAAAGCGTCCCGAAGCTGAGTTTGAAAAGTGGGTGTTAATAATATATCAACTGTCTCTTCATGAGGTGGAGAGGGTAATATCTCTCGTAACCTCGATGACGTACTTTTCCTGGAACTGGGCTGAAATTAGCCTGCTGACTCTGGTCACCTCACAACGGCTATTGGAAAATTTACTGCAAGTTATAAATATGCGTGATGTTGAAATACTTTACCCAATAATTTGTTCGTTCAGAATACGTTATAGCCGCGATACAAAGAAATGAAATGGTGATTGAAATGGATGATAAAAACCCTATATATACATATTAATTTTAAAATGACCTATCAGTGATTAAATATATACATCTTATCAATTAAATATATAGTTCAATAATTAAAAATATACAGTGATGTCCCAAACATCACAACTGTAACATCTTCAGTTTTTGAGATATAAGTCTCCTCATAAAAGGTGTTCATACACTTCCCCCCCATTTTAACCCCCCTTTATGGGATTTTCCGAAAACCAAAAAATACGTGTTTCTTTATTTTTAGAGGAGATTCCAAATACCAACTTTTATTACTCTAAACCTTTAAGTTTTTGAGATATAGATATCCTCATTTTAAAAATTAACCCCCCTTTTCATCCCCTTAGCGACGGAATATCCAAAAATCCTCTCTTAGCGAGCACCTACATGTTAATATGAATGTATTCCCAAAATTTCATTTCTCTATGTCCAGTAGTTTCGGCTCGGCGATGATGAATCATTCAGTCAGTCAGTCAGTCAGTCAGTCAGTCAGTCAGTCAGTCAGTCAGTCAGTCAGTCAGTCAGTCAGTCAGGACAAGTTATTTTATATATATAGATTAATACGAAGGGATACTTCTGTCGAAATGAGAGATCCTTATTCTGTATTCTGTTTCCCTTCACACACGTGATATTGCAATAGCATTTCAAGCTCGTTATTTTCCATGAATTTCGCTACATTTTCGCACTTGTCGCAAAATAAGTACATTTCTCTTTAAACTGGCCTTGCCGCTTTAATTCTCTGTAATTTGTGAAAACAAGAAAAGCAGAAGCATATGATTCGTTAATATATCTCAAAATCGCTTCAAAACATATCTTGTCGCGCTTATAGTTAATGTGGAAAATATCAAGCATCTAGGAATGTCTTTTCCCCTATCCTCACGACTGAGGAAAGATTTCTCCTTCATATAAGAACCTCTTCAATCAATCAATCAATCAATCAATCAATCAATCAATCAATCAATCAATCAATCAATCAATCAATCAATCAATCAATCAATCAATCAATCAATCAATCAATCAATCAATCACCATTGATCTACATTTAGGGCTGTCGCCCAGATGGCAGATTCCCTATCAGTTCAAGGAATTTGAAAATTTATCAGACATCTCCCTTGGTAAATTATTCCATTCCCTAACTCCCCTTCCTATAAACGAATATTTGACCCAATTTGTCCTCTTGAATTCCAACTTTATCTTCATATTATGATCCTTCCTACTTTTAAAGACACCACTCAAAGATATTCGTCTACTAATGTCATTCCAAGCCATTTCCGTAATACTACTCTTTTGTCGGAAATCGTCAGAACAAATCGTGCAGCTTTCCTTTGGATCCTTTCCAGTTCTCGTATCAAGTAGTCCAAACACTAGAACTACCAGGTATATGCATAAGTTTTTGCCAGTTTTTGTGTAAAGAAAACGCGTAATTTTCAAGGGAAATTCATTTGTTTATTCAAAATATTGGCCATCGGCTTCTACACACTTCACCATTCTTTCAGGTAACTTATGAATACCATGCTTGTCTTTTGCGGCAAACCATTCGTCGATCCATTTTCCAACTTCCTCGAAATAGCTGAAGTGCTGCTCTGCGAGCGCGTGTCCCATTGATGTGAAAAGGTGATAGTCAGATGGCGCCAGGTTGGGGCACTACGGCGGGTGCGGAAGGATGTCCCATCCAAGCGATTTCAAGGTGTCTCCCACTGATTTTGCTGTGTGAGACGGCGCATTGTCGTGTAACAAAATCACTTTGCCACGTCTTCTGGCCCATTCCGGTCCGCTTTCGATCAATGTGTGATTTAAATTAATCATTAGTTGGCGATAGCGTTCCGCCGCGCTTCAAGAGTTCATAATACACAATACCGCTCTGGTCTCACCAGACACCAAACATTGTCTTCTTGCTGAAGCGATTTGGACTTGGCGTTGAAGGACCGCCTTTCCAGGTGACAGCTATGATTTTCTCCGCTTCGGGTTTTCAAAATAAGTCCACTTTTCGTCACCCGTCACAATTCGGTACAGAAATGATTTTCTTTCGTGGCGTTGAAGCACCATTTCACAAGTGACTTTGTATTTTCTATTTACCGTTCATTCAAATCGTGTGGGACCCATTTACCGACCTTACTGATCTTCCCCATTTCTCGTAAACGTCTGCTGATTGTTTCCCGTGGTACAATTAATGCTTATGCCAATTGCTGTTGAGTTTGAGTTGGATCATCATCCAGAGCACGCTCTGTCTTTAACATTGAAATCACCATGTTTAAATTGTCGAAACCATGTCTCACATGTTCTAATCGATGAAGCGTGCTCACCATATGTTTCTACCAGCACACGATGACTTTCTACAGCCTTCTTCTTTTTCAGGCACAAACGGCGAAATGATCACTGAACGATACAGCACAGACGCTAGTGTTGGGCGGACTCAACTTATGTGTGTTGGTAGGTCAATGTCATACGAACAAACTGACGTATTTTGGGAATTTTTCGACTATACAAACCACTATCTGATCTGTAGTGAACTAAGTATCTGTAGGCCTAGGATAGAGAAAGTGAAATCTCCCTGTAAACGAATAAGGGTAAAAAGTCTCCAGGACGAGGGCATTAGACAGAAGTACATGGAAATGATTAGTGAAAAGTTCCGAACAGTGGACTCTAAGCAGATTCAGGATATAGAAAGAGGATGGAAGGCATACAGGGACACTGTAGAAAAATTAGAAATGGAATGGCTTGGAACAACGATGTGTAAAGATGGGAAAAGGCGAACATCACGGTGGAATGATGAAGTGAGAGCAGCTTGTAAACGTAAAAAGAAGGCTTATCAGAAATGGCTCCAAACAAGGCCCGAGGCAGACAGGGATTTGTACGTAGATGAAAGAAACAGAGCGAAACAAATAGTTGTTGAATCCAAAAAGAAGTCTTGGGTAGATTTTGGTAATAACATGGAAAGGCTAGGTCAAAAAGCACGGAAAACTTTCTTTACAGTAATAAAGAAAGAAAGGGAGGAAAAAAAGGAAATGAACAGTGTTTTGGATAATTCAGCTGAACTCATAATAGATCCCAGGGAATCACTGGACCGGTGGAGGGAATATTTTGAAAATCTTCTCAACGTAAAAGGAAATCTTCATGGTGGTGTCGCGAACAGCGGAGCTCATGGGAAGGAGGAAAGTGATGGTAAAATCACGCTTGAGAAAGTGGAAAAATGTGGTAAATAAACTCCATTTTCATAAAGCAGCACGAAGAGATGAAATTAGACCACAAATAGTGAAGTATAGTGGGAAGGCAGGGATGAAATGGCTTCAATCAATAATCAATACTGATCTGCATTAAGGACAGTCGCCCAGGTGGCAGATTCCCTATCTGTTGTTTTCCTAGCCGTTTCTTAAATGATTTCAAAGAAATTGGAAATTTATTGAACATCTCCCTTGGTAAGTTATACCAATCCCTAACTCCCTTTCCCATAAATGATTATTTGCCCCAATTTGTCCTCTTGAATTCCAACTTTATCTTTATATTGTGATCTTCCCTACTTTTAAATACGCCACTCAAAGTTATTCGTCTACTAACGTCATTCCACAATATCTCTCCGCTGACAACTCGGAACATACCACTTAGTCGAGCAGCTCGTCTTCTTTCTCCCAATTCTTCCCAGCTCAACCTTCGCAACAATTTTTAACGCTACTCTTTTGTCAGAAAACACCCAGAACAAATCGAGCAGCTTTTCTTCGGATTTTTTCTAGTTCTTGAATCAAGTAATCCCATCGAGGGTCCCATACACTGAAACCATACACTAGTTAGGGTCTCACCAGAGACTTATATAGCCTCTCCTTTACATCCTTACTACAACCCCTAAACACTCTCATAACCATCTGCAGATATCTGTACCCTTTATTTACAATCCCATTTATGTGATTACCCCAATGAAGATCTTTCCTTATATTAATACCTAGATACTTACAATGATCCCCAAAAGGAACTTTCACCCCATCAACGCAGTAATTAAAACTGAGAGGACTTTTCGTAATTGTGAAACTCACAACCTGACTTTTAACCCCGTTTATCACTTACTATTGCCTGCTGTCCATCTCACAACATGCCCGGCTCCATGGCTAAATGGTTAGCGTGCTGGCCTGTGTTCACAATGTTCCCGGGTTCGATTCCCGGCAGGGTCGGAAATTTTAACCATCACTGATTAATTTCTCTGGCACGGGGGCTGGGTGTATGTGTCGTCTTCATCATAATTTCATCCTCATCACGACGCGCAGGTCGCCTATGGGGTCAAATCGAAAGACCCGCACCTGGCGAGCCGAACATGTCTTCGGACACTCCCGGCACTAAAAGCCATACGCCATTTCATATCTCACAACATTATCGAGGTCACGTTGCAGTTGCTCACAATCTTGTAACTTATTTATTACTCTATACAGATTAACATCATCCGCAAAAAGCCTTACCTCTGATTCCACTTCTTTACTGATATAATTTATATATATAAGAAAACATAAAGGTCCAATAATACTGCCTTAAGGAATTCCCCTCTTAATTATTACAGGGTCAGATAAAGCTTCGCCTGAGGTATATTTTCTAGAAATATAGCAACCCATTCAGTCATTCTTTTGTCTAATCCAGTTGCACTTCATTTTTTCCAGTAGTCTCCCATGTTCCCCCTATCAAATGCTTTAGACAAGTCAATTGCGATACACTCCATTTGACCTCCTGAATATAAGATATCTGTTATATCTTGCTGGAACCGAACTGCGTGCTATCGAACCAGTTATTAATTTCTCAAACATGTCCAATATAATCAGGAAGAACGCCTTCCCAAAGCTTACATGCAACGCATGTCAAACTTACTGGCTTGTAATTTTCAGCTTCATGTCTATCACCCATTCCTTTAAACACAGAGGCTACTATAGCAACTCTCCATTCATTTTGTATAGCTCCTTCAACCAAACAATAATCAAATAAGTACTTCAGATATGGTACGATATCCCAACGCATTGTCTTCTACACATCTCAGTAACAGTTCCCTCTGTGGTTCTACCTAGAGTGACTCGTACCGATTTCTCACAGACACCTGTCCTGAATTCTGATCCTGAATAGAGCCCTTAGCCTGCAATCTCCTTCGCCTTAGAATATTAGACCACCTGTCCTCTACAATTCCCCCCTTTCCTCCCCCTCCCTCTTTTACACCTACTGTAACCTGCAAATTGTTTGAGAGAGGCCTATATTCCTTCCTGTCTTCTGTGAGAATCCTTATTATCTCCCTCAAACTCTCTAACTCCTCCCTCATACCCCTCAATGCCTCGCCACACAGATTATTATTAGTACTATGCTCTAATAGCTACACACACAAAGATACACACGAATATAGCAGGCAAGGTACGGAACTATCTAAATACGTATAGCGTATCTACACTACAATTCTCAGCTGAAATGTGCTTATATGACTTTTTACCGCTGGTGGATTACTATTATTTTCCCTACTATGCGGGGCGGAGAATAAAAGTGTCCTTAAATGCTGAAAAATAAGAGGTTGTCGACAATAATTTCTGTCAAAACTACACCGGGGGCTTGAACTGCAATATCATTGGAATATAGGAATTTCATTATTAACTTTTACTCGATGAATACATTTACACAACTACCATGTGCATGTAGCAACAATCGTCAACAATCCAAAAACTGTTAAGTACCGTGATTATCCAGTGAAATTACGGTGTATTATTTTTTTAACTTCTTTTTAAATCGAAGTTTACAGGCGTATCGTGTTATTTAATGTAATAAATTATTACCTTAGTGATAGTTTGAACGGATATCTGTACCAAATACAGTAGAGACAATACGCGACACTTACGGATTTAGTCTTGTTAAAATGGGAGACAAGTCAACGGTGGCGCTCCTAGTGACTTGACCTGAAAAGTCGCGCTAAATTCAAATATCAATGGAAATGCATATACGAAAATGGATAAATCAATTACGTCTAGAAAGAAAGTATTATTGAGGTATTAACTTCGAAGTTGCTAAAGCAATTCTGGATAAATGGATGAAGAATTATTTAAAAGGTTATTATTTAAATACTGAAATTAGACATATAAACAAGATGTGAAATGGACTGCTGTGAAATGACTTGATCTTTCATTTATGCATTACTTTTCTTGCTTTAGCATTCCTGCCTGAACTTTTACGGTTATATTTGTGTTTTTTTTCTCATTTAAAAAACATGGTATCATCACATTAAGACACTTGTCAATAAAAATATCGGCACATTCCTTACACACATGATGCAATGAATTAACATTTAAAAGCTGGACAATTTTCCTCTTCACATGAAGCCTACTAACAGAAAGAAAATCTATAAAATCCCGGCTTTAATCTGAGAAAAGGGATAAAAGAAAGAAAAGTATGAAAATGTTGTTAATAGTGATGCTTTGAGGAATATTTACGTACAATTAGAGTAAAAATATAACATACCCATGGCCTTATAGTCGAGGATTTCTAAAGTCGCTGGCCTGGAAATGATCTGAACAGATCTTATAATTCTTATATAAGCGTAACGTCCCTTCTTTCTTCTTATCCGAATCACTTCTGTGACATTTCAAAACCCACAGATCACACCTAAAACACATCGGTATTGAAGGTCAACTGCTGCATTATACAATAAAATATGCGTATTATATTTTAAGCCAGTTAAAATATGGGTCGAGCAGGTCAGAAGGTTATGAAGTACTATAAAATTATCTTTGTCACTGGAAGAATATATATGCAAACACAATATTACTTACATTTTCTTGTCACGAGAGAAGCGAAAGAAAGAACGCGCATTCTTCTCTAATTTAATAGTTACATCAGCCAAACACAGCACATAGGCCTATCTTTCCCCTCATGCTGAGAGGAGATATCAAGTAATGGCACACGTTACTATTAATTATGTCAACTCACTGAAAACGCATAAATAACACCAAAAACTTTACACACAAATACACGTGCTTTTATGACAGAATCAGTAGTTCTCAGGTCTACCCGCTAGAGAGAGCTCTAATAGCTGTCCCTCGATATCTCGCTGAGTGTCGCGTATTGTCTCTACTGTATTTGTCTATACGAAATACCGGAAAACTTGTGGCGGACGTTACAATGAGTTACAACTCCTTATGATAATTTGCCCTTGTAAGTATTATACCAACGAACCTACAGATATTTCAAAATACTTGTTTAAAGTTAATATTATTACCCAAAGTATTTCTTAAACCTAAATTCGAAACAAGGTACACCTAGCTAGCCTACTTAATCTAGAAAACGTAATCTACGGAACACCAACTGAAGTACTTGTTATAAAATTCAAATAAATATCACTACTCCTAATTTCTACCAACAAGCACTAAACACCACTATATAAATAGCACTAAATGGATCACACACACACAAAAACAATTTCAATAGGTTTTAACTACTTTATCACTACAATAATGCAAGAGCTCTCTCAACAGCCGACCGTTCACAAGTGTAGCCAACAAGGGCTTCATAGAGTAATATTAGCATGAAGTGTTAGTAAGGTACCTTCAGATTGGACAAATCTGTAAGTACGTCTATCTGTAAGCAAGGCAACAGGAAGGATTGCAACAACTAACGAGGTATCTCATTTATTAGTATACCAGGCAAAATATGCACTGGCATCTTGGAAGGGAGGACGCGATCAGTGGTTGAGAGAAAGTCGGATGAAAACCAGTGTGGTTTCAGACCACAGACGGGCTGTCAGGATCAGATTGTTAGTATGTGCCAGGTAACTGGAAAATGCTCCGAGAGGAATAAACACTTATGTTTATGTTTCGTAGATCTAGAGAAAGCATATGACAGGATACCCAGGGAAAAGATGTTTGCCATTCTGGGGGCTGTGGGATTAAGGGTAGATTATTAAAATCAGTCAGAGGCATTTATGTCGACAATTGGGCTGCCGTGAGAATTGATGGTAGATTGAGTTCTTGGTTCAGGGTACTTACAGGGGTTAGACAAGGCTGTAATATCTCAGCTTTGTTGTTCGTAGTTTACATGGATCATCTGCTGAAAGATATGAAGTGGCAGGGAGGGATTCAGTTAAGTGGAATTTTAGTAAGCAGTTTGGCCTATGCTGACGACTTGGTCTTAATGGCAGATTATGCCGAAAGCCTGCAGTCTAATATCTTGGAACTTGAAAATAGGTGCAATGAGTATGGTATGAAAATTAGCCTCTCGAAGACTAAATTGATGTCAGTAGGTAAGAAATTCAACAGAACTGAATGTCAGATTGGTGATACAAAGCTGGGACAGGTAGATAATTTCAAGTATTTAGGTTGTGTGTTCTCCCAGGATGGTAATATAGTAAGTGAGATTGAATCAAGGTGTAGTAAAGCTAATGCAGTGAGCTCGCAGTTGCGATCAA
This sequence comes from Anabrus simplex, assembly GCF_040414725.1. Taxonomy (NCBI): domain Eukaryota; kingdom Metazoa; phylum Arthropoda; class Insecta; order Orthoptera; family Tettigoniidae; genus Anabrus; species Anabrus simplex. The sequence continues at coordinate 491,558,641 of NC_090267.1, forward strand.
CAGTATTCTGTAAGAAGGAAGTCAGCTCCCGGATGAAACTATCGTTACATCGGTCTGTTTTCAGATCAACGTTTCTTTACGGGAGCGAGAGATGGGTGGATTCAGGATATCCTATTCATAAGTTAGAAGTAACAGACATGAAAGTAGCAAGAATCAGTACTGGTATAGCCAGATGAGAACAATGGCAGGAGGGCACTCGGAATGAGGACATTAAGGCTAAGGAATGAACTCGATGGATGAAGCTATACGCATAAACCGTTTTCAGTGGCGGGGTTATGCAAGGCGAATGGAGGAGGATACGTTATCTAGGAGAATAACGGACTCTGTTATGGAGGGTAAGAGTAGTAGCCGGAGACCAAGACGACGATGTTTTGACTCAGTTTCTAATGATTTAAACATAAGAGGTGTAGAACTAAATGAGGCCCAGCACTAGTTGCAAATACAGTAGACGATTGCGGCGACGTTTAGTAAATTCACAGAGGCTTGCACACTGATCGCTGAAACACATAACGGTCAATAATGGTGATGTATGTGTATGAATGTATGCAAAAAATGATCGCCCAACGTGGGGCTCGAACCCACGACCCTGAGATTAAGAGTCTCATGCTCTACCGACTGAGCTAGCCGGGCTTGCACAGTACTGTCTTTGATACACTGTGAAGATACACATGGTACAGTGTGTTATTTTTGTTTTCTTTGAATTGCCAGCTAAATGACTCAGAACGTGTAGACTGGAGGGGAACGTTTCTTGGCTTCCCAATACTGAATTGTAAAGATGGACCTGTTGGGCGTACGATCTTTATCCATTTGAACTCTGATGAGCGGTGAGTCCAATCCTTTTACATTTAATTGTCCTTCCTCATACTCTCGACGTTATTGACAATGATTAAGAATATCAGTTAGTGTGATTAGCTGCTACCCCCGAAGGCCCGGGTTCGTTTCCCGGCTCTGCCACAAAATTTGAAAAGTGGTACGAGGGCTGGAACGGGGTCCACTCAGCCTCGGGAGGTCATCTGAGTCCCACCTCAGCCGTCCTGGAAGTGGCTTCCCGTGGTTTCCCACTTCTCCTCCAGGTACCTAACTTAAGGCCACGGCCGCTTCCTTCCCTCTTCCTTGTCTATCCCTTCCAATATTCCCATCCCCCGCCAAGGCCCCTGTTCAGCATAGCAGGTGAGCCCGCCTGGGGGAGGTACCGGTCATCTTCCCCAGTTGTATCTCCCGACCCAGAGTCTGAAGCTCCAGGACACTCCCCTTGAGGCGGTAGAGTTGGGGTCCCGCGCTGAGTCAGGGGGAAAAACATTTCTAAGCAAATTTAGAAAGAAGATTTAGTTATTCATTTTGTCTATTGATTTATGTGTGAAAAATAAAAAGGTGCTTCTGTATGTGATGCTAGGAGTTCGTTAAATCTTTAAAGTCATAAACATCCGGGCCCGAGTCATGATTAAACTATATCTAGCAACATTTACATACATATTTATATATTTTACAGAGAGTACTGGTACTTTACATTCTTGAGGTCGTTAAGGCACGTCTAATTTTAGACGGGGGGTGAGTGGAAAAGTTCCCTCCTCATTCGGCAATTTTAGTGCCCTCAGCAGCCATGAGTGAGCCCGAGCCACAGTTCTCACTTTAGGCAGATGGACAGTAGCCTATACCTTTGCCTAGTATTGTGACGGGGAACATGTAATGGTATCAACTCCAATAATGTTGAGCAATCCACTCCATTCGCCAGTGGGCATTGGCACATCTGCGGTCGAGTGCAATGTCCTCATATTCATAGTCTCACAAAAAGACTCGTAATCGGGCGTAGACAAAAAAATACCCAAACCTTTGTAGCTGATCCATTTCATGAACCTTATTTGCACTCTTTCCAAGTTTTGACTGCTGAGAAGGTAGCCACACTTCGCAACAGTATTCTAACGACGGACTGATTAGAGTGCAAAACAAAGTTATTAGAGTTCTAGAAGAAACTAATTCGGCGCAGTTTCTTTTCAGAAAGCCAAGTACTTTAAACTAGTGATGGGATTATCGAACACAAAACAATCGCTTATTCGATTATTTCATTTTACTCGATTATTCCATTATTCGATTATTTTCCATTATTCATTCGAATCTGCGTTAGAATGAATGAAGTAATTGAATAGTGAATGCTTTCAAAATAATCGAAGAACAGAACTTAGAAATTAAATGTTTGGCTTTCGCAGATGATCTTGCCCTCTTGACTCACAACCGAGAAAATGCCCAAATTATGCTGAATACTCTACTTGAGATCGCTGAGAAAACGGGTCTCAAAGTCTCATATGAGAAGTCGCAATACATGTAATATGGACATCAAGGGGAGATACACTTAGAAGTGAAGCATGGGACTGTAAAAAGAAGTGAGAAATGTAAATATCTATGGGAATGGATAGAACGTAACGGATTGGATAAAGAGGTGAATAGGGCAAGAATTAGAAGACTATACTAGACTTAACTAAAGTTGGCGTCTGACAGGTAAGGTTGGAGGGAGGAGCACTGCACGTGCCATTTCACGATGTTGCCACATTCCAGCATTCCTTTCTACATACTCTTACCCCTCGCTTCCGGCTCACTTGTTTCCTCCTTCAATCTGACCACTGTGATCTCTTGTAGACTACCTGGCCACGCGGTGTCGTCCCATTTGCGATCACTCTTATACAAACAATCAGGTCTTATCAGTGACAGTGACAGGTTTGGCAACTCCCAGCAAGACGAGCCTCCCAGAGGTTTTATCTCCATGACAACCGCAGTCGCCCCACCCTCGTTTCCATGGCAACCACACAGCCACTCCCTTTATCCCGCCTCGGCAGCAAGTAAACGGACCTCCCTCTACGAAATGTCACAAGCCATCTCTTATTATTAGCAGTATAGAATTAGCTTACAGGTTAACCCAGAACAGATACAAGAAAAGAGCAATGTCTTACAAGGCGAAATTTAGACAATACAGCACAGTGGAAAAGCTTGAGGGTCTCTACGCTTCAGAGAGCCTGACAATGAATAAAAAAGGGTGAGCTTCAATATCTTGAAAAAAAAAAGGAGAGGAGAATCTTAAGGAAAATTTTAGGACCATGGAAAAATGCTGATGGGGAGTAGAGGAATGGAAAAAATGATGATCTCTACAAATACACAGAAAAAAATCACTGTTACCATGCGAAAGCGAAGGCTAAAATTCTCTGGGCATCTAGAAAGAATGGATAAGAAGCGGCTAACTAAGAAAATATTCAAGTAGGCTACATCACTAAACTGAAAGCTTCGACGAAGTGGGTAGAAGAGGCAAAAAGAGATGCAATAGGAAATGGACTTACAATGGATATGATTCACAACAGAAAAGAATTTAGAAGCCGAGTGGACAGCATTAAGACATTCCAGGAGAAACCACCAAAATGTAGACCGAAATTGGTCATATCTGAGAAAGAAAAGAAGATTAGAAGTGAAAGGATGAAGAGGTTCTGGGAGAAGAAGAAGAAGAGAAAGCGTTAGGTTCAATGCGGTCCATAGGCGGCTAAATTCGGAAAGAAGAAGAAGATGAATCGATTTTAAAGTGATGTTATTAAGACAGTTAATTCACTCATTTAGTTTCAACATTTGAGGATACGTTTGGAAAAAGGCGTATTTCTATTTTTCATAAGAGTTCATCTATTCGCTTATTTCAATCGATTATCCATCCGACATACTTACATCGATAAATTGATTCCTGACGCATCCGACACAACTGAATGTTATTTGAAACTCATCCGATCATTTATTCGATTATCTAAATAATCGGATGGAGGTTATACGAATATTAAAAATATTCAGTTATGCCATCACTACAACTGAATGATATTTGAAACTCATTCGATTATTTAATTCGATTAATTATTCTATTATTTTAATAATCGGATGGAGGTTGCTCGATTATCCCATCACTACTTTTAAACTCTTTCTTAAAATTCTTGTCTAAAAGTTCCTCGAAAGAAAGACCGTAACAGTTTGAAAGTGTCACACCAAGATGGTTTGTTTCATTCACACGAGCTACTTGAGAATTGCATGAATGGTAAGGCTACTACTAACATGTTTTCATTCCTCCCCTGAAGGGGGAGGCGGGCCTCTTAGACGGTGACGCCGTCTCTCAGGCCGGGAGACTTGTTACGGTGAAGGAGATGCTCGGAGAAGATGAGTGGGTTGGCGGCCGTGGTCTATACCAGGAACTGCCCCGGCATTCGCCTTAGTGCAGGAGAATACCACAGACAACCTTTCTCAGGATAGTCGACGGTTGGGGCCAGCCGTGAGGTCCAGTCCTCTCCCATCTCCCCAATGCAGAGGCGTAGAGCCACGATAGAGTCGTGGCCACCCCTCCTCTGCTCGGTTGGGTGGCCAGAATTCAGACCTGTTGGACCACGGAGCAGCCGTGGCCACTTATGGACCGAGACCCACTCTGCATCTACCGACGGAGAGGTAATTTACTGGTTCCAATTTACGTGAAAATGTAATTGCATTGCATTTTTGAAGTATTCAAACCAAGTAGCCACTTTTTACACCAGTTACTTAGGAGGTTTAAGTCGGAGTGTAGCAACTTACAGTCCAACTCACTATTCATCACCTTAAAGATCTTTAGATCGTCAGGATAGAGAAGGCAATTACTGTGTTGTGTAAATGTTATATCATTTATGAACAGGCAAAGAAAAGAGGGCCCAGTAAAGAGCCTTGGGGGACCCCAGAAGTAGGGTGTCTATGTTTGGCTCGATAACGACGCACAATATGAAGGATGGGATCGGTAATCACTGTATATTATATCCTTCATTCTGATGGTTCTGCAGCTCTGCAGATCGTATTATGAAGCGGCGCTTGATCTGGATGTTACGAAAGGCGCTACTCACACGGCTGATCGTGCTGCAATGGCACTTTCTGGCCAGTGAGGAAAGCAATGGCAAACTACCCCACTCCTCACCTTGCCTAGTATGCCTCATTTTTGCGTCATCACTGGATTTTGTGATTTCCTTAAAATCGCATAAACTTTGGTTATGCTAATTGAGGATCCAACCCGTCTGTGGGATGACCTAATAGATATGTTTCACCATGTTTTACTGTCTTTGTAACTCGAGGAACCACTGAGAAGGTAGGAGTCTTTTTAAAATCGGGGTACGGGTAAGTACATCTCTGGCTGAGCGGATCAATGTAATCTTAGATCGGCTCTCATCGCATTTCATCATGATGATCATTCCAGGTGGGATACGTCCCTGCATTGGTTGGCCTTTGCTTTAAATTCGGCGGTTCATGAATCTCACAAGTTCACACCTGCTTCTCTGATGTTTAAATTTGTTCCTAACACGCCGCTCTCTAACCTTTGGTCACTTAATGATGTATTACCAGAGACAATAGATCCCGATAATATTAGAGATCTATGGAAGAAGGCTAAGGCCAATCTTAAAGTGTCCCATGAAAAGGTTAGGGAAAGATATGATCGTGGACGGAGATCAAGTCATGGTTAGAAACTTTGTTCCCACGGGCAAGCTTGCCCCCAGATTTCATGGGCCATGCATTATATTGGATTTTTTGACGCCAGTTACACTATTAGTGATCAATCCAGCCACAGAGAGGATCTTTAGAGTGCACCTCTCTCAAGTGAAACCTGTATGATTGAAGTACCTTTTTTGCCATTAAAATTTTAGCAGGAGTTTGAAGGTTATACTGTTTTGGAGGCCTTCTGCCCCAAATTATTTTATTTAGTTATATATATGATCTGTATGTACGATCTTCCCCTCTGGTTTTCCTGCTGTCTATTCCTTGGTGGCCATTACCAAGCCCCCGTCTCCTGCATCTCCGCACTATTGGCACACAAGAACTTTCCACGCCGCCCGCCCCTCTGCATCACCATTAAAGATCGTACTCTCAAGTCTGCAACAACACTTCTCTGTCGCCGAGATCTTACTGTTTCAGTGCCCCCTCAGCCGTTCGCCGCCGTACTGCAAATGCAGTGGGGTAAGGGCCCACTCCACTCCCGTGAAGACTCCCGGTGAACGGCGCGCCGGAGTGCATCTTCCCGGCAAAGGCTGAAGTGCGGTGCCCCTACCGCCAATTCATCTGGGGACTGTACATATACTTCTAATCTGCGGCGACCATCACCACGACTACCCCTCTCATAGTACCGGGAGAGGTGTATCTGAGAGTACTCGGGGGGTCCGGGCGACCTTCTCCTGGGTATCGGCAAGCGGCGGCAGGTCTGGCCGTCAAATCTATCAACATGTATTTAACATTCTACAACTACAAGGACAATCTGAATCTGCAGTTAATGTTTTTTTTTCTACAAATCAACGTTCAAAAAACTTTTTTCTCTTCAACTGAAAATGTTTTCTCAAAATTCTTCTGTGTCACCCCCAGGAAGGACATTTGGGGGAGGGGAGAGGTCTGTACTGGGAGGTACACCCCAACGTCGCGCATTCAAATTCAGCGCCTAAATGAACTCCTCTATTGGTAAAACAGTGAAACTGAAACTACTCCCACTTAGAACTTTACTCAGAAGATGTCACCACAGAAATATGATGCAATTTTGTTATTGTGCTGTTTCCTAACCTGAGTGAATTTCTCCTAGTTTTGTTTGCTATACATCAAGAGGTTTGAACATTTCTCCACAGATGACACTACCAAAAACTATGATCACGCACCCTGGTGCAAAATGTAAGAAGTTATAATTTAAAGAAGTTTTGTATTTCTAGGTTTTTGTAACTGATTGATGCTCATTTATTTTTGGGTTGACAATATTTCCTTTTTATTTCCACCAGTTTTGAATCTGGCTAATCAATAATTTCTGTAATTAATTTTCCACCTATCACAGGCTTCTTGTTCGATTCTGAGTGTTACTTTTGAATTTAACCAATGAAATTGAGAGGGTGTGGCGGGTTGAGTCCTGAATGATCTCGAACCTTCCCTGAGGGTTTATAAACTGCGGCTTTTCACGTTTCTTGGCCAATTGATTGTCATCTTTCTGAGTGTGTGCGTTAAGCGGGAGGCGGGCGGCTTCTTTCGTCGGCAGCTAGAACATCTACAAGATAATGGCTACATAACGTTATTCCTTCTTGCTAACTCCGCAGATAACCCCGGAACAGTTTCTATCCCTAATTTCCTAATTCCTCTTCCTATAAACGGACTTTTATCCCAATTTGTCGCCTTGAATTGCAACTTTGTGTTCATATATTTGTTATACACTTCTCTACTCTTAAAAACTCAAGTCAAGCTATTTGTCCATTAATGTAATTGCACTTCATCTCTCCGCTCACAGCTCGGAACATACCGCTTAGTAGTAAAGCAGCTCATCCCCTTATTCGCAGTTCAAACTTCGTAGCGTTTTCGTAGCACCAGGTACCGGTATTCACATGTCGGAAATCACCGAGAACAAGTTACGCTGCGTTCCAACGTGGAATAACGTATGTTGCTTTCGAATTAGAAGAAAGTATCATGCAAATACCTTTAAGTTTCGACCCACCCAATATAATACAGGGTGGTCACAAAAAGTGTGAACCGGGTATATGAGCGTTAGAGGGTTGGTCATACTGATAAATATCCCGCGCCGTGATCATTTTATCAGCTGTTGAGCTTAGCCAATCAGATCGCTTCGTGGGCGAGTTCAAGTCGGCTTTACGAGGCGGCGTTGCTAAATCTGAACGTAGCTTTAGACCGGTTTAAACGAAAAAATAAAATAAAATAAAATAAAATTGAAAGAACGGTATGGATAATGAATTGTGAGAAAATGAAATACACTTATGACCTAGAAAATATAATACTTATTCGATGATGATGATTATTATTATTATTATTATTATTATTATTATTATTATTATTACATAACATACATACATCATCATTATAGACCGTTATGCCTTTCAGCGTTCAGTCTTGCAAGCCTCTGTGAATTTACTAAACGTCGCCACAATCCTCTATTTGCAACTAGTGCTGCGGCCTCATTTAGTTCTATAACTCTTATCTTTAAATCGTTAGAAACTGAGTCTAACCATCGTCGTCTTGGTCTCTCTCTACTTTACTCTACTCTAGAGTCCACTATTCTCTTCCTTCTTCCTCCATTCGCCTTACATGACCCCACCACCGAAGCCGGTTTATGCGTACAGCTTCACCCATCGAGTTCATTCCTAACTTAGCCTTTATCTCCTCATTCCGAGAACCCTCCTGCCATTGTACCCACCTGTTCGTACAAGCAATAATTCTCGCTACTTTCATGTCTGTTACTTCTAACTTACGAATAAGATATCCTGAGTCCACCCAGCTTTCCCTCCCGTAAAGCAAAGTTGGTCTGAAAACAGACCGATGTAAAGATAGTTTCGTCCGGGAGCTGACATCTTCTTACAGAATACTGTTGATCGCAACTGCGAGCTCACTGCATTAGCTTTACTGCACCTTGATTCAATCTCACTTACTATATTACCATCCTGGGAGAATACACAACCTAAATACTTGAAGTTATCTACCTGTTCCAGCTTTGTATCACCTAGCTGACATTCAATTCTGTTGAATTTCTTACCTACTAATATCAATTTTGTCTTCGAAAGGCTAATTTTCATAACATAATCACTGCACCTATTTTCAAGTTGCAATATATTAGACTGTAGGCTTTCGGCACAGTCTGTCATTAAGACCAAGTCGTCAGCATAGGCCAAACTCCTTATTACATTTCCACCTAACTGAATCCCTCCCTGCCATGTTATACCTTTCACAAAGGCATTTAACCCCTGTAAGTACCCTGAACCAAGAACTCATTCTACCATCAATTCTCACTGAAGCCCAATTGTCAACATAAATACCTTTGATTGATTGTAACAATCTACCTTTGATTTCATAGTCCCCCAGTATGGAGAACATATTTTCTCTCGGTACCCGGTCATATGCTTTCTCTAGATCTACGAAACATAAACACAACTGTCTATTCATCTCGTAGCATGTTTCAATTACCTGGCGCATACTGAAAATCTGATCCTGACAGCCCCTCTGTGGTCTGAAACCACACTGGTTTTCATCCAACTTCCTCTCAACTTCTGATCGAACCTTCCCTTCCAAGATACCAGTGAATACTTTGTCTGGTATACTAATCAATGAGATACATCGATAGTTGTTGCAATCCTTCCTGTTCCCTTGCTTACAGATAGGTGCAATTACTGCTTTTGTCCAATCTGAAGGTACCTTACCAACACTCCGTGCTAATATTACTACTCCATGAAGTCATTTCATCCCTGTCTTCCCACCATACTTCACCATTTCAGGTCTAATTTCATCTGTTCCTGCTGTATTATTATTATTATTATTATTATTATTATTATTATTATTATTATTATTATTATTATTATTATTATTTCCAACTAAGGAGCGTGTTTGAACTTATTAGCACTTACTTTGTTTTTTCTTCTTCTCTTCCGAATATCTCTTCATCCTCTCGCCGTGTTCCTTTTTACATTGTTTAGTCCGTCCTGTATTTAGTCGGTGGGCTTTACAGACAATTTGTGTTTGTGAATTAAGATTCTGAATTTTATTCTACCTTGAATGGTTTCTTCATTTAGGTCTTCAGTAAATTCGTTTAGGCAATTAATGTGATTTTTCGTTGATAAGGCTTTGCTGGCGGGACAGTGCACTATGTCTTCTGGTATGGACTAGAGCAATCTTTTTACTGTCTCAGTTTTATCTTTGGCTTTGACAAAATGAAAGTGACTGAGGTATGAGTGATGCTAGTAATGCCATTCCTTCTGCAGTCAGTCCCTGCTGGGTCGGTTGGTGCATGCATTTCAGTGGGCTTGGCAGACTGATATGTAATAGCAACTTCTGGCTCGGAGAGGAAAGCAACGGGAAATACCTCACTCCTCATTTCCCTAGTACACCTCTTCAGTGATGCCTAGGCCATCTATGACAGCTGATGGCGGAGCTGTTGAGGACCCAACCAGCCTTCGGGCTGAGGACTAAACATACGTACAAGGCTAAGTTTGTGAGCCTGTTTTGTGACCATAACATTGTAATCGCCGTTTCCTGATTGTATCTGTGATTTTTTCTGTAACTCGATAGATTTCATGGGATTTCGTTTTCATCCGAATTCCATTTTCGCATTTCTGTCCTAAGATTATCCTGAGGGTTTTTCTTTTTTCGTTTTTCGATCATCTTTATTCGAGATTTGCTACTAATTTAATAGTTCCAGATGCATAACGTGTTTCTTTCTGTTTTAATGTCGTAATTTTATCTTTTTGATATACAGTGCAACCTCGAAATCTTGAATTACCTATGGAGCTAAATTTTATTTCGAGTTTTTGAAATTTCTAGATATAGAAGATACCGTTTTTGAGCATGTAAAGCACATGAATACATTATTTTTAACAGTATTTTAAGGTATACAAACTCTATTTTACGGCATCACTTTAATTATAACTCTTATTATAGCAACTTTTTAGAAGTACAGTTCATACAGCAGCGAAACAAGAAACATACCTTGGTTAAAACCTTTGGAAAAATCCGTTAGTCTCTTCTGTTTGTTACTGTTAACCTTTCCTCCCTTCACGTTGAAACTTCTCGTCAATACCACGCAGCCAAGATTCGTAAATGGAGCTTGTCATCCGTGACTTCCAGGGTTGCTTTTGTGCGTGGCCGATAAATTCACATCCGAAAAACAGCGAGACTTCGCCGATTTTCCGATCATTAGAAGTTTTAGTTTTCCTGTTCCCGTCATGTTAGCTCCCAGCATCAGAGTAAACCTTTACTTGTTAACTGTTCCTCACAAACTTACACAGTTAATATTGCACAAAATTCGAGTTACACACAAGTTGTTGCTTCAAGGGAAGAAATGTTTGCTTCGAGAAATCGAAAAGTTCGTGTAACCGAATTTCGAGTAATAGAGAAATAAATACACGTGAAGAATAGGTCAAACGGCCGGGAAATTTAAGTTACTTCGAGATACAGAAAATTCGAGTAATGGAGTTTCGAGATATCGAGGTTCGACTGTAGTTCTTTTATTGTAGGGCCTATCTGTTCCAAGTAATTTTGTATGCTCTTTGAAGTTTTGCAATTATTTCTTTGTTAGCGTGCTGATTTAGCGCTGCTGGTTCAGTAAGTTTACTTAGAGAGTTAAATTTGTCTACTTGAGCGATATTTCCATATTTGGTGATTAAAAGTTGACTGATTATTATTATTACTATTACTATTATTGTTATTGTTGTTGTTGTTGTTGTTGTTCCTGGGTTTCTTGTGGAACGCAGAGGTGAAAGAAGTTGCCGGGCCGAATGGGTTTAACTACAATGTCAAGAATTGAATTTAAAACGTAAACTGAAGGTTATATTTTCAAAACACAAAATTTAACCATTTTACAGGTACAAATAGCAATCATTAAACAAGTCTAGGAAAGACAAGGTTGGTGGTATAAATAGGTCGTGGGCTTCAAGCCCTCACTTTACTTTTCCTGAGCTCCTAGCTCAAATTTACAAAAGAGCACAAATTGTGCAAGAACAGAAATCCCTAATTCAAAGAGCGCTTGCTCCCAAAATTACAACATCTAGCCTTCAGGAGGCATTCATTAATCTTACAAAAATTTTTGCAAAAGAGCTAACAGTTTTCCAAGCCTACTCGAAGCAACCTCAACTTACAAATCCTGGCCTCTGAAGGCACAACTTACAATAGGAAAATGATTATACAGGGGTATTTAATACCCAACCTACTGGGCCTTCATGTAAAAGGAATAACGGTTAAATAAATGGCCCAAACAACAAACTGAATGGAGGCGTATACTTGCACTCCTAGATATGGACACTTAAAACCCAAAGAGCACTAGCCGATGAAACAGGGGCTATTCCCAAACTATGGAGGTGACTCGTATAAGAATAAATTAAAACATTACGGAAAGGAAGAAAACCAGTTACAAAACGTAGTCACCACAAACCAAGATGAAGGGAAGCTCGAGAGGGTACATCACTCTCTATCCCCCATTTTACAGTTAAAGATTTTATGAAGTTATTACATTAGCCGGCAGAAAGTTACATTTTTAGAAAAGAAGGTTACATGGTTAACGATTTCGGACCTTTCTCTCGGGTTAAACTGCGGAGCCAGCAAGAAATAAAGGTGTTATGTGGCCATTACCTTGTCGATGTACTGCTACCTGATGAAAGAGGCCGCCCGCCTCCTGCTTTGACACACATTCTGTAAGATGACGATCAAATGGCCAAGAAACGTGAAAATCCGCAGTTTATAAACCCTTGGGGAAACTTCGAGACCATTCAAGATTAAACTAGCCACACCCTCTCGTGTTTATTGGTCAATTTAAAGTTACACTCAAAATCGAAGAAGAAGAAGAAGAAGAAGACCGTGATTGGTAGAAAATTAGTTACGGAAATTAGGGATTGGCTAGATTCAAAACCGGCGGAAATAAAAGGGAAATACTGCCAACCCAAAAAAATGAACATCAATCAGTAAAAAAACTCATGAATACAAAACTTCTTTGAATTGTAAGTTCTTATACATCCCACCAGGGTGCATAATAGTTTTTTGGTAGTGTCATCTATGGGAGAATATCCAAACTTCTTGATGAATGGAATACAAAACAAGTAGAAATTCACACAGTTCAGGAAACTTCACAATAACAAAATTACATCAGATTTTAGTGGTGACATCTTCTGAGTAAAGTTCTAAGTTGGTGTAGTTTCAGTTTCACTGTTTCACCAATAGAGGAGTTTTTAGGCGCTAATTTTGAATGCGCGGCGTAGAGGTGTACCTCCCGGTATTATTATTATTATTATTATTATTATTATTATTATTATTATTATTATTATTATTGTTGTTATTATTATAAGCCATGTGGTGTAGAGGTAGTGTGCCTCCCTCTTATTCCAAGGCCCGTGTTCGTTTTTAATTCTTTAATTCTAAGTCTGGACTGAGAAGAACGGGCTTCACTAGATACGAGATTTTCTCAAGCTTTTACTTACAAGAAGAAAGCGCACAGTAGAAGATGACGTCACTGACCTAGTATACAGTGGTTACCACGATGTCGGGAAGTTGATGACGCTAATTCCAGATAGACCAATAACATATCCTGCGCCACACTATTTTCGATGGTTTCTTGAGACGCCGAGATGCCAGAATTTTGTCCCGGAGGAGTTTTTCTTGTGCCTTTAAATCTACTGGCATGAGGCTGACACCTTCAAATACCACCGGACTGAGGTCGGTTTGAACTCACTACAAATTGCTTCACGCCGCACCCTCACAATTTTTTTTTTTTTTCTAGTTGCTTAACGTCGCACCGACACAGACAGGTCTTATGGCGACGATGGGACAGGAAAGGGCTAGGAGTTGGAAGGAAACGGCCGTGGCCTTAATTAAGGTACAGCCCCAGCATTTGCCTGGTGTGAAAATGGGAAACCACGGAAAACCATTTTCAGGGCTGCCGACAGTGGGGTTCGAACCTACTATCTCCCGAACACTGGACACTGGCCGCACTTAAGCGACTGCAGCTACCACACAGATTGGTCTTGTGGCGACGATGAGACAGGAAAGGGCCTTCAGTTGGAACGAAGCGAACGTGGCCTTAATTAAAGCACAGATGCAGAATTTGCCTGGTGTGAAAATGGGAAACCACGGAAAGCTATCTTCAGAGCTGCCGAAAGTGCGGTTCGAACCCAGTATTTCCCGAATGCAAGCTGAACTTGGACTCAGAGGACGGCGCTCTTTTGACTGAACCATACGATTATGGGATTGATTATCGCAAGATAGAACACTCATCCTTCAGTTTTCATGGTCTGTAAAGAGAAGGTTTCTGTTCAATGAAACAGAAGACGCCTACCTCATGTTGTGCCCACGTGAGCCGGAAATGGAAGATTTACCCCACTGATTCACATACATCCACCGCAGTGTCATGGAATTCTTTCTCTTGTCCTTTCTCGGGAGGGAGTGTCAGCAGCCTTCTCAGAAACCTGGGTTACGACACCAGGGGGTGAGACCTCATTACCAGAGGAATGCTTTCAGTTCATTAGCAGACCGTTCGTGGAAAATCTTACTGAGGACATCATCGACCTATAAATGTAGGTTGTTGTTTACAGCGATATCCTGTTATTCAACGGAGGAGACTGGTCGTTATGCAAGGCCCCTGTATGGCCCATGCGGCTACTCCTCGCCACTGAGTCCTATCTTCCAATCTCGCCAGCCAATTTATGTATAGCAAAGCGCAATATTCCAGGTTAGCCCTGTCGACTTATTCGGCAACCTCCCGGAGCAAAAATCGGCTATCGTCTTAAAAAGATAATATGTTGTTAGAATGCAAACTTCCTGAAAGGAATAACAAGTGTATTCTTAGTCCTTCTTTAAGATTTGCATAAACATTAGGGGCCCGGCCTATAAAACCCCCCCTAGAAGTTATGTTAACGATGCAGGGTGAAGTGACTCAGTGTCAGCGCGTTCGTGGCTGCGAAGCACCGTTCACAACCTCTAACATGGTCAGGATCGTACAATAACCCAAAAAGGATAGTATTTTTTTCAAGAGAGGGTCGTACACTTAAATAGCCATGGAAATATTCGCTATAACTCTCTTTACAGAGGAAATACCTCACTTACTTCGGGCACCATGGGTAAATGGTTAGCGTGCTGGCCTTTGGTCACAAGGTCCCGGGTTCGATTCCCGGCAGGGTCGGGACTTTTAACCATTAATAGTTAATTTCGCTGCAACGGAGGCTGGGTGTATGAGTCGTCCTCGTCATCATTTCATTCTCATCACGACGCGCAGGTCGCCTAAGGGAGTCAAATCAAAAGACCTGCACCTGGCGAGCCGAACATATCCTCGGACACTCCCGACACTAAAAGCCATACGCCATTTTATTTCGTTTTTTCAGCTCACTTACTCAGCAGCTTGCTTCTCAGGAGACTGACTGGTTCGATTCTTGGTTAATATGAGATATCCGAAAAGTCGAGTGCCGCATGTAAAACTGTACGTTCCGCGAATTACATATAACACGATAGTTAGGTATCTCACTGCCGCATCTCCATATTTAATCCGGTTAGGATGGGAAATATGTGTAATTCATAGTACTAGTATGTCAGATTCAGTATCAAGGATATGAAAATAAATTTTATTTAGATTACCGGTACTCAGAATTGGGTAATTTGTAAAGAAGTAGACATAAAGTCACTGAAGTGCCGTACCTCATAGCTGGAAATCGTCATTATCATCGCCATCACGATGATCTTCTATGGAAACTCTAGGCACAATCACAGCAGAAGATTCTGAAGTGCCAGTACTTGAGCTTGCTGTGCTTTCGTTATCCTTCTGAACATGTTCTCTGAAGGCTTGCAATCCTTACACACACATTCGAACACACTGTCTGGCCAGCAAGCATCCATTCACCGTAGAAGTAATTAGCCTATTCCTGTGTTTGACTTTAATGATATTAATTTTGCTGAATATTCTTTCACGATCAGCATTCGAGTGAGGAAGTGACAGAACAGAGAATACGAAGAGCGGGAAACTCACATTCACCAAACGTGTTTTTCACCTCATGCAACTTAGCCCATCATTCATCTATCATCATTGACGTTGACAAAGGGTAATTTCCTCGAGTCATCTGCTGAATGTGAATGCTATGATCCAATGGCGGTTCGTGGCATGTTACTCTGGCAGGACTGTGCCACCATCTCTTCCCCCTCCCAATCGTTCCACTTTTCAATGACCAGCATCACGGTATTTTACATTATTAATAATAATAATAATAATAATAATAATAATAATAATAATAATAATAATAACAATAATAATAATAATAATAACCCGATGGCACTAACTGAATAGAAATCTGCTTCTTGCACTACAACACTAAATAGTTAATTAACTACACTACAATGACATTTACACACACATGAACAAGCGAACAGCTACTGCAATCATGATTACTTTGGCATTGCACTGTTTCACTGATCACAAACGACGAAAATAAATAAAGAGTGTACGCCCAAATTATCTCGCCTTGCACAAATCTCAAAGCATAAAGATGTATTTAACAATTGACCAACCTACAAATAGTGCCGTCACCTTATGGTTACATTTTTTTAGCTTCTTTACATAAATGAATTGCTTAAATTATCAGTGTAATGAAATTCAATATTTTGGAATTAATCTCTAATAACAGATAATGTAAGAAGGAGAGGGAAAAGCCTAAAAACATCATAAAGTGGTTAGCGATGCTGCTGCGGGCTCTGCCGGACAGACCACACACTGCACTCTTCCTTCCCCTGACAAGCTCGTATCGTCCTTCCAGGCTCCTCCCGCACCCCGCACACTTGCTAACTCTTGGGACCTACCCAGGGCTCTCCTGCCAGAGCCCGACCGCCTCAAGACTAAAGAGAAAACATAGTGCTTACTGGACAATAGCCACGTCTGACAGCCTTTGCCATATATTTGAAAATAGAAAAGCGAAATATTTACAGGGAAAATAATTTATCATTGGATAACTGAATAGCACACTACCATAAGTTCGACTTCGCTACATTTGTCCATCTGTTTATGCAATCATTTACAAAGTGAAATTATGTTAAGTGTTTCTGGAAAAGCTGTGGGGCGGCGCCCAAAAGCCCTTCATGCACCAACCGCCACTGCTATGATCTATTGATTACAGTACAGGTGCGAGGCCGTGAAATAACTCAGAAAGGAAAGAACTCGACCTTGGTAAATTTCCCTTTGAGAAAAGCCCTTCTCTCTCTTTCCAACTTGTCATCTATAGCAGAACATAACCAGCACGAATGAAAGAAGGAACAAAAATCTACGCATTTTGAAGAGGAAAATCAGACAAAATTTACGATACGTCCTAGGATCGTACAATAGGCGTACGATCCGCGGGTTGGATCGTAGGGTAGTACACGGCATCAAAATATCATGCATGTACGATCCAGATCGTACGGTTGGCAACACTGCTGTGAAGGTCTGTGTTCATGCCTCAGGTTTCACTAGAGACTACGACGTGCTTGGAGTGAAAAGTTTTGTTTCCCGGAAAATTCCAGGATAGTTCTTGAATTTGTCAGTAGAAAATCCGTCCTTAAGAATAAATTCTCCAGGGGTCTTTCCTTTCTTTAAATAACGCCTTTCCGAAAGATTTTTACGAAATAGTATTGCAATTATTTGGTCTTCGAAATCATGGGAATCAGATTGTGTACTTAATAAAAATTGAATATACAATGCAAACACCGCGCACATTGTCGACCCAACGTGACAGACACGCACTGGAGGTAGAGTGGAACCTCGATATCTCGAATCACCAAGGGAGCTAAATTTTATTTCGAGTTATCGAAATTTAGAGATATAGAGAATACCGTTTTTGAGCAAGTATTGCACATAATTGAATCTTATGTATCTATGGGCTTATACTGAATACATATTTTTTTACAGTACTTAAAAATGTACAAACAAACTAACTCTATTTTACGGCATCACTTTAATTATAACCCTTACTATAGTAACATTTTAGAAGACAGTAGTGAAACAAGAGACATACCTCCGTTAACACCTTTATAAAATCCGTTAGTCTCTTTTGTTTTTTTTTTACTGTAAACCGTGTTTTCTTCGACATACTTTTCACAACGTTTATTGCTGTGAGAACACTGTCATTTACATTCGACTGACTCTGTATGTAGGATCGAAGAATAGCCACTGCACTGAACGCCTGCTCTGCTGACGGTACAGGAGAAGGCAGCCACAACTCTTCTTGCTGCGAATCTTCTTCTTCTTCTTTCTCGGCACAGCGTTGACAGTATCCGTAGGAGCCTCGGCCACTATAACGTCAGAGTCCACATTTATGTAAGTCTCAAAATCAGCTCTGCAGTTAACAAGCTGCTGATACACCACCCATTCTTCAGGAACAAGAGTGACTTCTTCCTCTTCGTGTTCTGAAACTCCGGAGTCACCTTTCAAAAATTCTGCTTTGCGGAAGCAGTCTACAATCTGCTTCACATCAGCCCACGATTTTGCTCAGCATTAATGAGGGACGCACCATCATTCAAAAATTATGAAAGAAACAAATCAACACCTCAGGATTTTGGATTGATGTCCCTTTTGACTAAACCCTCATAAATAAAAACTACTACCAAAGGAAAATCTGATCGTCAAATCAAGACTGGTTCGATGAAACTACATAATTCAGCATTTTACTGTTCAAAACTAATAAATTACAGTAGCAAGGCTCAAAATTAATACCTGAAGCAGAATTCCAACGTATCCAAGATTTTAATCTTCAGACACCAATAAGTAGAGGTGCGCGGCTGTGAGCTTGCATCCGGGAGATAGTAGGTTCGAATCCCACTATCGGCAGCCCTGAAGATGGTTTTCCGTGGTTTCCCATTTTCACACGAGGCAAATGCTGGGGCTGTACCTTAATTAAGGCCACGGCCGCATCCTTCCAACTCCTAGGCCTTTCCTATCCCATCGTCGCCATAAGACCTATCTGTGTCGGTGCGACGTAAAGCCCCTAGCAAAAAAAAAAAAGTTTTAACAAAAAATTACAACTCAGATTTTAACATAGAACATGTAACGTAGAAGTCAAATTACAATTGTTTTTAATAAACTAGAACTTTGGGAAAACAATTTTAGCCAAATTTTCAACATTTTGATGATACTGTGTTTCGGACGTCAATGTCTTTAGAATTAACGGATATTCCAATTTTAGTATAGTCATTCATATTGTTAAACTATTAATGTGTTCACAAATTCCTATGTTTATGTATTTATTACTTAATTTTAGAATTAATTAAGCACAAATTTGTCAAAACAAATCAAAAATGACAGGTCTTGAGATGAGTATATAGGCTGAGGATGCTTGAAATCAAGCGAAACATGTCCCTATAAAATAGTGTTGTAGCATTATGATTTTCTAACAACATAAAACCAATTGCATTGAAAAAGTGGAATAAAAAATCACAATATTGTAGCCAAATTAAAACACGAGTTGTCAAATACAATGCTGTGCTGTATCGTTGAGGCAAAATTTCGTATTAACCAAAATAAAATTTGAATTATCCATGATTTGTTAACATTGTTTACATACAAAATGCTAGGGACCAAGCAAAATATTCAAGTCGAAGACGTTTTTGAATTATAGAAGTTCGAATCATCTAAGTCCCACTGTATATGAGATTAGTGCATACATTCCAAATTTCGAATTATTGTGTGCATTTTCAACATTTATTACGAATATTTTAACATGTTTTACAAGCAGTCTTCAAGAAAATGTAAAGTAATTAATGGCGTCAACTCTTGCGGAAAGAGTGGCCTTGTTTTAAATCAGGGCCTCTCAGACGCCCAAAATCTCACGCGTGTAAACACCGGCGCAGAGTTCCTGTGCACACTGCATCGGACCCGCCCGGCTCAGCTCGGACCAACGCTTCGTCTCTGAGCTACTCGGCTAAGCTCGGCTCAACTCGGCTCGGATATGGAGCGCTACGGAGCAAGTGAGGAAGAGGGAGACAGGCGGAGCGAGCGAGACAGGCGTGGGGAAAGAGAGAGACAGCGCTATTGCTCCGAATCGAGGAGTGGGGGTCTGCACTCTGGTCAACCAAGCGAAGTCGTCTTTTGCACCGTGCACAGTGCATGCACCAGGCGCATGCACCCTGAGAGGCCCTGTTTTAAATGAACTTTACACCTGTGGTAAGATTTCAAGGAAAAATCAAGACAAGAACGCAGCGTGCGCTTCCGAATTCACATCCAAGGATGTAGAGAGATCATTCTCCGCAGTGAAGCTAATTTTAGCAGACAAACGCCACAGGTTTATACCAGAAAACTTGGAGAAGATTGCTGCAGTGTATTGCAAACCAAATTATGGATAGAAAAAGTAGGGTGTCCAGTGTAAAATAAAAGAAGAATGTGTGTTTAAGTGTTATTTATTCACGCTTGTGTTCTTTTTACACGGTTTTCTTACAGCCTTACTAATTATGATTTATCATGTGTAGTGATTAACACACTATGTTCTATCTGGAAGACGTGTGAACACAGATAGGTTGATACGGTACGACCCCCCTGCGGGTGGGGGTGGTGGAATAACATCCACAGTATCCCTTGCCTGTCGTAAGAGGCGAGTAAAAGGGGACCCACGGACTCTGAACTTGGGAGCGTGGGTTGGCAACCATAGGGCCATTCGCTGAGTCCTGGCATTGCATCCACTTACTTCTAGCAGACTCCTCCTTTAATCTATTCTATCCGACCTCGCTTGGTCAACTCTTGTTCTTTTCCGCCCCCGACGGTATTAGGGCACTCGAGGCCAAGGGAGTCTTTCATTTTCACGCCCTTCGCGGCCCTTGTCTTCCTATGGCCGATACCTTCATTTTTCTCTTCCATTTTTATCTCTGATTAGTGTTGTATAGAGGATGGTTGCCCACTTGTACTTCCTCTTAAAACAATAATCACCACCAGCACCTGATACGGTACATCTCCCAAACTATACACAGATTCTTTGTACTAGTGTTAACAGTCGCACTTGCAAGTAGAGTGTGATTTTTGTGTTTCATTCAATTGTTTATTCATGATCATGATTTTATACATTGTTGTGAGTTAATCACGCGAGTCTATTAAAGGAATGTTACGTTTGCATTTCATAAAAATGTTTAATAGCATGAAAATAAGTGCATACTTAAGAGCATATTTCACATTTTGCAGCATAGTTGCATTCTTATACCCTTTGGTGATTTATACAGCGAGTCTTACTCATAAACGGTGTATAACTTTTATACCAGGTTTATACACTGTTTATGTGCAATTTGTTACTAATAAACCGTGTATAAGCCTTCTGTGTATACATCTGTTATAGTTATTCACTGAATTGCTTATACAGACCAGCATTGTATAGCAGCGAGTGACGAAAGGGAAACAATGAGTGATTAGTTTATTTTAGTGGTATTTACTGTCTGCAGTAATATAATCGTGTTAAAATATCTGATTTACCCATTAAATCCACATTTGAAAGACTGGAAAATAACGTTGATGATCTCCACGATATTTGTAACATAAAAGGCATAGAACATTTACAGGTTATGGAGGCAGGATATGTTCGTAAAATAAAACAATCTAAGAGACGGAGTGACCCATTTCTTCTAGATGGCGAAAGTTTTGAAATGAAATATATATTTATCAAAGAGTATGCTCGGATTGTCATTATTACCACAGACAGAAATGACTCTGGCTCCATATCGTGCGAACTTCATGTTCTCACAGCACTGCGGAATGAGGTTAGTAATTATTATCAGAGACATAATTATTACTAGTGAGAATAATATAATAATGTCTGTTACTGTTCTGTTCTTGTTTATTCGAGCATTCTAACAGCAAAAGCGAGAAGAAATACAACAGTGAACTGCAGGAAGAGATTCCTACGGCTTGGAACGAGTGTATACGTGCAGTATAGTAATATAATGCGTATACTATGTTTATCAGTAAGAAAAGAATGCAACGCTTACATGTTGTTAAACAACTGTATAAGGTTTTTATTAGTAGACTGAGCATATAAATCCGATGTCTGGTGATGAAATATAAATAGGCCAGTGCCACACCGTCATTTCCGCCCTATTATCAGTCACAACTGAGTGGACAGTGCAACACATTCCATTTCTAAAGCGTGACCTGGCATCAAGTCACTTAATAGGCCCTTGATTATTCATCAATGGAAAAATCGAACGGCATTAGTAAGAGTTACAGTGTTGTCAGTTCTCTGGTTTCCCAAACACTTCCAGGTAGTTCCTATTCGTAAGTAATTAAGTAATTTCCTCAATTGTGCCGAAAGGTGAAGAGCTAAAGGTCCCGGAAACGTTTCAAATTGTGAGTCTTGGATAGCTCTATCAAACTAAAAAAAAAAAAAGAAAAAATTGAAAATCACTTCCGGCCAAAATGCAGTTCATGAAAAACAACCTAAAATCGCTTGTTTCTTTGCTCGTTTTCTTTTTGGTTCGAATCCTAGTCAAATTAACTTATTTGCATAATTTTTATGTAATCTGCTCCTTGGTTCAATACCCTGAGACATTTTTTGATTTTTTGAAAAATGTCCATACCGAATGTAGTTTTAAGAGCTTAAGTGGAACTCTGTATTGACTGACATTAGCGCTCGTAGTGGTGCTTAAGTGAAACAATGCATTGACTCACATCAGCGCTCGTAGTGGTAGAAAAAGGCAAACTGCTAATCTAATCCACCGGATAACGATGGTTAAGAAAAGGATTGTAATTTTTAGGAATAAATAAAGAATATATTCTCATACTTTATTATACTGTACTTTATTTACCTAAAATTCGTCGTTGATATCCCTAGGATGTTTACAAGCTTGAGTTGCTTGCCTGTGGATGTTTTTACAGACTTCTAATTGTTGTCTGTCACTTCATTTTTTTAAATGACATGTTAGGTGTACAGGCCTTCCCCGCGATGTACTGGTTAGGGATTTTACCTGGATCTGAGGACTGGTTCGAGGTCCACTTAGCCTACGTGATTATAATTGAGGAGCTATCTGACGGTGAGATAGCGGCCCCGGTCAAGACAGCCAAGAATAACTGCCCAGGAGATTCCTCGTGCTGACCCCATGCTGCCTCAACAAGACGAAGATCTTCAAGCGCACCAACCTGGGGGCGGTAGAATAACACCCACGGTATCCCCTGCCTGTCGTAAGAGGCACTTACTTGTGCCAGGCTCCTCACTTTCATCTTGCCTGTCGACCTCCCTTTGTCAACTCTTGTTCTTTTTCAACCCCGAGGATATTAAGTTTGCAAGGCTTAGAGAGTCTTTCATTTTCATACCCTTCGTCGCCCTTATCTTTCTTTAACCGATACCTTCATTTTCGAAGTATCGGATCCCTTTTATTTTTTCCCTCGGATTAGTGTGACATCGCTTTTAAGGATGTATTGAATACAACAGCGAAATTTATCGGTCCCGTCTGAATCTTACTGACACAGTGTATTTAAAAAAACTGCTTAGTTTTACTTCCCTTATTACCTTTTTGTTGTTGTTGTTGAGGGAGAGTTTACGAGAGTCACGGGGCGAAAACTATGCCACTCTACTCATCTGTTTCTAAAAATGCCGACGAGTCGGAAAAGTCTCTGGTTCTTGGGGAGAAGAATTCAAATTAATGGGTCGGAGAGCTATGCTTTGCAAGGAGAAGCCTTCTTACCAAACGGCCCCTTTCAGAGGTTTAATTTTGAAGGCATTTAGTGAGAGAAGTGTTTACAAATTTTGGAAAAGGCCGAAGACACGTACTTGTTTCAAATTAAAACAGATCATAAGTGATCCAAGGGCCGCGGTACTTCTAACGAGTCCGCGGCTTCTTGGCCCTCATGATCTATTTTAAGAGTAGGGCGCCAGGGTCGGTTCAATGGCTAGAGAGGTTTCTAGCTTTGGTCATCTTTACTATTTTATTTACCTGAGATCTAAGAGTCGAAATGCGAAGGTCACTTCGTATCCTCCTGTTGGATCTCAGAAATGGTGCTTTAGTCATCATTCTTATTGTCTTATTTTGAATTACTTGTAATTTTGAAAGTGGAGTTTTAGCAATATAGTCCCAGGCCTCGCAGCCATACAGCAAGATGGGCCTGGTACATGCCCGATAAATATTTTTCTTAATACTAGTACAGATATATTTATTACCTGGCAGAGGTCTCAAAGCCTGCCCCGTGGTGTAGGGGTAGCGCGCCTGCTTCTCGCCCGGAGGCCCCCGGTTCGATTATCGGCCAGGTCAGGGATTTTTCTCTCGACCTGATGGCTGGTTCGAGGTCCACTCAGCCTACGTGATTAGAATTGAGGAGTTATCTGACGGTGAGATGGCGGCCCCTGTCTAGAAAGCCCAGAATAACGACCGAGAGAATGTGTCGTGCTGACCACACGCCCCCTTGTAATCTGCAGGCCTTCGGGCTGAGCAGGCCAAAGCCCTTTCAAGGGCGTAAGTGCCGTGGCGTTTGGTTTGGTAAGAGGTCTCAAAGCTTTCACCCGTGCCGTGGCACGCTGACGGGTCTGTTCTATATTGTATCTCCAGGACATAGTTCTGTCCATTGTTAAGCCGAGATATTTAATTTTGTTAGCGCAAGATACGGGGATATTATTAATAGTAAGGTGATCAAATCTAGGGCGACGCTTGGTGAAAACAATCGCCTGAGTTCTTGTGGCGTTTATTTTCACCTTGTTTCGGTGACACCACTCCCCATCGATCCATTGTTGCAGCCGCCGGACGGCATAGTCATTTCGTTTCATACTGGTATAAATGGCTATGTCATCCGCGTATTGCTGGATCTCTACTCCTTAGCGAGTTGGAAGATCGTTCACATATAGGCCGTATAGGATGGGACTCAGCACTCCACCCTGTGGGACTCCAGCTCTGAGTACCCTTAGGGTGGACTGCTCCCCCTCATAGGAAACATAAAACTGTATAGGCTTTTGGGCTTATGCTGTGTAAAGAAAATAAGGTGAAATTCTTTACGTTTCGCAGAGAACTGTACTCTGCGTCATCAGAAGAAAATGTCGATTGTCCACGAGAAAGGCTTCTTAAACATAGCCCAAAAGCCTACACAGTATCATGTCTATAAGTACGGGTCGTGAAAGCATCAATGGCAACATTAAACTTCCTGTTCGTCAAATATGACTGCAGCAATTTGACTAAGTATTTTGGAACTTCATATTGTTCCAGGCGTTTAACAATTAGATTATCGTGCGAGACAGTATCAAAAACTTTCTCTACATCGAAACATCTGGCTCGCTACGGAGTATAGTGAAGGACCTTGAGACATACTGCGTTAAGCGCAGTACTGCAAGAGTGGCGCTGCGCTTAGACCGGAAGCCGAATCGTTCCGGTCGCAGTATCTTGCGGGTACCCAGGTATCCATTGAGGCGTTTGAGAAGAAGTCTCGAGGGGTTTGGTTTGGTTAGAGGTCTGAAAGCTTTCACCCGTAGTTGTGATAACAGGGTTGTCGGTCTATAATTTTGTGGAAATAGTCTACCCTTCCCTGGCTTTGGAATGACTATTAGTCTTCCAAAATGTCAGGGAAGTATCCCAATTTCAAACAGGCCGAAAAGATAGTAGCCAAATATATTATTTATTTATTTATTTATTTATTTATTTATTTATTTATTTATTTATTTATTTATTTATTTATTTATTTATTTATGGCACATGTCTGCAACAGAGTTGCACTCCAATTACAACAGACACTACAAAATATAGTACAATACTGCTCTATATGGCAGTTATTTAATTTCCTTGTTCGATACCCTGTCATCACCAGGAAACTTCTTCTCATTTAGACTTTTTATAACCCTGCGAACCTCGCGAGGCTGGATGTCAGGAATGCCATTGTGAGGGGTCCATTGTCCTTTAAAAGTTAAAACTTTTCTGCGTATCTCATGTGTCCGTAGTTCGTTTACGTCATCGTCTTCGTCAGAAAGATCCTGAGTTCAGTAGAGTCAGCAAAAGCCTCAGCTTTATCATGAGGGGAGAAGACTAAGCCGTTTTGGCCGTGAATTACACGGCAGAGTTCTTAGGTTCGAGTCAGACTCCGAGTGATACGCCAGAAATTGCGGTCAGACTCGTGTTCTGAGAGACGTCTGCAGAAATCCTCCTATCCTTCTATCTTATGTTCCAGCAAGCGATTGCGGACTTACGGGCTAGTTCTTGATATTCCGCCCGATCGGTTGGGTCGCAGTATTTTTGCCATCTTTTCCTATATATGTATTGATTTGGATCAAATCCTTAAGGAGATCCGGCGTGGACGCATGGTGTCGTCTTGGGGGCCAAGGCGGTACTGAGCCTGTGGCCCAAAGTTTGTTTGGACACCCCTGAGGGGGGGCATAGTGCGATACCAGTACCGGTGTACTATTGCGCTCCTCACCTGGTCTGTTCAGGAAAATAAATATAAGAATAATAAATTTATAATTGGTGATAATAATAATAATAATAATAATAATAATAATAATAATAATAATAATAATAATAATAATAATAATAATAATAATAATAATTGTACCGGGCGGTACACCTCCACGACGCAAATTCAAATATTGCGCCAGTTGAAACTCCTCTACTGGAGAAAGCCTGAACTTTAACAACCATATTAATTCTAAGGTTTCTTGGAAGATGTCACTACCGTAAATTCTGAAGTGTTCTGAACTGTGTGTTTGTTTGCTCCATATCAAGAAATTTGAACATTCTCTAACAGATGTCTCTACCAAAACTAATATCGCACTCTGGTGTAAAGGAATGTACCTTCCTGAAGAAATTTTGTATTCATAAGTTTTGTCTTAACTACATTTTGTTCTGTCAGTTGTAGGTTGGCAATATAATCCTTTCTTTCCGCCTGTTTTGAATGTAGCCAATCAGAAATTTCTGTAATTAATTTTCCACCAATAAGGTGTTTCTTCTTCGTCTGGTGTATTAGTTTTTGCTGTTATCCAATAAAATTTTGTGGGCGGGTTGTAATCATTCATGAAACGTCTCGAATTTTCCGCGAGGATATATAAACTGCTGATTTTCTGGTCTCCTCGCCACTTCAGTAACATCTCTCCTTGTGTGATTATGTAGCAGGGGGCGGGAAGCGCCTCTTTCTTCGGGCAGCAGTTCATCTATAAGGTAATGGCCATTTTATAACTTAATTTCTTGCTAGCTCAGC
This sequence comes from Anabrus simplex, assembly GCF_040414725.1. Lineage (NCBI taxonomy): Eukaryota > Metazoa > Arthropoda > Insecta > Orthoptera > Tettigoniidae > Anabrus > Anabrus simplex. The sequence goes on from NC_090267.1 coordinate 491,585,258, forward strand.
AGTTTAACCCGCGGGGCAGGTTCGAAACCTTTCTAATGTAACCTATCTTTAAAATGTAATAGACATTTGGTAAATTTTGGCTCTTTAACTATAAATTGGGACAGAGAGTGCCTAACCCTCTCGAGCTCCCACTCATATAGTTCTGAGGTGACTACGTTTTCATTTCCGTTTTTCCTCCCTTCGTAATGTAAATAAGTTTTCTTATCGTGTCACCTCCGTAGTATGGGATTAGCCCTTGCATAAGCGGCCTAGTGCCAAGTAGGTTTTAAAAGTGTATTAGGAGTGCAAGCTACGCCTCCATTCAACTCAGAATTTTGGGCCATGTAATTGACCTGTTTCTTTACTGAATAGGCCTCAGTAGGTAGGGTATTATTACCCCTGTTCTTGTGTGCCTGGAGGGCAGATTGAAGGTGGAGTTTGGTGTGGCCTTTGAATAGGCTTGAACCTTGAGAGCGGGTTTGCTCTTTCTTAAAAGTGAATTTTCTGTGTGCCTCGAGGAGGCTTTACTGGGTAATTGGGAGCAAGTGCTCCTTGGCATGATTGGGGTTTCTGCCCCTTTGTTGAACTTTGTACATAGGTAAAGCTGGACTCATTGCTCAAGGATTGTGAGTCTGGGGCTCGAAGCCCAAATCCTGTAACAAACTGTAATTGTACTTTCTTAATTTGTTGATATGCTACTGGGTACCTGTTGTACTTGTTATTTCTTGATCTTGAAAAGAAAATATAACCTTTGTTAAATTTTAAATTAACTTTAATTTCGTAGTTGAGACCTATTCCACCCAGCACCTTCTTTCACCTCTGCTGGTCCACCAAAACTCCGTAACAAGTGGTAGCAGAGCGTGGTTGAATGGGTCTCAATTTAGCCCCCTTTGACCTCTAAACATTGTTTTTAATTCGAACTCTAACAATTTTCTCAGTTGCTGGATTTTTTTTTGATTTTTTCTAAAAATTTCCTGTCATCATGTCCGGCCCTCGCGAGGTTCTCCATCCTTTCTATTTGCGTAAAGAAGAATTAATTTATGAACTATCTCTCAGAAACGTTCAATCTGGAGGCACGGTTGCAGTTGATTCCAATAAGCTAAAAGATTCCCTTGATTTGCCGATTACCATCCCAACTTTGGGAGAGAAAGAGATTGACGACGCTCTCTCCACGATCAAGGATAATACTACTGAGCTAGCATCTGTAGTTAGTTTTTTTTGAAGAAAACGATCCATCACCAAATCAACTCAAAATAGTACAGGCCAGGTTGTACCACTTTTATAATAGGGTATGTGATCTATTGTCTCTGAAGTTAAATGACCTTCAGGGTAAGGAAGCTAGTGCCCTTGCCGAAAACTTGTCCAGAATGTCTAGTAAAGTTAGTCAGTTGTTATCCGGATCTGCTATTCCCAAAGTCGACCAGCCTCTGGTCGTAAATATCGTAAATGTGGAGGATTCCTCTAAAGAGGAGGGAAGTAGTACTGAGGCGACTACCCAACGAACATCTGCCCCATTAGAAACTGAGTCCGATCGTCGCACGTCCATTCCACCCTTTGTGTTATATAGGGCACCTTCGGAATCTGCTTCTCCGCCACTTAGGCCACTTTCTACTATGTCACCTAGTTTCAGCAGTTTACCCCATCCATTAGCTATGTTACTCAGAGGGATTTCAAAGTTTTCTGTTAACTCCACAACTGATGTCATTGCTTTCTTAAGGTTTTTAGTTGAGTTCCAAGATCATGCTCTAGTGTTTTTCCTCTCTGCTTCGCAAATTCTCCAAATTATATATCCGTTTGCCATAGGTATCCTCTCGGACAAGATTGTTAGGGAAATAGCTGAACAGTCATCGATTGAAGACTTTCATGCACACCTTCTCGCAAATTTCATTCCCGCTCGTGCAAGGTCATCTCTGATTCAGAAGTACTATTATAGAGTGCAGCGACTTGATGAAAACCTGGCAGACTTCATACAAGGCATCAAATTTTACACCAGGGTATTTGCTCTTCATTTTCCTGAAGACCAGATTGTACAGGCCATTGTGGAAGGCATTTCCCCATCGTATAGGTCATACTTGTGTTTTGCGGCGCGCCCGCAAACATTTGCCGAGCTAGAAGCATTGACTGTATCAGCCGAAGGGGTTAGGTATGCGGACACTCTGCGTGTCGCGAAAGAAGCCCCTCCATCCTCCAGTAATTTTCGGCCTCCACCCCGCCGAACCGTCACTGCCCATAAATGTTATGCTTGTGGGTCGCCTGACCATCTTCGGGACAAGTGTCCTTTGATTAAAGCTAGTAGGGCAAGGAATGGAGCTGGGTCATCTCAAGGTTGTTTTAAATGTGGCGCGTTTTCCCATATTGCCAAGAATTGCCCAAATTCGAACAGCACCCCCTCCTGCTCAACTTCTGGTGCAACTTCCAACAACAATCAAAAATGACTAGTGGCTTCGGCTGAGTCGACCAACTCTACATTCCGAGGCTCAGCCCCAAGTAAAACTGCCGAATTCCCAAGGAAAACTCTGTTTTCGAATTTAGCTTTTGAAGGCCCTAAAGAATGTCTTAGGATTGGGGCGGATACCCCCGCACCTGTTCCGTTTCTTAAGATTGAATTGAATAATGAACCTGTAACAGCTTTATTAGATTCGGGCAGTGTGTGTTTTATTATTTCGGCTGAATGGTACTCCAAATTGAAAACTGTTTGTAAACTTCCTGACTATTGCTCATCTTCAGTTCAATATGTTTCGGCTAATTCTTCTCCATTAGAAACTTTAGGTTTTTTATATGCCAAAATTCGGATTTCTAAATTTACTTGGAAAGTTAAACTGTTTGTGGCTAAGCACTTGTCTTGCCCCATTATATTGGGAGCGGATTTCATGTCTTCTACTGGTCTAGTGCTCGACATTCAGAGCAGGTCGTGCACATTCAAATTTGCTTCTAATTGTAAAATCCCTTTGTTAAAGTGTAGTTCCGTATCATGTTCATCTATTTCGCCTACCCATGATGAGATGTTGTCAGACATTAGACATCTACCTGAGGAGCAGGCCGACAGTATTCGTAAGTTGTGTCAGTCGTTTCCAGAGGTATTCTCTGATACTCTTGGTGTTACTGACCTTATTGACTACAAGATTGAGGTTACTGATTCGATTCCGGTCCGTTTTCCACCTTATAGGCTGTCTCCTCGTAAAATGAAAGCCATTGGAAATCATCGATCAGATGCTAAAGGATGGTATCATTCGGCCCTCTAAGTCGGCGTATTCTTCGCCTATTTTTCTAGTCCCGAAACCCCAAGGTGGCTTCAGGCCTGTGATTGATTATAGGGCTCTCAATCGGAAGGTGGTGTTACAATCTGTGCCCCTTCCAGACCTTCACTCTGATTTTTTATGGTTTTGAAAGGCTAAGTTCTTTACCATAATGTATTTTAATCAGGCTTATAATCAAATTCCTCTGGCTGAAGAATCTAAACATCTTACAGCATTTGCCACGGATTGGAATTTGTATGAGTACAAACGTGTGCCTTTCGGGCTCCCCACGGGAGCAGCTGTGCTTACGAGACTGCTAGATAGGGTCTTCTCTGACATCAAATTTGAGTACTTGTACCACTATCTCGATGATGTCGTCGTATTTTCGGAGACCTTCGAAGAACATTTAGATCATCTGAAAGAGGTTCTTAGTCGCCTTCGTAAGGCTGGGTTAACGGTGTTGTCTAAAGTCGCATTTGCTAAGCCTTCCATGTCATTCCTAGGGCATATTGTCTCGCCCGATGGTGTCGCAGTGGATCATTCCAGAACACAGGCTATCCGTGATTTCAAACCTCCCAAGGACATCAAAGGTATTGCCAGATTCATTGGTATGGTGAATTTCTTCAGGAAATTTATTCCAAATTTCGTCAATTGAGCGGCGCCCTTGAACTTACTTCGTAGGAAACGCGTCAAATTTGAGTGGGGGCCTTCTCAACAAGCCGCTTTTGAAGATCTCAAATTAGCTCTGTGTAATGCCCCTGTTCTGGCCATGCCCGATTTCTCCAAGAAATTCATCGTCCAAACCGACGCGTCGTCGTCGGTGGTAGCTGCAGTCCTTCTTCAACAGACTGAACTAGGGAGGCGACCCATCGCCTATGCCTCTAGGACTCTATCGGCTCAGGAAACCAAATATTCCATCTATGAGCTCGAAGGTTTGGCAGTCTTATTTGCTTTAGAAAAGTTCCGTCTATATCTGGAACATGTCAGATTCGACTTGGAGACCGATAACCAAGGCTTAAGTTGGGTCTTAGCTAGGCCGCGTCGTACGGGTCGTATAGCCCGCTGGGCCATCAGGATTTCTGCCTTCCAATTTGATGTTAGGCATATAAGAGGTACTGAAAATGTTGTGGCTGATGGATTAAGCCGTATGTTTGCCAATGAGGTAGAGACCCCGGAACAGGTTAATAGTTCTTCACCCCCGAGTCCATACGACCCGAGGTTAATGCCATTCTAACCGATGCTCCCATGTTGTTTAGGGATCTTGAGAAATATCAACGTGAAGATCCGACGCTGGCCCCTATCATGGAAACCCTTTATTCTGGGGAACATGGCGTCCCTTATGTATTGAGGAATGGTGTTTTATGTTGCCCGTCGAGGCATGATCAAAAAATGAAAGTTGTATTTCCAGCTGTTCTTGTACCTATGATCTTCAAGTACTATCATGAGACCCCATTAGGGGGGCATTTAGGCATCTTCAAAACCCGTGAAAAGATTCGTGAAATGTTCATCTGGAAGGGTATGGACGGAGAAATCCGCGAATTGGTAAAATCTTGTAAATCATGTTGGCTTAGTAAACCCACCATGTCCACTAAGCAAGGGCCTTTGTCTTCTCATCAAGCGTCGCGCCCCATGGAACGTCTCTACATCGATTACGTAGGACCCTTCCCCCAGTCAAAGGGGAATGCCAACAAGTTCATCCTTGTATGTGTAGATGGTTTTACAAGATTTTCTTGGTTATTTCCGACTAAGCTGGCTACCGCTCAGTCCACCATTACTTGTTTAAATTCCATTTTTGCTTCTTTCGGTCCGTGTCAATATATTGTGTCTGATAATGCTAAAGCTTTCACATCCAATCTCTTTCGTAAATTCTGTTTTGATCTGTCCATATCACATGTGACTACTTCTGCTCTCTAGCGGAGCGGGTCAATCGTAATCTGAGGTCGGCCCTTATTGCCTATCATCACGACGATCATTCTAGGTGGGATACGTCCTGCATTGGTTAGCTTTTGCTTTGAATTCGGCGGTTCATGAATCTCATAAGTTTACTCCAGCTTTTTTGATGTTCAAGTTTATTCCAAACACGCCGCTCTCTAACTTTGGTCTCTTAGTGATATTCTACCTGAGACAGTAGACCCAGATAATATTAAAGATCTTTGGAAGAAAGCTAAAGCCAATCTTAAAGTGTCTCATGAAAAGGTTAGGGAAAGATATGATCGTGGACGGAGACCCACCCATTTGAAGGTAGGTGACCAGGTGATGGTCAAGAATTTTGTTCCCGCGGGCAAGCTTGCCCCCAGATTTCATGGGCCGTGCATTATTTTAGATTTCCTTACCCCGGTGACGTTGTTACTAAGCAATCCAGCCACCGAGAAGATATTTAGGGTTCACCTGTCGCAGGTGAAACCGGTGTAATTTCCGCGCTAACTTAGCTGTTTTTTTTACCTTTTGAAATAAATCTGAAGGTTATATTTTGGGTTTCATGTTGAGGCCTTCTGCCCTTTGAATCATGTTCTTTGTATTTAAATATTCATTGTACAACCTCCCCCGTCAGTTAAACTGCTATCCTGTCCTCGCCATGGCCATTACCATGCTCCCGTCTCCTGCTCAAACACACCAGTGGCTAATTAAAATGAAATAAAAACCTCCACGCAGCTGGCCCCTCAGCCTCACCACAAAGACTGTACCCTAAATTCGTTATGGTCCAACAAAATTCTGCCGCCGAGATCTTAATGTTTCAGTGCCCCCGCAGCCGTGCGGCGCCGTACCGCAACTGTCGTGGAGCACGGGCCCGATCTACTCCAGTGAGGTCAACCAGTGTACGGCGAGCCGGAGCCCTCCTTCCGGCCAAGGCAGATGTGCGGCGGACCACCTGCAAACTGCCCGCGGTCTGTAAACAATCGTCGCGTGTGCGCCGTGCTTCACCACCACTACTCCTCTCATAGTGCGGGAGAGCGGTATCTCAGGGTACTTGAGGGGTCCGAGCGGCCTCCTCTGGACACACGCAGCTGCGGCTGGTCTGGCCGTCAAAGTAATAGGCAACTAATGTACTTATCCAGCTACATGGACATTCCATATCCACAATTACTACATTTTTGTATTCAACTGCAACATCTGGTGGACTTAGAATTTCTTTTTTCCTTTCAAGAATTAAACGTTTTTCTTTCTGAATTCAACTACTACAAGCATAAAGACATTTCATCAAAAGCTACTACAAGGAATTTTGAAACTGGATCAAATCAATTTAAGAAACCTTCGGATACGGAAAAATTTATGTCCTTTTTTATGAATCCTTCTGCAATTAATTTCTATATCAACATCATAACTTGGACCTTGTTTAAAACAACATTTGGTGTTCTTCTGTGTCACCCCTTGGAAGGACTTTTGGGGGGGGGGGAGTACTGTACCGGGCGGTACACCTCCACGACGCAAATTCAAATATTGCGCCAGTTGAAACTCCTCTACCGGAGAAAGGCTGAACTTTAACAACCATCTTAATTCTAAGGTTTCTTGGAAGATGTCACTACCGTAAATTCTGAAGTGTTCTGAACTGTGTGTTTGTTTTCTCCATATCAAGAAATTTGAACATTCTCTAACAGATGTCTCTACCAAAACTAATATCGCACTCTGGTGTAAAGGAATGTACCTTCCTGAAGAAATTTTGTATTCATAAGTTTTGTCTTAACTACATTTTGTTCTGTCAGTTGTAGGTTGGCAATATAATCCTTTCTTTCCGCCTGTTTTGAATGTAGCCAATCAGAAATTTCTGTAATTAATTTTCCACCAATAAGGTGTTTCTTCTTCGTCTGGTGTATTAGTTTTTGCTGTTATCCAATAAAATTTTGTGGGCGGGTTGTAATCATTCATGAAACGTCTCGAATTTTCCGCGAGGGTATATAAACTGCTGATTTTCTGGTCTCCTCGCCACTTCAGTAACATCTCTCCTTGTGTGATTATGTAGCAGGGGGCGGGAAGCGCCTCTTTCTTCGGGCAGCAGTTCATCTATAAGGTAATGGCCATTTTATAACTTAATTTCTTGCTAGCTCAGCAGTTTAACCCGCGGGCCAGGTTCGAAACCTTTCTAATGTAACCTATCTTTAAAATGTAATAGACATTTGGTAAATTTTGGCTCTTTAACTATAAATTGGGATAGAGAGTGCCTAACCCTCTCGAGTTCCCACTCATATAGTTCTGAGGTGACTACGTTTTCATTTCCGTTTTTCCTCCCTTCGTAATGTAAATAAGTTTTCTTATCGTGTCACCTCAGTAGTATGGGATTAGCCCTTGCGTAAGCGGCCTAGTGCCAAGTAGGTTTTAAAAGTGTATTAGGAGTGCAAGCTACGCCTCCATTCAACTCAGAATTTTGGGCCATGTAATTGACCTGTTTCTTTACTGAATAGGCCTCAGTAGGTAGGGTATTATTACCCCTGTTCTTGTGTGCCTGGAGGGCATATTGAAGGTGGAGTTTGGTGTGGCCTTTGAATAGGCTTCAACCTTGAGAGCGGGTTCGCTCTTTCTTAAAAGTGGATTTTCTGTGTGCCTCGAGGAGGCTTTACTGGGTAATTGGGAGCAAGTGCTCCTTGGCATGATTGGGGTTTTCTGCCCCTTTGTTGAACTTTGTACATAGGTAAAGCTGGGCTCATTGCTCAAGGATTGTGAGTCTGGGGCTCGAAGCCCAAATCCTGTAACAAACTGTAATTGTACTTTCTTAATTTGTTGATATGCTACTGGGTACCTGTTGTACTTGTTATTTCTTGATCTTGAAAAGAAAATATAACCTTTGTTAAATTTTAAATTAACTTTAATTTCGTAGTTGAGACCTATTCCACCCAGCACCTTCTTTCACCTCTGCTGGTCCACCAAAACTCCGTAACAATAATAATAATAATAATAATAATAATAATAATAATAATAATAATAATAATAATAATAATAATAATATAAATAGTGAAATTTGCAACTGTATTACATATTATTTAATTTAATTTCTGGGTTGAACCGTGTTGTAGTTGTCTGCATATCACGTACAGTTCGCCGACGTTTCGAATACATTGCAGTATTCTTTGGCAAGGCAACTGAAATACCCCTACTCGATCCTAGGTAATCAGTCTCCCAGGCAGAAATCTTTAATATGATCCGCCTCTGTGGTGCAGTGGTTAGTGTGATTAGCTGCCACCCCCAGAGACCCGGGTTCGATTCCCGGCCCTGCCACGAAATTTGAAAAGTGGTACGAGGGCTGGAACGGGGTCCACTCAGCCTCGGGAGGTGAACTGAGTAGAGGGGGGTTCGATTCCTTCCTCAGCCATCCTGGAAGTGGTTTTCCGCGGTTTTCCACTTCTCCTCCAGGCAAATGCCGGGATGGTACCTAACTTAAGGCCACGGCCGCTTCTTTCCCTCTTCCTTGTCTATTCTTTCCAAACTCCCTCCCCCCCCCCCACAAGGCCCCTGTTCAGCATAGCAGCTAAAGCCTCCTGGTCGAGGTACTGGTCATCCTCCGTAATTGTATCCCCCGACGCAGAGTCTGAAGCTCCAGGACACTGCCCTTGCGGCGGTAGAGGTGGGATCCCTAGCTGAGTCCGAGGGAAAACCGACCCTGGAGGGTAAACCGATTACGAACGAACTCTAATATGGTAATTGGCTCCATTTCAACCTTCGCATACGTGTTTGACCATGGTTAGGTGTTTAATAAATATTTCTAAACTGTTTCGTACCAGCGACAATGGCCAGGCCTGGGTGGTCATCCATCCAAACCTTGCTTAACTGTGACCGGGCCATGCCGCTGGATTGTTCTCAAGAATATAATAATTATACTCATGTGTGTCGGTTATTGAAGACACATTTGAATTTAGAAATACAGCATTTGTAATTGCAGCTTATGTGAGTATCCCGCCTCGGCGCCCGATTACTTTCCAGTGCTTCGGTTATGGTGGTGATAGTTACTGTTTCGTGAGGTTGTATTCAGTTGTTGTGGGTTTAAGGCTTTGGTAGGGTGTGGACTTAAGGTTTATAGGCTAAGTCTTGATGGAGTGTGAGGCTAGAAGATCGTTTCTTGGTAGGAAGTGAGAACTTTCGTATGGTTTTGCTGGACTTGGCGGGATTGATTGCTTGGCGGGGCTAGTTGCGTATGGGAGTCAGGGTGTTTTGGGGGTGGGTGCTGGGAGTGGTGGCCTGGTTTGGGTCGAGAATAGGTTTAGTATTAATAGCTGGAGCAGAGTGGTTGCCTCTGGGATAAGTGGGGTGGGGCGGGGAGTTGCAATGGGTCTTGGGTTCGGTTGTGGGGGTGGTGGGACCGGTAGGCTGAGTAATGGGGGTGGTTGTGGGTTTGGGTGTAGGTGACGTGACTGTCTGTAGCGTGCCTTAATTGCCTTTTTGATGAATGGGCAGCCAGGTACCGAAGCGGCATGACTGCCTTGGCAGTTGGCACACTTCGCATGGTCCCGGGGTACTTTACAATCTGTGTGGCGGTGGGGACCGCCACACCAATTGCAGCGGGTGGACTCAGAGCAAGATGCTGCTGTGTGATTTAATTTTAGGCATTTAGAGCACTGTGTGATGAGGAATGTGTGCGGGAGAGTCTGGGTTTGATTCTGAGGTAATGCTTTATGAGTGTGTGGCCTAGGAGCAGGTTTATTACGCCTGTTCCTGGTCTGTGTGGGTTGGTAGTGAGTTGGTTTGGGCTTCGGTTGATTGGGTGGGTGGTGGTGGTGATGCTGTTGTGGGTCGGTTTGGGCTGCTGTGGATTGGATAGGCGTGGGTGGGGTGGGGAGGGGTGGGCGGTTGTTAGTAGTTTGGTCTGAGATAATTTGGATTTGGTTTCTCGGATCGATTTTGAGCTATCTGTTTGGGTTGTTATGGAGCGGGTTGATGGTTTGGGGTCTGTCAGGGTGCTGGCGTTGTGGATTTCTGGATAGATTGCGGGGGTAAATTTTGGGGTGGAGTTTAATTGGAGGGGATTTATCATGATGGGTTGTGGTAGACCTGCGTTCTGGATGGTTTCCATGATGATTGGGGTGAATTTGTTTTTAATCGGAGTGATTAGGAGTAGGTTATTGTGTGTTTCTTCGGCGACGGCGATAAGATCTTCTAGGATGGGTTGGATTGACTGTAATACGGTTTTCCTTGTGAGTGGAACTGGGCCGGATGTATGTAGTGGGAATATTAGGACGTCACATTTTTCTGAGGTGAGGAATGGGGAGTCGAAACGGACGTAATGGAATGGGGATTCATAATCTTCCTCTGTGAGGAGGGGTTTTGTTCTGGGACTGGTGGGTGTCAGTACTCATGGTGGATAATGGGAAGGGCCGGGGTCCTGGCTACTCGATCCACCAGGATTATCCCGACTTAGGGTTAGGAACTGTGGTTTGGTGGGGTCAGGGGTGCGTGAAGCACTGGAAACGGTCAAACTCAAACTCGGTTTGAGGACCGGCGTATGTTAGTGCGCTCACTCAGTGGGCACAGTTGAAACAGGTGTAGTTTTACCGTGTCGCAACGGGTCAAGTTTCGAACCAGTGACAACACTGAGGGCTACTGACAAATTGCTTTCGTGTGCCTGCACAGTGGAAGGCTGGCAGGCTGGCTGGTGTGGCTCTGGATGTTTAGCGGCTGCTATTGGTTGTGGTTCTTGGTCCTGCCCTCTGATTGCCTGGCAGGTTGAGCGGGGGTTCGAGATATCTCTTGGCGGTGGCGAGCCGGCTGGTAGCAGGGTGCTGGCTCGCTCGGTGCTTGGCTCTCTTTGATCTTTGATGTGCTCTCGTCGAGCGCTGGGCTGAGAGAGAGAGAGAGAGGGAGAGAGAGAGAGAGAGTGTGTGTGCGTGTGTGTGTGTGTGTGTGTGTGTGTGTGTGGCTCAGCCTGTGGTCGAGCTCCGTTCGTACTCATTGCTCGGCCCGCTCGGCCGCTTGGACCTGTTTCCAGTGAGGTCCGCACATTTTGACGACGGTCCAAATTATTATTATTATTATTATTATTATTATTATTATTATTATTATTATTATTATTATTATTATTATTGTGGCATTAGAAAGATTTAGATTATAATAATAATATTCTGGACCCTTCGGCTAGCTGTAAATCCGCTATTTGGCGGTAAATTACAATAAAACTAGCGGCATTGCCGTGCGTGAGCAAGTGCGCGGGATATTTAGCAGCTTAAATGATGTATTTCCTTACATTATTGACATTATTAAGGTGAATAATAGCACGGTCAATATCATTCTTACTTATAACTGGGAAAGTTTTAAATTTTTTATTAACATGCCACGTAAATTTGCGGTAGTTAAAGTTTTAAATCTCTCTAGGAAGGGATGGCTCATCTAGCCTAATCCAAATAAGATTGAAGATGATAGGTTTGTGGTCCGAATCGAGAGCATCAGGGACTAAGAAATCGATAGTCCTGTTATAGAATTTTGTAACTGCAACATCTAGGACGTCAGGTAGACCACCTCACTCCGGATAAAAAGTAGGTTCCGTGGGGGCATATACACTGATGTCGGTATCTCTCATATGTTGCTGTAGTATTCTCCCCTTAGGATTAACAGTCCTAGAGTTACAGTCCGTATGCTTGGAATTTAAGTCGTCTCCAATAACAGAACAAATGTGGCTTGGATTATTTAATAAAGTATCTCCGCAGTATGTAGCGGAGCCTTGGGGTGTAAATAGACCGCAAAAATACGATAGTGATAGTTGTCATGTCTAATCTCGATACCGAGAGACTCAATAACGCCGAGAGGGAGGGGTTCTATGACGTGGTGAGTAAGGTTAGACTTAATCAGCACGGCCACTCCTCCGCCATCTCTGTTGGCTCTGTCTTTGCAGTAGACCGCAAAGTTCTTAATTTTGAAGGGCATGTGAGGTTTAAGCCATGTTTCTCCTAATAGGAGGATATCAATGTTATACTCAGAAATAAACGACTCAAGTTCGTATTTCTGAACAGTAACACCCTTACAATTCCAGGCACAGACTGTAAGGTCCATAGTCAGAGAACGAAAAGCTCATTAGGGTTCTGAGAAGTACTGCATAGCAGTCCTTAGCTTTTTTTTAATACTATTTGTTCGGGCGTCGACCTAGAAAGATCTTTTGCCCCTACTTGCACCATATGTTAGGAACCTGCGTGTGTTTGGAAATTGCGGAAGTATAAAGTGTTGAATGTCAGAAAAGGAACATTAAGGACGGCACAAACACCCAGTCCCCAGGCCAGGGATATTAACCATTTACAATTAAAAGCCCCTGACACGGCGGTTGACAGGCGGACAGGTTTCCCCCTACACAGCGGGGCTGGACTGTTCTTAGCTTAGTCGCGGTATCTTAAAATAGGCAGAAGCCTAGAAAAATTGATCTGCCTTGCGAGGTTCAAAATGTCGCTTATGCCCGACAAATCGGATATAGGTGATGCTTCCGCTGAGGATATAGGGTTCGATGGGGCGTTGGGGTTTGGGCCCCTCCGGCTGCAGCTGCAAAAGGGAAGTTAGGGTCGACTTCTCTTGAGGGAGAGAGTCTTGTTTTTCTATCCTTTCAATTACTCTCGTACTATCTTCTGTTCCGTGATGTTTCTGAAGAGTTGGCAACCCCTCCAAGAGGCAGGGTGCTCGCCCAGACAGTTAACACACTTAGCTGGTGCCTCCGGGGCAAGAGGGCAGGCAGCAGCTGAGTGGTTTTCACCACATTTTACACAGCGTAAGGGCATCTTACAATAATTAGCAGCGTGTTCCCACCGCTGGCATTTAAAACACTGAGAAGGGCTCTCACGACCCTTGAAAGCCTCAATTCTTACCTTCGACCCTCAGAGATATTCATCGGAGAAGATGGTCTCGGAAAAAATTTCCTTAGGGAGGGCGATGCTCATAACGCTTTGGGTTATCAATTTCTTGGTTGTGGCATCCCGTCTAGGGTACTGGTACACATCCTGAGGCTGGTACCCAAGCGCTATGAGCTCCTCTTTAACCCATTCTACGCCAACCGTGGAGACGATATTTCGAGTAATAAATTTAAGGAGCCTCTGACTCACGAGCTGGTGATATAGAAGCCCTTGTTGTTTTCTTCGAAATATTGCCTAATGAGCGGGTAGTCCTGCTCATTGACGGCGTGTAATTTCAACGCTTCCCTGGTGTTAATTACACGAGTATTGCCAGTGCAGCGTGATCTCAGATAATTGTAGTGGCGTTGATACTCCAACTTATCAGCTACCACTATAGGGGGCACATGAACTTTCTTCTCGGGAGTCACCTCCATGGCCTCGGCCTCCCCTCCTGGGAAGGAGGCGCAATGGCGGTCTCATTTGGTCTAGAAGGCTGAGAGGGGGCAGAATTCGTGGAGGGGTTGCTGCGGCTGAGGCACGAGGTCTTCTTTAGTTAAATTGCCCTCAGTGGGCAGGGAAGCCAGCACACTAAAAGAGTTATTGGTAGTAACAGGCTTTTCCTGGGATTTAGCCTGTCGCTTTTTGGATTGCTTTGCCTCCAACTTTGCGCATGCCCTTTACCACGGGGTGCCACCGTGAGAAAAGAGCGGCAACGCTTTCTGGGATCTCCCATGTTTTTGCATATTCGCTGACCATTTCAGCGGTGATTGTAGGGAGAACCAGAGAGGCCAACTTTCAATAATAATAATAATGTTATTTGTTTTACGTCCCACTAACTACTCTTTTACGGTTTTCGGAGACGCCGAAGTGCCGGAATTTAGTCCCGCAGGAGATCTTTTACGTGCCAGCAAATCTACCGACACGTGGCTGACGTATTTGAGCACAGTCAAATACCACCGGACTGAGCCAGGATCGCACCTGCCAAGTTGGGGTCAGAAGGCCAGCGCCTTAACCATCTGAGCCACTCAGCCCGGCAGGCCAACTTTCAAGAAAGGCAATTCGTAATGCAGCCGTTAGGGCATGCATTGATCGAAAGACGACCGGAATGCGCCGGAAGACATGACAAAGTGATTTTGTTACACGACAATGCGCCTTCTCTCACACAGCAAAACCAGTGAAAGACACCTTGAAATCGCTTGGATGGGACATCCTTCCGCACCCGCCGTACTCCCTGACCTGGCGCCATTTGACTGTCACCTCTTCGCGTCAATGGGGCACGCGCTCGCAGAGCAGCACTTCAACAATTTCGAGAAAGTTAGAAAATGGCTCCATGAATGGTTTGCCGCAAAAGTCAACCAGTTTTTCTGGCATGGTAATCACAACTTACCTGCAAGATGGGGGAAGTGTGTAGAAGCCGATGGTCAATATTTTGAATAAACAAAAAAAGAATTTCCCTTGAAAATTACGCGTTTTCTTTACTACAAAATCCGGCAAAAACATATGCATACACCTGGTATTTATGTGAAATATATGTTATAAATAGAAACAATGTTGATAATTATTCATTTTCCTTATTTTTTAATCTTGATTAGGATTATAATATAGCCCTAATCAAGATTACATACCAAATTACCCTTTCGTACTACTGTATATGGCCATAGCATAAAGTGATTTCCTAGAATATTAAAACGAGCAGGTACTTCTGCGGAATTGAGAAATTCCTATTCTGTCTTCTGTTTCGCTTCACGCTCGTTATTTGCCACGAATTTCGCGGCAGTTTCACAATTATCGCAGAACAAGTAAATTTCGCTTATTGCTTTAATTCGCTGTAATTTGCGAAAACAAAATCACTAATTTTTAACCAGAATCGTATGTTTCATTAAAATATCTCAAAATCGCTTCAAAGTATTTTTTGTCGTGTATATCGTTAATGTGAAAAAATGTACGCTTCTAGCCATGGAGTTTGATTTAGTTTGGTTTTGAAATCAAAAGTCCGGCACTTATTGAAAGAATGTTCTACATTGCAAAATTTTGACATAGCAACCTTAGTCATTAGACTACTTGTACATTGTGTAATCTCCAAGGAGAAAATATCTGAAAAGAAAAGAAAGAAGTTCACTAATCAAAGCAAGTGAGAACAACGAATTCATTGTGTGGATTTAAATATTTGCATTGGAGAAGATGACGGTTGTCATACGCAGGTTCTTGAATACTAAAGAACATCAATCGGCTGCCAGTTCGTTCTTGTTTATTGAAAACATCCGAACTGTTATTTGTAACAAGCATTCTTACAACATAAATAATATGTAGGTCAAGGTCTCAGAATCCCCAGTGAAGTCCAAACTCCATGTTTTCCTGGTGCGCCAGTAACTTCCTTCTGTTGGATTTGATAACAAATTAGTACACGGAACTGCGGGGGATATTTTGAGGAAGCAAGATCTTCCTTAATGTCATCAAATATTTTTAAGAACGCGGGAGGTATAGTCACTGATAATGTATTGCTGCTGGAACAGATTGAGTCCTTTCCGTATTTGGGAAGTTCGATGAATTTATATAGGTATGTTACGTTTAGAAGTATGATTTCTTCGCATTAATTTATGTTCCATTTCACGAAAAGGAAACAAATTTTCGCGTTGTTTCGCTAAATAAGGCTAACCCCATCGCTTTAATTTTGCTTTAACTCTTTCCTAAAGTTATTCATCTTCTTCTTCTTAATCTGTTTACCCTCCGGGGTCGGTTTTTCCCTCGGACTCAGCGAGGGATCCCACCTCTACCGCCTCAAGGGCAGTGTCATGGAGTTTCAGACTTTGGGCCGGGGATACAACTGGGGAGAATGACCAGTACCTCGCCCAGGCGGCCTCACCTGCTATGCTGAACAGGGGCCTTGTGGGGGGATGGGAATATTGGATGGGATAGACAAGGAGGAGGGAAGGAAGCGGCCGTGGCCTTAAGTTAGGTACCATCCCGGCATTTGCCTGGAGGAGAAGTGGGAAACCACGGAAAACCACTATCAGGATGGCTGAGGCGGGAATCGAGCCCACCTCTACTCAGTTGACCTCCCGAGGCTGAGTGGACCCCGTTCCATCCCTCGTACCACTTTTCAAATTTCGTGGCAGAGCCGGGAATCGAACCCGGACCTCCGGGAGTGGCAGCTAATCACGCTAACCACTACACCACGGAGGCGGACCAAAGTTATTCATAAAAAAGTTTAATTCGTGAGATTTGTGATTTATTTATGTGAAATGTATAGTTCCGTTTCTATGAGTTTCGACTTGACAGTTAACCGGAAGTCAGACGTTGGTGCCAAATTGTTACGAATACAAACAGCTGATTCACGACAAACAAAATGCAAACTCGTGTCCTCATCCCGAAGTGGTGCAGCTCTTTTCAGGCACACCCCCACTGGAGGTGAGCTGCATTACCATATCAACCACATCCCAGCCCTCCTGCCATTCTTAAATTTGTGGCAGTACCGGAAATCGAACCCGGGCCTCCGAGGACGGCAGGTAATGACACCGTTACGCTACCGACACATAACACGAGCAGAAATGTAGAGATACTTGAATATAAGTCCAGAATCAATATTTTCTTTGTAGCAACATGCATAATATAGGTCTAGCATTATTCTCACGTAAGATTATCAATAACGCATAACATACTTAGGATGAGGCTATAAGATAAAATAGATCAATGCTCGAACCGATAAAACGCGAGAGAATGAAATGAAATTTCCACTCACCATCTAGAAGAGCTCGCTTTGCTAATAGATTCAATTTCTCCTAAAGAAAGAAAGAAAGAATCTTGCAAAGAGAATAAATACACCACTCATTTCTGAGTGGCGAACAACTTTATGCCACGCCTCCTCACTATTTCATCTACCACGTAAACTGGGCTTGATTATTTTCTCTTCCTCATTTCATCGCGAACCGAAATATTGTGCTCCTTCAACCACTATTAATTTGAAAGAACATATATGATGGTTCAACCTTTCAATACTATTAAAATAAATGTAAGTTTTACATTCCTACTTAATTATAATTGTACCGGTTTCGACCAGTATTCTTGGTCATCATCAGCCGATCACAAGTAAGTATAAAAGGCAATGCACAGGAAAATAAAATGTGAAGTTTAAATAATTCCGTCAGTTGCTGTTTGTGAAGCACTAAAACACTTAGGCCCGGTTTCATCAACACATGTTAGTACTTAACAAGGTGTTAAATCATTTTAACATACAATTTAAGAAAATTTGCTCTTCATCAACAACTGTTAACGTTAACATATGTTAAACTGCGGATTAAAGTTAACATCAGCAGTTTCCCATGTTAAATGGCTAACATTAGCATTTAGCAACCTGTTCCAAAATGGCTGCTGTGAATCTTCCTTTAGATGCGGAATTGCTCTATTTAGATTTGTTTACACAATAATCCTGATCGAAGAAGAGTTCAGCGACGTAATGACTTTGAAAATTCGACGGATGCAGAATTTCTTCATAGATACAGGTTATCGAAAATAGTCGTTGCTAAGGTTGTTGATGAAATTCGAGTGAGGTTGGAATATCCTACGAAGAGAAACCTCTTTCTCCAATGTTGCAGGTACTGATAATATTACGATTTTTTGCTACTGGTTCTTTTCACATAATCGTCGGAGACAATGCTGGAATTTCTAAAGCCACTGTTAGTAGAGTTGTTTGTCGAGTGTCTGCAGCAATAGCATCCATGAGAAGGAGGTATATAACATTCCCTTCAGTAGAAGAGCGTCAGCAAATTATCCGCGACTTCTATGAAATAAGCCGTTCTCCTGGTGTTTGTTCTAGGTGCAATAGATTACACACATGTAAGAATCCAATCACTTGGAGGCAACTGGGAAGAAATATACCGTAATCGGAAGAGATATATCTCTGTTAATGTTCAGGTGATTAGTGAGCCTAACCTCTAAATCAGGGATATACTTGCTAGGTGGTCTGGAGGCAGATGTTGAGGAAAGTAGAAGAGAGGGAGGAGAGGAAGGAGAAGGTGGTAGTGTTTCACGTTGGTACCAACAACGTAAGGCAAGCTGATATAAGTACCAACATAGTTGGAGATGTGTGGGATCTGGTAAATGCAGCACGGGTGAAGTTTAAGAAAGCGGAGATTCTTATTAGTGGAATACTGTGTAGGAGGGATACTGACTGGAGGGTGATTGGGGATTTAAATGAGACTATGGAGTGGGTATGTGGGAAACTGGGAGTGAAATTTCTAGATCCTAATGGGTGGGTAGGAGATAAGGATCTGCGCTCGGATGGCCTTCATTTAAACCGCAGTGGTACCAGTGGTACGTATAAGTTAGGAAATTTGTTTGGAAGGGTAATAGGGAGGTACATTCAGGGAAACTGGATGGCTTAGGGAGCGGTGATAAGGGAACAGGGAACTGGAAATCAAGTAGGGATGACATAAAATTGTTAGTGTTGAACTGTAGAAGTATTGTAAAGAAAGGAATAGAATTAAGTAATTTAATAGATATATATATTTACCAGATATTGTAATAGGAGTTGAATCATGGTTGAGAAATGATATAATGGATGCAGAAATTTTCTCAAGGCATTGGAGTGTGTATCGTAGAGATAGGATAGGAATGGTGGGAGGGGGAGTGTCCATTCTGGTGAAAGAAGAATTTGTAAGCTACGAAAAAGTTAAAGATGAGACACATGCAATTCTAGGTGTAAGGCTCATTTCTAAAGATAATAGGCAACTTGATATATTTGGAGTGTACAGATCGGGAAAGGGTAGCACTGACGCGGATTCGGAAT
This sequence comes from Anabrus simplex, assembly GCF_040414725.1. NCBI lineage: Eukaryota > Metazoa > Arthropoda > Insecta > Orthoptera > Tettigoniidae > Anabrus > Anabrus simplex. The sequence continues at coordinate 491,604,046 of NC_090267.1, forward strand.
TATTTGATAGGATAGTCAGCTATGTGGGAAACGACATGAAAAGAAATGTGACTGTAGCGGGAGATCTGAATTTGCCAGATGTCAATTGGGAAGGAAATGCGAACGACCAACAAATGGCAAATAAGTTAATATGGGAAGGACAGCTGATTCAGAAAGTGATGGAACCAACCAGAGGGAAAAATATCCTGGATGTCGTGCTGATAAAACCAGATGAGCTCTATAGGGAAACTGAAGTAATAGATGGTATTAGTGATCATAAAGCTGTTTTTGTCGTAGTTCAAAATAAATGTGATAGAAAGGAAGGTCTTAAAAGTAGGACTGTTAGGCAGTACCATATGGCTGATAAAGCAGACATGAGGCAGTTTCTAAAAAGTAACTATGATCGGTGGAAAACGGTAAATAAAAATGTAAACATACTCTAGGATGGGTTTAAAGAAATTGTTGAGGAATGCGAAAACAGGTTTGTACTTTTAAGGATGGTAAGGAATGGTAAAGACCCACCTTATTATAATAGAGAAATAAAGAGACTAAGAAGGAGGTGCAGACTGGAAAGAAATAGAGTTAGAAATGGCTGTGGAAGTAAGGAGAAATTGAAGGAACTTACTAGAAAATTGAATCTAGCAAAGAAGGCAGCTAAGGATAACATGATGGCAAGCACAATTGGCAGTCATACGAATTTTAGTGAAAAATGGAAGGGTATGTATAGGTATTTTAAGGAAGAAACAGGTTACAAGAAGGACATTCCAGGAATAATTAATGAACAAGGGGAGTGTGTATGTGAGGATCTTCAAAAGGCAGAAGTATTCAGTCAGCAGTATGTAAAGATTGTTGGTTACAAGGATGATGTCGTGATAGAGGAGGAGACTAAGGCCAAAGAAGTAATAAAATTTACATATGATAACAATGACATTTACAATAAGATACAAAAGTTGAAAACTAGAAAAGCGGCTGGAATTGATCGGATTTCTGGGGATATACTAAAGACAATGGGTTGGGATATACTCGTAGTACCATATCTGAAGTACTTATTTGATTATTGTTTGGTCGAAGGAGCTATACCAGATGAATGGAGAGTTGCTATAGTAACCCCTGTGTATAAAGGAAAGGGTGGTAGACATAAAGCTGAAAATTACAGGCCAGTAAGTTTGACATGCATTGTATGTAAGCTTTGGGAAGGCATTCTTTCTGATTATATTAGACATGTTTGTGAAATTAATAACTGGTTCGATAGAAGGCAATTCGGTTTTAGGAAAGGTTAGTCTATTCCACTGAAGCTCAACTTGTAGGATTCCAGCAAGATATAGCAGATATCTTGGATTCTGGAGGTCAAATGGACTGTATCGCGATTGACCTGTCTAAAGCATTTGATAGGGTGGATCATAGGAAACTACTGGCAAAAATGAGTGCAATTGGAGTAGACAAAAGAGTGACTGAATGGGTTGCTATATTTCTAGAAAATAGATCTCAGAGAATTAGAGTAGGTGAAGCTTTATGTGACCCTGTAATAATTAAGAGGGGAATTCCTCAAGGCAGTATTGTCGCTTATGGGTGCAATATATATAAATGATATGAGTAAAGGAGTGGAATCGGAGGTAAGGCTTTTTGCGGATGATGTTATTCTCTAGAGAGTGATAAATAAGTTACAAGATTGTGAGCAACTGCAACGTGACCTCGAAAATGTTGTGAGATGGACAGCAGGCAATGGTATGTTGATAAACGGGGTTAAAAGTCAGGTTGTGAGTTTCACAAATAAGAAGAGTCCTCTCAGTATTAATTACTGCGTTGATGGGGTGAAAGTTCCTTTTGGGGATCATTGTAAGTATCTAGGTGTTAATATAAGGAAAGATCTTCATTGGGGTAATCACATAAATGGGATTATAAATAAAGGGTACAGATATCTGTACATTGTTATGAGGGTGTTTAGGGGTTGTAGTAAGGATGTATAGGAGAGTGCATATAAGTCTCTGGTAAGACCCTAACTAGAGTATGGTTCCAGTGTATGGGACCCTCACCAGTATTACCTGATTGAAGAACTGGAAAAAATCCAAAGAAAAGCAGCTCGATTTGTTCTGGGTGATTTCCGACAAAAGAGTAGCGTTACAAAAATGTTGCAATATTTGGGTTGGGAAGAATTGAGAGAAAGAAGAAGAGCTGCTCGACTAAGTGGTATGTTCCGAGCTGTCAGCAGAGATATGGCGTGGAATGACATTAGTAGACGAATAAGTTTGAATGGCGTTTATAAAAGTAGGAAAGATCACAATATGAAGATAAAGTTGGAATTCAAGAGGACAAACTGGGGCAAATATTCATTTATAGGAAGGGGAGTTAGGGTTTGGAATAACTTACCAAGGGAGATGTTCAATAAATTTCCAATCACCGAGCTCGACAGCTGCAGTCGCTTAAGTACGGCCAGTATCCAGTATTCGGGAGATAGTGGGTTCGAACCCCACTGTTGTCAGCCTTGAAGATGGTTTTCCGTGGTTTCCCATTTTCACACCAGGCAAATGCCGGGGCTGTACCTTAATTAAGGCCAAGGCCGCTTCCTTCCCACTCCTAGCCCTTTCCTGCCCATCGTCGCAATAAGACCTATCTGTGTCACTGCGACGTAAAGCAACTTGCAAAAGAAAAAAAAAAAAAAAAAAACATGGAGAACTGCATCAAATCAGTCTGAAGGGTAACGACCTGAAGAACAATATCACTAACCAAAGTAACATTGGAGTGCTTAAAAATGCAGGAATATTTTGGTGAAATACCATTGATCATCGCTGAAATAATACAATGATTACACCCTTTTTCTTTAAATTTATAATTACATGTTCATGAAAGTGAATGGGCTATGAACCAGTGTATGTACATCCACATGACACAACCACAGGTCATTACAATTTAAGACTGTTTACAATTCCCAGAAAAAAAACAATGACTGAAATTGTCACCTGAACGTGAGTCAGATCCTCAAATTTAAGTATCAACATTTCAGTGGGCTATCGGGTGCACTATATGTTATTTCAGTTTTTGAAACAATTCCTAGAACTCAAATATACTCTCGAAAGGAGATTAGCGATCTACCAATCTACTTATGAAAATAAACCCTTCCATGGATTAATGTGAAGAAAACTTTCTCTAACGTGCAAGAGAATGGGTTAGGGGATATCGTGTCCAGTGTGTGGGTTAAAATGCTGTGTGTTGATTCAAACAAGTCAGCAGGCACTATGAGGTGAACCAAATTCCTCTTGGAAGCTCTACACATCTTCCCCAACCAATAACAGTGTTCGCGAACAGGAATGAAAACAAAAACAGGAAATGAATTATCGGTATCTGCAGAGACGTCATGCTGGTAGTTAAGCATCAATTCCAGTGCTATAAATTTAATTCCGGAGCATCACTCTTGCATAGGGTTATCGGGAACCACCAGTTTTTGAAACCCTTCACACAATCCCCGTTCAGTTTTGCTAGATCCTCCATTATTCGGTCTTGGCAGCCTAACGAGTTTCTTACAAAAATAAATTGAATCGGCGGAGCTTAAAGTCAAAATTGAACATATTTTAAACATACCGTGTTCTGAAGTGTTGAACCGAGGGCTTTCGAACGGCATAAGAAAGAATTAAGTCAACCTTCTCTTGATACGAAAAACCACTGCAACATGCAGCGCGATCGGAGGAGGAAAGCATTACGCCAATTTTTTTTTTTTTCAATCTGTTTTACTTCGCACCGACACAGGGACGATAGGAGAGGAAAGGACTAGGAGTGGGAAGGAAGTGGCCGTGGCCTTAATTAAGGTACAGTCCCAGCATTTGCCTGGTGTGAAAATGTGGAACCATGGAAAACCATCTTCAGGGCTGCCGACAGTGGGGTTCGAACCCACTATCTCCCGAACGAAAGCTCACAGCTGCGCGACCCTAACCGCACGGTCTCTTGCTCGGTACTTGGTAACTTGTTCCTATCCTCATATTTGATAGTATTCCAAACCTGTTCCTCTTCTTCTCTTTCCTTCTACTTTCCCCTCCATCATTCTCTGACGTAGAAAATTCTAACCGAGCAGGTGGCTGCGGGATTTTGATTGTGTTGCTATCAGCTTGCATTCGGGAGATAGTGGGTTCGAACCCCACTGTCGGTAGTCCTGAAGATGGTTTCCCGTGGTTTCCCATTTTCACACCAGGCACACCTTAATTAAGGCCACAGCCGCTTCTTTCCCACTCCTAGTCATTTTCTATCCTATCGTTGCCATAGGACCTATCTGTGCCGGTGCGACGTAAAACAAATTAGAAATAATAATGTCCGCCTCTGTGGTGTAGTGGCAGACTTTCTGAAGTGGTACCATTTAGGGTGCACACTGGAAGGGCAATTCTAGTGGACGTTTCCTGTGGCTATGGTGACACTGGCAAGGGACTTATCTGGGGTTGCACCGGGTGAATACTCAATAATAATAACAGTTTTGTTCTATTATTATTATTGAATATCCAAAGCAGTTTGGAACCCTATTTTACATAGTATACTGGGGTTGTAGTTAAAATGCATATTCAGTTTTACAATGAAAATGAATTCACATATCTAATCGGCGGAAAATGAAGTGGATTAAGTTAATAAAAGATTTGTAACAGCAGGGCTTCTTAAACAAATGATACAGGGGTTTTGATAATTCAACGTTACAATAATTTAGAGACTTCAAGTCCTGCCTTCTTTTTTCAAATGCAGCACATTCAAACAGTAGGTGGTCCATTGAGTAATTTCAAAACTTGGCACCAATACGTTACTTTCCAGGCGGTTGAAACCCTCAGGAAAGAATATTTATCTGGTGACTGTCCAAGTGTTGTTCCATTGATGGAATACTTGCGTCCTTATGATGTTTTTAGCGTAGCTAGGTGACGTTTTGTCACAAGTAATTTCCAAATGAGATGTAGCCGCTGCTTTTGCCGGAAGATCAGCTTTCTCGTTTCCAGATATTCCACAATGACCGTGAATCCAGTCAAAACAGATGTGTGGACTTTGTTGAGCTGTCGTTCAAATAGCTACAGATATTGGATTCATATTATATTATATTATATTATATTATATTATATTATATTATATTATATTATATTATATTATATTATATTATATTATATTATATTATATTATATTATATTATTTTTCTTTACCTGTTTACCCTCCAGGGTCGTTCATTCCTGGGACTCAGCGAGGGATCCCACCTCTACCGCCTCAAGGGCAGTGTCCTGGAGCTTCAGACTCTGGGTCGGGATACAACTGGGGAGCATGACCAGTACCTCGCCCAGGCGGCCTCACCTGCTATGCTGAACAGGAGTCTTGTGGGGGAATGGGAAGTTTGGAAGGGATAGACAAGGAAGAGGGAAGGAAGCGGCCGTGGACTTAAATTAGGTACCATCCCGGCATTTGCCTGGAGGAGAAGTGGGAAACCACAGAAAACCACTTCCAGGATGGTTGAGGTGGGAATCGAAGCCACCTCTACTCAGTTGACCTCCCGAGGCTGAGTGGACCCAGTTCCAGCCCTCGTACCACTTTTCAAATTTCGTGGCAGAGCCGGGAATCGAACCCGGCCCTCCAGGGGTGGCAGCTAATCACACTAACCACGACACCACAGAGGTGGACGTATATTATATTAATAATAATAATTTCGTGAGGCTATCTCTAGCAGGGTGCAGCCCTTGTAAGACAGACCCTCCGATGAGGGTGGGTGGCATCTGCTATGTGTAGGTAACTGCGTATTATTGTGGTGGAGGATAGTGTTATATGTGGTGTGTGAGATGCAGGGATGTTGGGGACAGCACAAACACCCAATCCCCGAGCCAAGGGAATTAACCATTTAAGATTAAAATCTCCGACCCAGCCGAGAATCGAACCCGGGACCCCTGTGACTAAAGGCCAGCACGCTAACCATTTAGCCATGGAGCTGGACATATTACAATTATAATACTTTGCTGAAAAATAGCTCAGTGGCTCGAAGCAACTGATGTTGAAGAATGACCTTGGAAAGCACTGTAAAAATATAGGCCTACTTGTATTCCAACTGTATTATTGTTACATGGTTACGATTGTTATGTTACTGTATTTTTCGGAAGAGATGAGTGAGTCAGGCCGGAAGGCTACCGATCTGCGTGCAGGCACGTGACGACTTTGGCTTTTACAGTATTATCCTTTTCGTCTGGAAGGCGAAACTAGAACATTCCTACTCAAGCGGTACTCCGAAGATACTAGCTTCTCATTAGCAGGTAATAAAAGTAAGCTCCCCTCAAAGTGAGGTTGTGTTGTGTTATCGGTCTTGTCTGGAGTTAAGCCACGTGTACTGTCCTCGTGCGTTGTGATAGCCAACGGGTCTGGGATCGAACCTGACTACATGGAACTTTTGTGTGAGCTCAGTGTGGTGCGCGTTCAGGGAAGTGAAAAGTGAGATCTGTTAATCAAGATTAAGGACAGACGTCTGTTACAGGTAAAGACTGTCGGCAGAAGACCCGCTGTGAAGTCTAGAGACTTTTGTTAGTAGCCAGTAATTAGTGTTCTCATTCTTTGTCGAGTATAATTGATTTTGTGTGTGTGTGTGTGTGTGTGTGTGTGTGTGTGTGTGTGTGTGCGCTGGTGGGTGTGTACGTGCATATGCGTATGGTGATTGGTCATTTTATTTTATTTTATGTGGTGACGATGGGATAGGGAAGGTCTAGGAGTTGGGGCCTTAATCAAGGTACAGCCCCAGCATTTGCCTGGTGTGAAAGTGGAAAATTACGGAAAACCGTCTTCAGGGCTGCAGACAGTGGGATCCGATCTCCTGGTGCAAGCTCACAGCCACGCGCCCCTAACCGCATGGCCAACTCGCCCGGTTTTTATTTTATTTAGTCCATGGGACATTTGTTGGGGATACAACTGGGGAGGAGGACCAGTACCTCGTCCAGGCGGCCTCACCTGCTATGCTGAACAGGGGCCTTGTGGCGGATGGGAAGTCGGAAGGGACAGGCAAGGGAGAGGGAAGAAAGTGGCCGTGGCCTTAAGCTAAGTACTATCATGGTATTTGCCTGGAGAAGGAGTGGGAAATCGCGGAAAACGACTTCGAAGATGGCGGAGGTGGGAATCGAACCGAGGCATCCGAGTGTGGCAGCTAATCACACTCACAGAGGCTGATTTGGTTATCCTAGATTAATTCAATAAAACAATGAAGTGTTGTATTCGTAACAATAGAATTGAGTATCGATCGGGCTTGGCCCTCAGAACACGAATAAATGAATGAACTGTGAATAGGATGATGCATATTCTAGTATTCCACACAAAATTATCGTAATTGTAATGGTGGAGCTTTTGAAGATCCAACCAGCCTTCGGGGTGAGGACAGAACATACATATTGAGTGTAAGAGAAACCCTAAAGTCATCTTCTTCTTCTACCCATTTACCCACTCGGTGTGGATAAGAAGTGTGTCGCACATGTGGTTTTGGCTCGGTTTTACGACCGGATGCCCTTTCTGATGCAAACCCTATGTAATTACTGTATTGCGTGTTTCTGTGATGGTTGTTAGTGTGGTGTCTTGTGTGAACATGAAAAAGAGTGTTGGGATGAACAAAAACACCCAGTCTCTGAGTCAATTAATCTTCTTTTTTCTTTCTTTCTTTCTTTCTTTCTTTCTTTCTTTCTTTCTTTCTTTCTTTCTTTTTTCTTTCTTTCTTAAACCGTTTATTCTCCAGAGTTGGTTTTTCCCTCGGACTCAGCGAGGGATCCCACCTCTACCGCCTCAAGGGCAGTGTCCTGGAGCGTGGAACCATTCAGCCAATTATTCGCCTGGTGAGGCAAAATAATAGTTTATTTTATTTATTTATTTATTTATTTATTTATTTATTTATTTATTTATTTATTTATTTATTTATTTATTTATTTATTTATTTATTTGAAATTAGCGTGGGTGTTGGTAAGGTACCTTCAGATTGGACAAAAGCAGTAATTGCACCTATCTATAAGCAAGGGAACAGGAAGGATTGCAACAACTAACGAGGTATCTCATTGATTAGTATACCAGGCAAAGTATTCACTGGCATCTTAGAAGGGAGGGTGCGATCAGTCGTTGAGAGGAAGTTGGATGAAAACCAGTGTGGTTTCAGACCACAGAGAGGCTGTCAGGATCAGAATTTCAGTATGCGCCAGGTAATTGAAAAATGCTACGAGAGGAATAGGCAGTTGTGTTTATGTTTCGTAGATCTAGAGAAAGCATATGATAGGGTACCGAGGGAAAAGATGTTCACTATTGTGGGAGATTATGGAATTAAAGGTAGATTATTAAAATCAATCAATGGCATTTATGTTGACAATTGGGCTTCAGTGAGAATTGATGGTAGAATGAGTTCTTTGTTCAGGGTACTTACAGGGGTTAGACAAGGTTGTAATCTTTCACCTTTGCTGTTCGTAGTTTACATGGATCATCTGCTGAAAGGTATAAAATGGCAGGGAGGGATTCAGTTAGGTGGAAATGTAGTAAGCAGTTTGGCCTATGCTGACGACTTGGTCTTAATGGCAGACTGTGCCGAAAGCCTGCAGTCTAATATCTTGGAACTTGAAAATAGGTGCAATGAGTATGGTATGAAAATTAGCCTCTCGAAGACTAAATTGATGTCAGTAGGTAAGAAATTCAACAGAATTGAATGTCAGATTGGTGATACAAAGCTAGAACAGGTTGATAATTTCAAGTATTTAGGTTGTGTGTTCTCCCAGGATGGTAATATAGTAAGTGAGATTGAATCAAGGTGTAGTAAAGCTAATGCAGTGAGCTCGCAGTTGCGATCAACAGTATTCTGTAAGAAGGAAGTCAGCTCCCAGACGAAACTATCTTTACATCGGTCTGTTTTCAGACCAACTTTGCTTTACGGGAGCGAAAGCTGGGTGGACTCAGGATATCTTATTCATAAGTTAGAAGTAACAGACATGAATGTAGCAAGAATGATTGCTGGTACAAACAGGTGGGAACAATGGCAGGAGGGTACTCGGAATGAGGAGATAAAGGCTAATTTAGGAATGAACTCGATGGATGAAGCTGTACGCATAAACCGGCTTCGGTGGTGGGGTTATGCGAGGCGAATGGATGAGGATAGGTTACCTAGGAGAATAATGGACTCTGCTATGGAGGGTAAGAGAAGTAGAGGGAGAGCAAGACGAGGATGGTTAGACTCGGTTTCTAACGATTTAAAGATAAGAGGTATAGAACTAAATGAGGCCACAACACTAGTTGCAAATCGAGGATTGTGGCGACGTTTAGTAAATTCTCAGAGGCTTGCAGACTGAACGCTGAAAGGCATAACGGTCTATAATGTTAATGTTTGTATGTTATTTGAAATAATTTCAAATTTCCACGCAGGAAATCATTGAGTTTCGTGTGTGGATTGAGCTAAATATCTTCGTCTGCGAACTGCTCTGTGTCGGTTCACTTCAGTTTGTTGTTGTGTGCTAAATATAAACCCAGCCAGCGCACAGTCTGTGGCAGGTGACCTTGCGCTCATTTCCAAGAAGAACCTCCATGTGGGCACTGAGGAAATTCTTCAGGGAGAGTGTGAGGTGGGAAATTCCAATCCACGTCACCCTGATTCCAGCAACACAGTTGGCTCATTCTGAGGGTTGGGGCCGGCTTACGCTCTGTCACGTTACCACTGACAGTGAGAGTAGTATCCAGTCCTGTATTTTCAGCTTTCCTCTGTGGAGCCGGGACGTGGCCTCTTCGTGCTACAGACCTGAAGAAAGTCTACTTTGAAATGTGGTGCTGGTTTAGGAAAGGTTATTCCACTGAAGCTCAACTTGTAGGATTCCAGCAAGTTATACCAGATATCTTGGATTCAGGAGGTCAAGTGGACTGTATCGCGATTGTCCTATCTAAGGCATCTGATAGGGTGGATCATAGGAGACTACTGGCAAAAATGAGAGCAGTTGGACTAGACAAAAGAGTGACTGAATGGGTGGCTCTGTTTCTAGAAAGTAGATCTCAGAGAATTAGAGTAGGCGAAGCTTTACCTGTCCCTGTAATAATTAAAAGGGAAATTCCTCAAGGCAGTATTATTGGAACTTTATGCTTTCTTATATATGTAAATGATATGAGTAAAGAAGTGGAATCAGAGATAAGACTTTTTGCGGATGATGTTATTCTGTATAGAGTAATAAATAAGTTACAAGTTTGTGAGCAACTGCAAAATGACCTCGATAATGTTATGAGATGGACAGCAGTCAATGGTAAGATGATAAACGGGGTTAAAAGTCAGGTTCTGAGTTTCACAAATCTGAAAAATACTCTCAGTTTTAATTACTGCGTTGATGGGGCGAAAGTAAGTAAGTATCTAGGTGTTAATATAAGAAAAGATCTTCATTGGGGTAATCATACAAATTGAATTGAAAATAAAGGGTACAGATCTCTGCACATGGTTATGAGAGTATTTAGGGGGTGTAGTAAGGATGTAAAGGACAGGGCATACAAGTCTCTGGTAAGACCCCAACTAGAGCATGGTTCCAGTGTATGGGACCCTCACTAGAATTACTTGAATCAAGAACTGGAAAAAATCCAGAGAAAAGCAGCTCGATTTGTTCTGGTTGCTTTCCAGCAAAAGAGTAGCGTTACAAAAATATTGCAAAGTTTGGGCTGGGAAGACTTGTGAGAAAGGATACGAGCTGCTCGACTAAGTGGTATGCTCCGAGCTGTAGGTGGAGAGATGGCGTGGAATGACATTAGAAAACAAATACGTTTGAGTGGTGTCTTTAAAAGTAGGTAAGATCACAAAATGAAGATAAAGTTTGAATTCAAGAGGACAAATTTGGACAAATATTCGCTTATAGGAAGGGGAGTTACGAATTGGAATAACGTACCAAGGTAGATATTCAATAAATGTCCAATTTCTTTGAAATCATTATAGAAAACGCTAGGGAATCTACCACCTGGGCGACTGCCCTAAATGCAGATCAGTATTGATTGATTGAAGAATGTTAGGCACCAATTATTCCATTATAAATAAACCAGCTCAACCTCAGAATTAGATTATCTATATATATAAAATAAGAGTTTTGTCTGTGCATTGCTCAGAATTTGAAAAGAATGGTATTTCTGTATCGGGCATGTCCATAGTAACAAGGAAATGCAATTGTTACTTTTCCGTAATTTCTGTCTGTCTGTCTATCTATCTGTCTGTCTGTCTGTATGTACACGCATCACGAGAAAACGGCTGAAGAGAATTTAATGAAAATCGGTATGTGAAGTCCGGAGATGAGCCACTACAATCTAGGCTATAAATCATTTTACTCACACAGAGTGAAGTGGTAGTTTAGGGGAAGGCCTAACATTTAATTCTCAAATATTTATATTATTAGTGGTCCTATCGATAAATTCTACATAACTAAAGTTATATAGAATTAAATTTCCGATCATTTATGTCATACGTTGTTACTGTACCGGCTTTGGTAACACAGATATTCATGAATTTGTATTTTTGTTGCCAAGTCCATATCAACGCCCAGCCACGAGAAAATGGGTAAACAGAATTTAATGAAAGTCGTGTATAGAGTCGGGGAGTAAGAAACTACAGTCTAAGTTATAAACAACTTTATTCATCCTGGATGAAATTGTAGTTTAGGGGAAGGCGCCTAAAATGTAATTTTAAATACCTATGTTATTGGTCCTATCGGAAAGTACTACACAACAAAAGTTATAGAGAATACAATTTCCGACCATTTATGTTTTATTCAGTTTTACCGTACCGACTATGATAAGAGTGGTATTTCAGAGTCTGAAGGAAACTAAACGTGAAGGCCTACAATTTTACATTGATCAACAATAACATTACATTGACCATTGTTTGTTGTGATGTTCTTTGTCTCTTATGCTGCCGCTCAACTCAGATAGAGGGGATTACTGCTGCGTACCAAATATAACAGTCTGACTGAATATTGGTGGGTAATAGCTGGGGAGTTGGAAAAATTCTTCTTTAGCATGCCATTCCTCTGGTTCATACATTTTCTGATACCGTACTGCTGGTATGTAACAGACTGGTTCATCATAATAGTCTAGCTATTCGATCCCTACTCTGATGCGCTGGTTTGAATGAGCAGTGTGCATACTTAAGGCAGAGGCTCACTTAGTAGTAGTATGACCTGGTCTAGAATTACAAATTAGGCCTATTCCAAATTATAGCACCACAATTCACTAACTCAAAATTCAACCCTGAAAAGAGCCGTTTCTTAAGAAAAGCGTCTTCCTCTTCACTTTTATTAAATTCTACATTCATTTTATTTGAAATTAGCAGTGAAGAAGGGGTTTCTCCTCTGGCTTGGAGGAAAAATTTACCTCCAAGTCAGATAGATTCTTCCGCCGCCAGTGTAGTGAATTGGGATTTTCCGACACATCGGGTACTCCTAGGAAACTGATTAGCAAAAGAGCTCTTTTGGGACTCTCCACTATTCGACACACCCACCCGACCGAAATAAGACGAAGTTGTTCATGGATCACGGCTGTCTGCGGCTTGGTCATTACAGCTCTGAAACTTTGGAGTGTTAGATCGGCAGGGTAGTATTGTTCGTTGATAAGAAAATGTATGGATTTTTTATTTGATCGAGTATTTCATATAAAAACATTGCTTTTAATCGCGCCATTCCTACTGACGTCATTGTAATGACCTAAGTTCATTTCAGTTGGGAAGACTACTAAGACGGTCTTTCTGAGGATGTAAAAAGGCAAGTGGAGAGTGAGTGTCTGCTATTTTAATGATTATAATGAATACTCCCCAACCTGAATGTAACTGATGGTAGGAAAGGGGGCCTACCTTTACAATGAAATTTCCCTAACCCAGACTTCATATGAGAACACATTTGGTGACATCCCCATGGAGTTTCTAGGGTAACGTTAAGTGCTATGCAATTTAGTACAATCTTGCTCACAACGTGTACACTACCTAACCTATAATTCTGTATACAGTGTAGAATTCCGTAGCGAAGCACGGGTACATCAGCTAGTCATCAATATGTAAAGACAGAATTGCACAATTCTTCGGATACAATATGCGACGTGGGAATGCCAGCATTGAAAAACTGATCATTCTTAGAAATGTTCCCCGTAAGAGAGATCGTGGAGGATGATCGAAGATTATCGAGAGTATAATTGGTGCAGCACGTCTGGCTAAGGACCACAAGAGATGAAGACAACTAACCAATAGCCTTTTCGGTGATCACGGTCCTCAGAGTTGAGAGAACGATAGGAAAGAGATAACTACCAAAAATATAGTCTATCTGTTCTGTGTACTTCTCCGATAAGCTGAGTTTTCCGGTGACTGATAATAATAATAACTATAATAATGCTATTGACTTTACGTCCCACTAACTACTTTTACGGTTTTCGGAGACGCGGAGGTGCCGGAATTTAGTCCCGCAGGAGTTCTTTTAGGTGCCACTAAATCTACCGACACGAGGCTGATATATTTGAGTACCTTCAGATACCACCGGACTGATCCAGGATCGAACCTGCCACGTTGCGGTCACAAGGCCAGCGCCTCAACCGTCTGAGCCACTCCACCGGGCTTTCCGATGACTATACTAAAATGTATATGCTAGCCACGAGTGTACAGTTGAAGAATAAAATATTGACGCATAAAAAATATTGAAGTTCCGTATCGTGTATCATTGACCTTGGGTGACGCGGTACAGCAGCAACAGAAAGTGTTGTAACTTGCTTATTGTTAAACAACACATTCATGGCAAAATGCGACTCTCAGCACACAATGCAACATTGGCATATATGAATTACATGATGTAATACAATGAAATGGACGAAAAAATGCCGTAATGGTTAAATAAATGTGTGAAGTGAGGAACACGGCTAGGAAGTGAAGCGCGATGTGAAAACACTCCACGCCGTGCTACTGTTAGTGTAAGGAAAAGGTCCCAGGAGATGGGCACGTATAAAATCTCTGGTGTTAACAGACAAAATTCATTAAAACTCAGAGAGATTCTCCTTACTCTGCCATCTGTTAGGCCTAGAATAAAACGGAACGTCGAAATTGGCGAGCAGACAGTCAGATGGCGTAAAATTACAATGCTTGTACACGTCAAGTGACTGTTCTTCTTTTTCTTCCTGTTCCTCAAAAATCTCTTTATGAACTCAATGTGTTGCCTCTTCCGTTGTACAGAACACTTTGTACCAGTCCTGCTGCTAGTTTTCATCATTAATCTCTGTTCATTTACTGAGGGTCTGAAGACCGCGATTTCTCATGATGTCTTCCTCAATGTTCAATTCATTCAGGTCCCGGCTTATTTTCTCTCGCCAGTTTATTCTCCTGTGATTATTATTATTGTTATTATTATTATTATTATTATTATTATTATTATTATTATTATTATTATTATTATTATTATTATTATTATTATTATTATTATTATTGTTATTATTGTACCGGGCGGTACATCTCCACGCCGCGAATTTAAATATTGCGCCAGTTGAAAACTCCTCTACAGGAGAAAGCCTGAACTTTAACAAACTGTATTACCTCAACAGGTTCTCCGAAGATGGCTCTATGTGAATTTCGAGGTGTTTCTGTTTTTCATGTATCAAGAAGTGTGGACATTCTCTACCAGATGTCTCTACTAAAAAATATGATTACGCACTCTCGTGCGAAGGAATGAACCTTCTTGAAGAAATTTAGTATTCATAAGTTTTGCTTTTACTATATTTTGTTCTGTTATTTTTGGGTTGGCAACATCAATCCTTTCTTTCCGCCTGTTTTGAATTTAGCCAATCCCAAATTTCTTTAATTTATTTTCAACCAATCATGTACATCTTCTTCGACATAGGTATGTTGCTCTAAGCGATCCAATAAAAGCGAAAGGGGTGTGTCTAATCATTTCTGACAGGTCTCGAATGTTCCACGAGGATATGTAAACTGCTGATTTTCTTGTCTCCGGGCCATTCGTATTACATCTTTCTAAGTGTGTGGATATGTAGCAGGGGGCGGGAAGCGCCTCGTTCTTCAGGCAGCAGTTCTTCATCAAGGTAATGGCCTTTTAACATCTTTATTTCTTGCTAGCTCAGCAGTTTAACTCTCGGGGAAGGTTCGAAACCTTTAATATGTAAACCATACAACATGTAAATCCTTTTTCCTGGTAAACTTCATTTTTCTTGAACCTGGAAGCGGGGATAGAGAGTGCTTCACCTCTCGAGCTCCCCTTCATTTTGAAATTGAGGTGACTACGTTTTCGTAACCGTTTCTTCTCTTCCTTAATATATTAACGTTTTCCATACTAGTCACCTCCCTAGC